>NC_050573.1:32545680-32851918 GCF_011100635.1 Trichosurus vulpecula | reverse complement strand
CTTAAGTATATCTAAGCCTATAAGACCATTTCAAAAATTAGAATGACATGAGTCAGGTGGTGAGCCCTGATCCCCAGAAGCACAATAGATGATAGAGTGTATTGAGGTGGTGGAGGGAAAAGGCTGTTGGGAAAAGGCTCTGATGAGACTCCCTCCCAGTTCTTTCTTCTATTCCTCTCCAACTCTTCCCTCCCCTCATTTTTTTTCTTTCCCCTTCTTCCTTTTCTACAGTAAATATATATACATAAGAACCACTTGCTGCCATTATCCCCATCTTTTTAATTTTTCTGGTCTCAGTCACCTTCCTTGAGGAGAGAGTAGTGCTGCTTTGTCACCTGAAATGAATTTGAGATGGAATGAGGGGTATGTGTGAAACTTGCCCTTTCATTAGGGAAAACTTCATTCTTCAAGCTCCTCAGGGTCACTAGGCTCTCCGCTCAAACTCGGACAATAGCTCCAGAAGGCACTTTTAATTTATTAGGGGAGTTTGCCTTGGGAGTGTCAGGGAGTCTGTGAAGGTACTGGGGAGAAAAGTTGAATGAGGAGTTTTGGGGGTGGATGTTACAGGGTTGGCCAAAATCTGAAGTTCGTTCATTAACCCTTTGAACCCTTCACTTCTTTCTAAGGGGGGGGGCAGTATTTACTCAACGGGATCTAAAGTGACCTCATTCATCTTTGTTAGCCTTTACTATTGGTGTTGGTGGGAGGAGGAGCATGACTTTTGATTAGGGTCTAGATCTGGAAGGAACCTTAAGAGGTTCAGTGACTTGGGGCCAATAGGTAGTGAGTGGGGGTTCTTGACTTGAATTCAGGTCTTCTGATCCCAAATCTTGGGTCTTTGATAGAACTGCTGACCTAGAGCTGTCCCATTAACGCTTTGCTATTCTTTACTCCCAGTATGGGGGGAGTTCCAAGACCATTTGGCATCCAGAGGTGTCCTCATTAATCCTTTGCTGGCCTCTGATCCTCCTATGAGGGCAGAGGGGTTAGAGTAGAGGTCTGGGATCTAAATCTATCTCATTGATAACCTTTGTTCTTGGGATGCAAGTGGGGTCCTTACTATGTCTGGGATCTAGATACATATCACTAACCCTTTGCTTGCTTTCATTCCCTGCTGGGGTTAAGGGTGTGCTTACAGCATCTCAGATCTACTCATCTCTTTCATTAACCCTTTGCTAGACTCAATTTTCAGATGGGGGATGGGGTGTCGGTCCTCTGGGCTACTTATGCCTCATTAACCCTAGGCTCTCCTCCTAGGTTCACTCAGGAGGACGGAGGGTGGTGGGGGTGGTGCAGATTTCTCCTTACAGGATCTCCAGAAGAAGAGTCTCTATACTGGAGTGGGTGGGGGCATATGGGGACCTCCACACCACCCTGACCTCTTTTCTCTTACTCTGGGAACCTCTCCGACGAGCAACAAGTGTCTTCCGGGAGGCTGGGGCCATACTTGCTCGGAGGCCAGCGGCCTTGGGTACCACTTGGGGAGGGGCTGGGCGGGATGCCAGGGCCACTGGTGGGGGACTACTTTGGGGGCGGAGCGGGGCCGGGGTTGGGGGTGGGGGGAGTCGGAAGGCTGCCGTGGACGCTGCTGCGGCGAGGCAGGCGGCCGGTCAGACCAGCGGCTAGATAGGAGGAAGACGCGGGCGGAGCCCAGCCTGGGAGCAGGGTAAGCGGCTAGCCAGGTGCGCGGGGGGCGGGCGCGACAGAGGCTCAAAGTGTCAAGGTAATCGGGGAAGGGGGCGCCTGGGATGCCTGGGACTCCTGGGTCTCCACCGCCCCTGGGGAGCATTTGCCGGTGTGGGCGGAAGCTGCGGGGCGGATAGCGGGGTTTGGTTCTAAACCCCAATTTCCTTCCCTTCCTTAGCCCTTCGCTAGCTTCTTGATCCCCGCTGGGGCAAGGCCGGGGTGGAGGCAGCCTGTACCCGAGATCTGGGAACCAGAAAGGAATTTGTGCTCCCCACTGGGGAGGGAAGGAGAGAGGAGAGCTCCTGGTCATGGTCCCCAGATCCCTGAACAACCCCACCCCCCGAGCCCCAGGTCCGTCCCGCAGTGCGGCCCGGCAGGGGGAGGTGTCCTCCCTCAGCAGAGGCACAGGTGGCCGGGAGCAGCGCAGCGCCCGGGAGCCGCAGCCTCCTCCTCCTCCTCCCTCCCTCCTCCCTCCCTCCTCCCCCGAAATCTGTCCTCCTCCCCCGAAGTCCGTCCCCCTCCCCGGAATTGGGGTGATGTGTGTGTATGTGTGTGTTTGTTTTCGTGGAAGGAGAGCGGACTCCAGACTCTCGAGAGTGCTTCCAACCTGAACGCTGGTCATTCTCTTTGCTGGTCTCTCTTGTGCGGCGAATTCCTTTCCTCTCTGGGCCTCCGTTTCCCCATCTGAAAAGTGAAGGGGTTGGATCAGTTGACCAGTGAGGTCCTCTCCTGTCTTAAATCCTATGCTCCTCGCTAGACTTCTCTGAGGAGTGCTTCATCTTCTCCCCATGCTGTCCTCCAAATTTCAGATCCGTTTTGGGGGTGGTCCGGGAACCTTTTTTCCCCGTGGACTCCTGGAGGGCAGGATAGAGATGAAATCCTAACTTAGCATCACACATTTAGGGTGGAGATGAGAGAGCAGAAGTCTGTACAAGCTTTGACAGTACTGGAGCTGGTGATCACTTGGTATAGGGTTGGGATTATTCAAGCATTTGCCAGGTACCAGTTTTCCTGGGGCCCCCATGCTCTCGCTGGGATCCTTTAGGGGAACAAGAGTGCTTTCCTATGTCACAGCTGCTCCTTATCACCAGGCTAAGTGGTTTGGCATAATGAGAATCTGGCTACTTTATCCAGGTTGGGGCCAGTGAGCCCCAAGTGGTTTCAGCATAAAGATCTCCAAACTCTAGTTCATAGGCCATCTCCCTTCAGTCCAGGCAATGAGCATTTCTGGAGTCTGGCCCCAGTGAAGCAACAGCTGGGCCAGATGGACCTAGATCATGGGTGGGGAACCCGAGGCCTCCAGGCCACATGTGGCCCTCTAAATCCTCAAGTGCAGCCCTTGGACTGAATCCAGACTTCTCAGAACATATCCTTTTATTAAGGGGTCTTAACTCTCCAGGTCCTAGATAGTTCATCTGTGGCAGGATTCAGTTTCTTAGTGTGGCCCTAGCAACTCTAAAATTAATAATGCCTAGCCTTTGGCAAAGTCCACATGGCTCAGACCCTCTTCATGGCTCTGGGGAGTTATCTCAGCCTCCCAGATTGTTGGAGCTGGAAGAGAATTTAGTTATGATCCTACTTCAGTTACCTTATTTTACCTAGGAAAAAACTCAATGCAAGATGGGAGCTCTCAGGTGATGACACTTTGTACCAGTGCAGGTTGGCACCTTCCCTGCTACTTAATAGTCTTAGAGAGTGGCCTTGAAAACAGCCAGTATGAATCAGAGTCAAGACTTGAATTCAGATCTTCCTGACTCCAAGGCCCACTCACTACTCCATGCATCCTCCGAACCTGAGCATGCTGCTTTGAAAGGCTTCACGTATTTATGGATTGGAAGGTCTTTTGGGGTAAGAATCAGAACCTGCCCCCTACTCCTTGGGGGTCCTTGGTTTACAGTCTAGGAATCATCATCCGGCTTTCTCAAAGGTTCACAGGAACACAGATTTAGAGCTAGAAGAGACATTGGAAGTCATCCATTCCAACTCCCTCATTTTACAGGGAAGGAAACTGAGGCCCTGACACAGTCAAGGTCTCATAGTTGTCCCAAAGGGAGGAGGGCTTTTGAAGAGAATGGAATTTGCTAAATGTAGACTTATAAGCTTGACCAGGGCCTCGAGACCACGTGTGGTCCTCAAGTGCAGCCTTTTGATTGACCAAACTTCACAGAACAAATCCCCTTCATAAAAGGATTCGTTCTGTAAAACTTGGACTCAGTCAAAAGGCCACACTTGAGGACCTAGAAGGCCGCATGTGGCCTCAAGGCCGCAGGTTCCCTACCCCTGATCTTGACTTTGATTGCTGGCAATATTCCTGAAAGGACAGCTAGGTGGTGAAGTGAATGGAGGGCCAGCCCTGGAGTCAGGAAGACTCATCTTCCTGAGTCTTCAAATCTGGCCTCAGATACTTACTAGCTGTGTGACCCTGGACAAGTCACTTCACCCTGTTTGCCTCAGTTTCCTCATCTGTAAAATGAGCTAGAGAAAGGAATGGCAAACCACTCCAGTACCTCTGCCAAGAAAACCCCAAATGGGGTCATGAAGAGTCTGACATGAGTGAACAACAAAGCACACATATTCCTGAATATGTATTATTGCTGGTTAGTAACCATCTAGAAAAGTACTCTGTGATCACATGGCTTCATCAAGCACAGCTTATTCCAGGCTAGCTTCCTTTCCTTTTGTGAATGAGTTATTTGAGCGGTTGATCAAGGGAATGTTGTAGATAGAGTTTGCCCAGATTTCAGTGAAGCATTTGGTCATCTCTCATACTATTCTTGGGAACAAACTGGAAAAATATGGCCTAGGTGACAGTGAGATTGGGTAGATTTGGAACTGATTGAATGACTGGCCCCAAAGGGGCATCATTAATGGTTTGGTGCCCACTCAGGAGTGGATCTCTAGTGGAACACCCTAAGAATCTGTGTTTGACTCTGTGGTGTTTGGCATTATTAACAATGATATGAATATTATTGTAGCATTTTAGTATAGGGGGTAGAATGGAAGACATGGAATCACAAAGGCTTGTGTTCAAATCCAGCCTCTGATATTTACTAACTGTGTGACCATTGGCAAATCACTTATCCTCTCTTAGACTCAGTTTCCTCATCTCTAAAATGGGGATAATAATAGACTTCTAGGCTAATTATATCTTCTAGGGTTGGTATATATAAGGCAATTTGCAAACTGAAATACATAAATGCCACTTCTTATTAAATGACACCAAACCATGAAGGATCACTAACACACTGGAAGGTAGCCAGGATCCTAAAGAATCTTGACAGGCTAGAAAGAGCAGTAGGCTGAATTGGATAGGAATAAAAGTAAAGTCTTGAATTTAGTCATAAAAAAATCCGCTACACAAATATAAGGTGTCAGAGGCATGGAAGGACAGCGGTCCTGAAAAGGATCTGGGGGTATTAGTGGACCTACAAGCTCAATTTGAATCAGCAGTGTGATGTGGCAGACAGAAAAGCTAATGTGATTTTGGGCTGCATTGGAAGGTTCTAGTTGCCAGGATTATTGAGGTGATGATCCCACTGTTCTCTGCCCTTGTCAGATCTCATCTGGAGTCTTTTGTGAGGTTCTAGGCACATAGCTTAAAGATGGGCGTTGAAAGGCTGGAGAACATCCAGAGGAGGGAAACCAGGGGTGTAAAGGGCCTTGAGTCCACATCATATGAGTATGGGTGGAATTAACTGGACATCCTTAGCTTAGAGAAAAGAAGACTCAGAGGTATGAGAGATGTCCGAAAGTGGCCTGGGCTGCCTTGAGGCATTGAAAATTCCCTTTCCTTTGTGGTTTCCAGGCAGGACTGGAGATCCACTCCTGGGGCATATCCTAGTGATGATTCCTTTGTGTATACATTGGACTAAATGGCTGCTGAGATCCCTTCCACCTCTCCAATTCGAGAATTCTCTATAGTCACCAATGGAACAATCACCAAATTTGCATCTGACACAGAACTAGAAAGGAGAGATATAAACTGGATGACAGAGTCGGGATCCAAAAACCAGTTATCCGATTAGCAAACATTTATTAAATAGCAACTACGTTCCAAGTAGTGTGCTCTGTGCAGGGAATGCAAAGACAGAAGTGAAGTAATTCTGGCCCTCAAGGGGCTGACTTTTTGGGGGGCAAAGAAGCAACATACACATATGAGGACAGCTTGGTGGCACAGTGGATAGTTTGCTGAGTCAGGAAGACCTGAGTTCAAATCCAGCACAGGACACTTACTAGCTGTGTGACTTTGGGTAAATCACTTAACTTCTGTCTGCCTCAGTTTTCTCAAATGGAAGATGGAGATAACAATACCCCCTACCTCCCATAGTTGTTTTGAGGACCAAATAAGACAATATTTGCAAAGGGCTTAGCGCAGTACCTGGTACAAAGTAGGCACATAATAAATCCTTGTTTTCTCACCTCTATAAATAAATATCAACTGTGTACACAATAAACACAAAATAATTTGGGGGGGTGGTTATGGAAGGAACAAGTAAGTGTGTTGGTTTGACTGATACCATGTGAAAGGCTTTCAGTATCAGGCACAAATATTTATTTGGCATTCAAAAATCCTGGCTGGAAGAATGAGCTGAGTCTAGTCAGTTGAAATTTGATAGGGATAAATGTAAAGTCTTATTCTTGGGCTCCACAAATCAATTTCCCAAGTCCAATTTAGAAGAAGCATCGCTGGATAGTCATTCATCTGAAAAAGATCTGAGGATTTTAGTAGACACAAGCGTAATATGGAAACAGCGTTGTGATATGACAGCCAAGAAAGATTTAGTCTAAATTAATTGAGGCACGGTGTCTAGTACCTGGGAGATTATACTCCTGGTCAGACCACTTTGGAAGAACTGTGTTCAATTCTGGGAGGTACATTTTAGTAGTAATAATAAAGAAATAACAATTATGATGATAACAAACACTTATGTAGCACTTTAAGGTTTGTGAAAAACTTTATAAACATTATCTCATTTGATCCTCACAACAATCCTGGTGAATAGGTGTTATCACCATCTATTTTGCAGATTAGGAAACTGAGGCTGAGAGAGGCTAAGTAACTTGCTTAGGGTCACACAGCTAGTGTCTGAGGCTGGATTTGAACTCAGTTCTCCCTGACTCCAGATCTAGCACCCTCCCTAATGCACCACCTAGCCGCCACATTTTACGAAGTCTGTTGGTTAACACAAGAAGGACAAACTGGTCTGGAGGGCTTTGCTCTCATGCCAAATGAGGATGGGTTGAAGGAACTGGAGATGCTTAGTGGCTATACCCTCCCATACATAGGAGGCCCTTGATAAATGCTTATTGACTGACTGACTGACTGACTTAGCCTTGTTCTGCTTGGTTCCAGGGGGCTGAACCAGGAGCAGTGGGTGGAAGTTACCAAGTCAGGTTTGGGCTTGATGATGGGGGAGAGCTTGCCCACACTGAGAGCTGTCCCAAAGGATGCTGGGCTGCCCCCAGAGGCAGTGAGCTTCCCGTCACTGGGGTCTTCCACCAGAGCCTGGACCACCATTTGTTGGGGAGGTGAGGGAGGGGATCCTTGGTCAGCAAGATGGCCACTGAGGTCCCTTTAAACTCAGAGATTCTGGGATTTCTCTCCTGGCCAGATGTTTTTAAGAAGTAGATTTAGGAGGAGGGCTTAGTTGTTTTCAGGCCAGAGCTCTATAGGCTCCAGGCAAGATTTTTTTTTGGAGGGAGAAGAAGGGGAAGTTTCCTTTAGAATTATCAAGATAGCCTCTGATCAAGGGTGTCTAGGGGCAGGTGCCTTTCAGAACCTGACTCGGGAACCTTCAGTCCTGCTATACCCTCTCCGAAAGTTAAGGGGCCTCATCTTTTCCTTCAGCAGGAGGCAATATTTATGCCTTAAGGTTGAGGGAGAAAAGAAAGGGGCCCTTGTGGGGCACAATCTTAAACATTGGGGCAGCTTGTTATTCTGTCTTAACTTGATATGAACCCTTGTCTCTCTCTGAAATGTTACTAGAGAGCTGAGGGGCAAAGATGAGTCTTAAAATAGCGAGAGAGACAGAGAAACAGAGAGAGACAGAGACAAACAGAGAGACACAGGAACAGACAGAGACAGGGAGAAGAGAAACAGAGACATAGAGAAAGTGAGAGACAGGGAGAAAGTTACATTAGAGAGATCCTTGTTCTTATTTGTGAGATTTGGGAAAGTCACTTCCCATCTGTGCACCTCATTTCCCCCGTTTGTAAAATGGGGAGGTTGGACTAGATGATCTCAAAGGCCCCTCCCAGCTCTGACATCCCCTGTTCTAAGGTCCCTCCCAGCTCTGACATCCCCTGTTCTGAGGCCCCTCCCAGCTCTGACATCCCCTGTTCTGAGGCCCCTCCCAGCTCTGACATTTTATGCCCTTAATGTCTTCAACTCTATGACCCTTTGGTTTCTCATTGTGTCAGTTGCACCTTCAGTTTCTTTCAACAAATATTTCATCACCTACTGTGTGCCAGGCCTGGTTCTCGGTGCTGGAGCTGTAATGTAAAGGAGAAAAACGACATAGCTCTGCCTTCAAAGAGCTTATGATCTAATTGGGCAGAATTTATTTACTCTTTATTATTGCAGGGGGAAAGTCAGAGGTAAAACTCTTCTCCTTCCTAGTAAGTCTTCTTACAAAACAAAGGAAAACACCCAACTCCAGCAAGACTCAGATTTGCCCAGATCTGGGGGGCTGAGGTGGGGGGCTGAGAGCATAATGCTTGTTCTTCTGGCCTCTCTGTTGGAGGATGAGGATGATAAGAGCTGGCATTTACCTCGTGCTTTGTCTAATGCTTTGCATGTACCATCTTCTCTGAGATAGCCATGCTCCTGTACCAACAATAGTCATAACAACTTACTTTCATAGAGTAATTTAACATACCCTAGCAGGTCTGATCATTACAAGAACTTGGCGAGGGCAATAGAGTGGAGAGTATCATTTTTATTTCCCTTTTTCAAAGGAGGGAACTGAAAATCAAAGAATGTACAAAATTGACCCAGAGTCAGTGGATAGAACAAAGACTTGAACTCAGGCCCTCTGCCTCCACATCAAGTGGAGTGATCTTTCCAATACAATGCAAAGGATGCCCATTCAGAATGTTCCTCCATGCCTGCATGGAGCAAAGATGTTTTGGAGATAATGTGACCCCATTTGGGGTTTTCTTGGCAAAGATACTGGAGTGGTTTGCCATTTCCTTCTCTAGCTCATTTGACAGATGAGGAAACTGAGGCAAACAGGATTAAGTGACTTGCCCAGGGTCATACAGCTAGTAATTTAAATTTAAATCCAAATTTAAAATCCGGCCTTCCTGACTCCAGATTTAGCAGTCTATCCACTGCGCCACCTAGCTGCCCCAAGAGGAACAGTAAGAGGGACTATTTGGCCCGACTAGCAGAGAAGAAGGTAGTTTGTAATAAGGTTTGAATAAGGTTCACAGGTTAGTCTGAGACCGGGTTACAAAAAGCTTTTAGCACCAGACAGAGGAACTGACCTTTGGTAATAGATAATAGAGTTCGTGGGGATTTAGACTTGAGAGTGGGAGGCTTGGGAGGAGGATGCTGTAGCAGTCCCAACTAGATACTATGGAGTCTTGAGCTGGGTAGTAGCAGTGTGAGCAGAAGGAAAGGGGATGGGCACAAGACATGGGGCAGATGTAGAAAAGACCAACTGGTGTCTAACTGGATGCGTGGGGTGAGGGAGAGTGAGGGGTCTAGGATGGTGCTGAAGTTGGGAGCCAGAAATAGGGAAGTTTGTGGGAGGAGAGATTATAGGAGAGATCAGTTAAGAGACAGTGTGATACAGCAAAAAGAACACCGGCTTTGGAATCAGAGAATCTGGGTTTGAATTGTAACTCTGGTGATTATGACCTATGTGTGATCCTATCACTACGTACCAAGTCAGTTGCCCTCCTCAGTTTCTTCCTCTGCAAAATGGGAGGGTTGGATTAGAAGCTTCTGAAGCTTTTCCGGCTCTAGATCCATGATCTACTGTTTTTTTCTTTTAACATGTTGACTTTGCGATACTTATGACATATCTAGTTTGAAATGCCCAGTAGGCAATTGGCAACGCAGACCTGGAGCTCAGGAGTGACATGAGGGCTGGATATATATTCTGGGAATCACTCATGTAGAGATACTAACTGAATGCTTGGGTGCTAATGAGGTCACCAAATGAGAGGGTGAAAAGAAAGAAAAGGACCAACCCTTGGGGAATATGCAGAGTGAGGGGGCATGTATGACAAGGATGATGACAGAGCAAAAGCGATTGAGAAGGAATGGTCCAAGACGGAGGTGGGGAAACCTGTGGCTTCTAGGTCCTCAAGTGCAGCCCTTTGACCGAATCCAAACTTCACAGAACAAATCCCCTTAATAAAAGGATTTTCTCTGTAAAACTTGGACTCAGTCGAAAGGCTGCACCTAGAAGGCCACACATGTGGCCTCGAGGCCTCAGGTTCTCCACCTCTGGTCTAAGAGGTAGGAGGAAGAGGAGAAACAAGAGACAGCAGTGTCATGAGGACCCAGAGAATAAAGAGTGCCAGTAATATAGGAGAGCTTCCACTATATCTTCCACACTGTGTCCCAGCTGTCTCCACCATGCCACCCACATTCTGGCATGACCCCCATCTCCTTTTACCTCTACCTCAACCCTGGACTCTGCCTCTGAGTCCCCCAGCTCTGGTAGGTGAATTTTCACCTTATTTTGCTTAGAACCTCCCTTTCCAGGCTCTTGATATTTTCTCTCACGTGTAACATTACATTTTCCATTTCTGCCTTTGCAAAGGCTATCCCCCATGCCTGGTGTCTCCCGCTGGGAATCCTTAGTTTTCTCTGAAACTCACCTCCACTCCTGTCTTCTACCTGAGGCCTTTCCTCATCTCTCTAGCTGGGGAAAAAGAATCAGGAGCTAGGGTTAGAAATGACTTCACGAACTGCAGTGGCCATCCCTTCAGATCAAGGTGTTGTGAGAGAACGTGGGTTTTCTCACCCCTGGCATTGAATTTCCTCTTGGCTGAAGCCATTAGAACTATAGTGCTGAGGTGCTGAAGTGTGCTTCGTTGCTGTTGAAAGCTGTGATCTCACCCCTGGTGAAGGGACCGAGGTTTATGGGAGGTGGGAAAAGTCGGTCCTTTTTATAGGTTTTTGATTAAATCGCAAACCACTTACACCTTGAGAGCCTTGAAATTGACTTTGCCTTTGTGAGCCTCTCACCTCCGGGAGGATAAACCTTTCTTGGCTCAGGTAATGTGGCTGATTGACTGGAAAGGGCTCTGGAGTTGGAGTCAGAAGCTTTGGGCTTGAATCTCCGTTCTTGACACTGATCACCCACTGGGACCTTGCATGTGGCAATAATAATCTCACATGGGATCATAGAGTTAGAGCCAGAAGGAACCTTAGGAACCATCTAGTTAAATGCCTTCATTTTACAGGTGAGGAAACCGAAGATCAGAGATCACTCAGGCAATACGTGAGCATTTATTAAGCACCTACTGTGTGTGAGACTGAGCACTGGGGATACAAAAAAAGGCAAAAACCAATCCCTGAGCTCCCTCAAGGAGCTCACTTTCTAATAGGGAAAATGACGGATAAACAGCTCTGTACAAATAAAACATAGATACAGGCTGAATTGTACATAATCAACAGAGGGAATCAGAGATCAGAAGGATGCCCCCTGCTGTTCGAGATCTTCTCCAGATCTATTCGCTAAGCAACCCTGGGCAAATCACTTAACTTCTCTGTGCCTCAGTTTCCTCTTTGGTAAAATTGGGATAACAGGAGCACCTACCTCATTGGATTGTTGTGAAGATTGAGGGAGAGGGAATGTACAAAGCACTTTGCAAACTTTTAAAACTCTAAATGTTACCTACTGTTCTTCTTCTCAATCCCACAGGTGAGAGGGACCTTAGAGTCCACAGACTCCCAACCAGATGTAAATGAGAATCCTCTCTATAACATTCCTAATGAGTCTGGCCTCTGTCATTCTGCCTCTCCTTCTGTCTTCCCTTACCAAAGCCTACTCTTTGTCCACACTGTGACCATCAATATCTGGACCCCTCAGTTCACCTCTTTTGCACTATCCATTCCCTTCTCCTTTCTCCACCTTGGTGAATTAGTTCAACTCTATCGTCGGCCTCTCTTGAGTCCCTATCATCTCGCTGATTGTGCCCTCCTAAGCCTCAGCTTTGGGTGACTCCTACCATCTGCCGACTTTGCTCCTACACACATACTGCTAAATGAAGGTCAAGAAAATCATGCAAACCATTCTAATTGGATCCACTACAAATTTATGTTACACAGCCTCAACTGGGCCCCCACTGCTGATAGGCATTCCTTCTACACCTCCCTTGTCAACTCACTACCCCACTCTCCACAGTGACTCTTCATCCCTCCTTGAACATGGCTCCTCCTCCCCTCCCCTTCTCATCTGAGAACCTTGCCTCATATTTTACAGAAAAAACTAAGCCATGCGCCGGGAGTGCTCTCTTCTCCCTTCCTTCTTATCTCCTATCACCCGATGCCTTCTTATACTATCTACTTCTTTTCCATTCTTTCATGTGAAGAAGTGGCCCTTCTCTTTGCCAAGACTCATAATTCTACATGCACACGCATATGTCTCCTCCTGTCTCCTCCAATGGATTTCCCCCTCTGTTAGCCCCCTTTATCACTCATCTCCAGTCTCTCTCCATCCACTGGCTCTTGCCTGCTGCCCATGTCTGTCCCATCTTCAAAAAGCCCTCACTTGATCCTTTCCTCCCCAATATTACCCTGTATCTCTCCTGTCTTTTGTGGCTAAACTCCTTGAAAAGGCCATCTATAATTGATGTCTCCATTTTGTCTCCTCTCACTCTCTTCTCAATCCCTCTCTATTTGGCTTCAGAATTCATCGTTCCACTGAAACTGCCCTCTCCAAAGTTACCAGTGATCTCTTAGTTGCCAAATCCAATGGCCTTTTTTTTTGGAAGGGGGAAGGCAGGACAATTGGGGTTAAGTGACTTGCCCAAGGTCACACAGTTAGTAAGTGTGTCAAGTGTCTGAGGCCAAATTTGAACTCAGGTCCTCCTGACTCTAGGGCCAGTGCTCTTCGCCACCTAGCTGCTCCACCAAATGCCTTTTCTTAATTCTCATTCTCTTTGACCTCTCTGCAGCCTTTGACACCATTGATCACCCTTCCTCTCTCTAGGTTTTTGGGACACCATTCTTTCCTGGTTTTCTTCCTACCTTTTCTGTCTCCTTGGGTAGATCCTCCTCCAGAGCATGCCCTCTAACTGTAGTGTCCCTCAAGGCTTTGTCTTGGGCCCTGGTGATGTCATCATAACCCTTCTGGCTTTAGATAAATTATAGTTCTGTTTGATAGGACCTGAGTTCACATTCCATCTCTGATGACAATTAGAAAGTAATTTTACCTCCCTGGTCTTCAATGTCCTCATCTGTAAAATAAGGGTATAGATGAGATCAGGGTAGCAAGGACTCCCTAAAGCCACTTATTGACTTAGAAAACCACAAGTTAACATTATCTATGTCATTATTTTTTATTTATTTTGTTAAACATTTCCCAACTATATTTTAATCTGGCTCAGACCACTGGGAGGTAGCTCACACCTCTGGCTTCTGAGGGTCCCTTCCAGGTGCAGAACTATGATCCTAAGAGCAGTTCATATTTCTGTAGTGTTTTAAGGTTTGTCAGATTTATGTAAATTGTTTCATTTATCTCTTATAACAACTCTGGGACATAAATATCTTGATTTTACAGATGAGGAAACCAAGTCTCAGAGAGGTGATGGTAACGAAGAGTCATAGTTGTCAAAGCTTTAGGAAAGGGAGCCTTCCTCCCTCCTTCTTTTTTTATGTTTTCTTATGGAAGTATTTTCAGTCCTGAGAAAATTGTATTTACCCAAAGAATCATGTAACATGTATTTTTCATTTGGGTCTGCTGGGGGGAGGGGAGTTGGGGACCACTTCAAAGCAGCTCAGTAAAGATAGCTTTTTATTAGTACATCTCAGTAGATTTATTTACAAGATATGTGATTTGACAAAACTATTAAAATTTCAACCCTCTTGAAGCGCTCACCAATGGACTTGGATGGCAAGTGATAGAAGTAGGTTTTCCTCAGATGAATGGCATTGACCTTCCAGTGAACTTTTCTTGGCACTTTATCTATCCCATGAGACACCAACATAGAGGAGAATGCCCCAACCCAAGTTCTTTGGGGAGTCACCTCTGCTGCTAAGAAAGAACCACAGCAGTTGAATTAGAGCAGAGAAAGGATTCTTTTCTTACTAACTCACACTCTCACTTCTTGGGGGCTCACACATAGGCTGTACTTAATAAGTGTTAATTGGCTTGAATTAAGAAGTTGTCTGGGGAACCACCCTGCACCAGAGGCTCACATGTATCCAAGTTGATGGAAGGGTCCAGGTGAGCTAAAGCCAGAATGAGATCCAAACGTCATGGGCATTTGAGTCAGGAATGTCCTGTGACTTGTTCTGTAGGATCCTTTCCTTCATGATTACCATAGCTTTGACCTGAAGCCTGGCCTTGGAGAAAGAACCCTGAACTATGAGATAGATGATCTGGGATCTAAGACTGAATCTGACAGCTAACAACCTGTGTGGCCTTGGGCTGGCCACTGGCCTTCTTGGCCTTCACGAAATTAGACTAGACCATTTCTAACATTCCTTTCCATAGCCACTTCTGAATCCTTTATTCTATGGCTCCTTCCAGTCCCCTCCCAGCCCTTACATTCCCTCTGCTAAGGGTCCTTCCAGTTCTGACATACCCTGTTCCAAGGCCCTTCCCAGCCCTGACATTCCCTATTCTAAGGGTCCTTCCAGCCCTGACATTCCTTATTCTAAGGGTCCTTCCAGTTCTGACATACCCTGTTCCAAGGCCCTTCCCAGCCCTGACATTCCCTATTCTAAGGGTCCTTCCAGCCCTGACATTCCCTATTCTAAGGGTCCTTCCAGTTCTGACATACCCTGTTCCAAGGCCCTTCCCAGCTCTGATGTTCCCTGTTCTAAGTCTCCTCCCAGCCCTGACATCCATCCCCTGTTCTAAGATAGAGATGTATTGAGTTGTGGTGGATCTCCTCAGTTGGAATCCTGAATTTCTACTGGATGTTTGATCCAGAATGAGTCATTTAACCACTCTGAGCCTTGGTTTCCCCCTCTTTAAAATGAAAGGTCCTGAACTTGATGACCTCTAAATTTCTCTCCAGCTCTAGATCTACAGCCCTTTCAGCTCTGAAATTCTACATCTGACAACCAATATTCTATAAACTTGAACCTCTAAATTTTTTGTTATTGTTGAATTGTGTCTGACTTTTCATGACCCCATTTGGGGTTTTCTTGGTAGAGAAACTGCAGTGATTTGCCATTTCCTTCTTTAGCTCATTTTACAGATGAGGAAACTGAGGCAGACAGGGTGAAGTGACTTTCCCAGGGTCAAGTAGCTAGTAAGTGTCTGAGGCCAAATTTGAAATCAGGAAGATGAGTCTTCCTGATTCCAAGCCCAGTGCTTTCTCTACTGCCATCACCTAGCTGTCCCCTAAAATTCTAGGATTCTCTAGAAAAAGAATTCTCATTAGTAATCCTCCTACTGACCTTGTGGAAACAAGCAAGTGCCTGCAGTCATGGAAGTAGGGCTTCGGGCATCATTATTGTGTAGAAGTAAACCCCTGGCCTCTTCACAGTCCCTGGAAAAAATAGACTTTCTAATTAGTCATTTTTGCTTTATTTTTTAATGGGTCTTCAAGGTAGTTGAAGAAGCTCTCAGGTGGAGGGATTGAAGAAAAGTGTGAACTACCCCAGGTGGGCAATTATCATCAGAGCTTTGTACGATGATAATGAGACACAGCCAAGCCTATTTGATGTTTTCCCACATCCACTAATTAATCATCCCCAGCTGAAGATCCTCTCTGGGTTGGACTAGAATTACTTGAATTCTCAAAGGTACTGCTGGCTGGGAGATGAGCCTGTGAGGGAAAGTCAGCAACTTTGTCTTTCCTATGAAATCCCACCATCTCCTAGCATGCTTAGAAATTGGCCATCTCACTGTTACCCCATACGTGATATCCCACATCCAATCTCCATACCTTTGCACAGGCTGACCCCACTGCCTGGAGCACCAACCCTCATCTTGGATCCTTTTGGCCCTTTTCACTGTTCAGATCAAATGCTTCTCTATCTGCCTTTCCCCAGTTCCCCTGTTGTCACCTTTCCTCTCTTGCAAAAAATAAATAGAATGCTTTGTGTTTACTTCCCTGTGCCCTTGTTCCATCCTCAATCCCCTCTTCCTCCTAGCAGGATGTACACTCTTTGAGGAAAGCAACTGTCTTGCCTTTGTATCTCTGGTACCTAGCAGAGTGCCTGCATCCATGAGGCCTTTAGAACGACGCTGATTTGGGGCCTTTGGGCATCTCATTGGTGAAGCCAAGGACACTGGGTGGCACAGTGGGTAGAGTCCTGGGCCGGGAGGCAGGGAGATCCGGTTCAAATCCACCCGCAGACGCAGCCTTCCCATGTGACCTTGGACAAGTCGCTTACCCTTTGCCTCAGTTTCCTCAACTGTAAATGGAGCTAGTGATAGCACCTACCTCCCAGGGTGGTTGTGAAGATCAGATGAGATGGTATTTGTAAAGTGCTTAGCACTCTAAAGTGCCTGCTCACAGTAGGTGCTGTGCAAACACTCATTCTCCTCTCATGACCAAAAGATTCCTTGAGTGTCAAAGCTAGAACGGGCCCTAGAGATTATCTTGTCCAACCCTCTTATTTTTTCAGATGAGGAAGCTGAGCTGAGAGAATGATGATGATGATGGTGATGACCTGAATGAGGCCAGGCATGTTTCAAACATTATGTCATCTGAGTCTCATAATAGTCCTGTAAAGGGGGGCTGTTTAATAATGGTATATTACAGATGAGAAAATGAAAACTTAATGTGGTTAAGGAGTGGTTAAGGTTCTCAGGAGTGATGAAGTAAATCTAGATAGAGGGAAGATTGGAAATGATCTGGTTAAGGTCACATAGCAAATTAGTGTCGGAGCTCAGAGCACAACCTGGGTCTCCTGTCATACCCTCACACCCCCTCCTAACATCTCTTTTCCAATGTCATCGTGGGCAAATCACTTCTCTGCACCTCAGTTTTTTTTTTCTCTGTAAAATGGTGATATTATTTTCACCTTACACCCCCATTTTTATGAAGGAGGTTTCTCTGAAACCTCAAGGTATCACACCCTCTTTCTGGGTGTATATGTGTGTGTGTGTCTGGGTTGGGAGGCTTCTTGGGGAGGGCTTTGTGGGAGAGCTGTTGTAGGAGCTGAGCCTCAAAGGCTAGGTGAGATTTAGACAGGCAGAGAGGTAGGAAGAGCCATATAAATCTCTTATATAGCGTGCTCTAAGGCAGAGGGAAATAGAAATATATGAGCTGGAAGAGACCTTAAAACATAGAAGATCAGAGCTGAGAGAGACCTGAGAGCAGAGAAGGCCAGGGCTGGGAGGGGCCTGAGATCAAGGTCCCATTGATTCCTGACATTAGAGATGGCGGCAGAGTATGGTAGATTAAACTTTGGACTTGGATATAGAAGTTGTTTGTTCATTTTTCAGTCGTGTCTGACTCTTTGTTGTGACTTCATTTAGGGTTTTCTTGACAGAGACACTGGAGTGGTTCACTATTTCTTCCTCCAGCTCATTTTACAGATGAGGGAACTGAGGCACACAGGTTTAAATGACTTGCCCAGGGTCACATACCTAGTAAGAGTCTGAGACTGGATTTGAATTCAGGTCCTTCTGACTCCAGGCCTGGAACTGTATTCGCTGTGCCACCTAGGAAACTTGTTTGAATACTGGCTCTGTCACTTATTTGCTGTGATTATGGTTTATAACTTCATCTTTCTGGGCCTCAGTTTTTCTGTCTGAAAAATAAGGAAGTTGGACTAAGTGGTTTTTTTCCAGCGTAGGTCCCTCCCAGCCCTGACATGCCCTGTTCTGTGGCCCCTCCCAGCCCTGACATTCCCTGTTCTAAGGCCCCTCCTAGCCCTGACATCTCCTGTTCTATGGCCCCTCCTAGCCATGGCGTTCTGTGTTCTAAGGCCCCTTCCAGCTCTGACATTCTCTGTTCTATGGCCCCTCCCAGCCCTGACATTCCTTGTTCTAAGGTCCCTCCCAGCCCTGACATCTCCTGTTCTATGGCCCCTCCCAGCCCTGACATTCTGTTCTAAGGCCCCTCCCCGCTCTGACATTCCCTCTTCTGAGGCCCCTCCCAGCCCTGACATCTCCTGTTCTGTGGCCCTCCCAGCCCTGACATTCCCTGTTCTATGGTCCTTCCCTGCTCTGACATTCCCTGTTCTAAGACTCTTCTTCTCATCTCTTAACATTCTCTATTCTAGGTTCTCTCCCAGCTCTGACAGTCTGTGAGCTCGGTTGGTCACATTTTCCATGTGGTTTTGGATTAGCTGTACCTGGCAACTCCAAATCCCCTCTGCAGGCCTAAGGTTTCTGGCTGCCCTCCCTCTCCAGGGTTTGATTTGATTGCTTCTTAAATTGAAACCAGAAGGGAGAGCCTGGTGCCATCTCTGCACTGGATGCATGCTCCACAAATATTTGTGTACTGAATGAAGGGGTGGAGATGATCCTTTTGCACATATCATTAAATGAGTGGGATTATGCAAATGCTAGTAAGGAGGTCTGTGCCCAGATCTATTATTTAGGACACAGAGGACCTGTTCCCCCTCTCTTTATTTTCCTGGTCCTCCTAGTTTCTGTTGATAAAGTGATCACAAAGGGATCTCAGGTATTATGTTGGAAGGTTGGCACCTGCTCTTTCTAGGACCCTGAAGAGCAGTTTCCACTTGGTAGGCTTGCTGGTGCTCTTGGTCTCTTTTCACCCAGTTGAGGGATGGACAGGATGCATCCCCTTTAAAAAGAGTCAGAGATTGTTCTGAGCTCTCCCCCAACTCCCCTGAACTACTGGCATCTTCCATTGTGTTGCAGAATTGGTGGGAGAGGGGCTGGATTCCTTGGCTCCAACCACCCTTTCTACTTGTATCCAGGTGGGTAATGGTAGGAAGAGCAGTTGCTTTAGAATCAGGAGGCCTGGGTTTGAAGGCCTCCTCCCAATGTCTCTTTTCCAGTGTCATCATGGGCAAATCACTTCTCTGCGCCTCAGGTTTTTTCTCTGTAAAACGGTGATGTTATTTTCATTACCTGCCACACTGAGCTGGTATAAGGCAAGTGCTTGTGTTAACCTTCAAGGTCTATAGATATAGGAGTTATTTATTTTAGCCTGTGGGTATCACCTTTGGAAAATTACTTTACGCTTTGGGTCCTAGTTTCCTCATATGTTATAATAATAAATAAGAAATGAATGAGCTTCCTCCCAGCTTTGACATCCCCTGTTCTAAGGTCCCTCCCAGCTCTGACATCCCCTGTTCTAAGGTCCCTCCCAGCTCTGACATCCCCTGTTCTCAGACCCCTCCCAGCTCTGACATTCCCTGTTCTAAGATCCCTCCCACTTCTGACATCCCCTGTTCTAAGGTCCCTCCCAGCTCTGCCATCCCCTGTTCTAAGGTCCCTCCCAGCTCTGACATCCCCTGTTCTCGGGTACCTCCCAGCTCTGACATCCCCTGTTCTGTTGTCTCTCTTAGATCTGCCATTCTGTGTTCTAAGGTCCCTCCCATCTCTGACATTCTATGCCCTAATGGTGGTAGTGGAGTGGCTTTAGGTAAGAAAGATGAGCAGAGAAGATACCCCATTAATCTTGGGGCTCCCTAAAGAGAGCCATGACCTCATTATTCTACTCTTACTTCCATGTTCACAATGGCCAGCTGTGGAGAGGTCCTGGACCTCCTGGAGGCCAGCTCTGCCATAGCTGCTGTGACTCCTCTGTCCCATCTCTTGAATGCAGAAGGTATTCTTTAGCATTTCAGTCAGTTGTCCTTAGGGTCATAGCATTATTCTCTTTGCCCCCTCTGACTGGGTGTTGTCCCTGTAGATAATTGGTATCTAGCCCACGTGGGAAAAGAGGTTTGATCCTTTTAGTAAAGAATTGGGGACACATGGGACATCTTGTGATGAAAACAGCATTAATGGCTTCTGGAGTCAGAAGACTTGGTTTCCAATTCCACCTGTGTGACCTTGAGCAAATGATTTCAGCCACCTGAGCCTCAGTTTCCTCATCTGTAAAAGGAGAGGATTAGGTCATGTGGCCTCTGAGATCCTTTCCAACACTAAATCTATGACTTTTTAACCTCTCTGGGTCTCAGTTTCCCTTTCTGTAAAATGAGAGTTGGACCAGGAGGCCTGAGGTACCTTCCGGTTCTAAATTTATGCTATCATGTGGTTCCTTCGCCCCAACTCTTACATCCAGGTGAAGGACTGGAATTGTGCACAATCTGCTGAGCCGGGCCAAGAGCAGGGTAAATACTGAGCACAGTTTCCCATAGTCCTCTTGTTATGGGCTGTGTATTGATTGTGCCCTTGGATTTATGCATTTGCCTATGTTTTCTTTTCTTTTCTGAGTGCTTTTCCGCTTGGCCAGATCACTGACGATGATCTTTAGTCCCTTCAGGAACATGGAGATCAGCAAAGCTCTGGGTTTAATTTGAGAACTCAGCTCTCTACTGGCCAGTCACTTAGCTCTTCCTGTTTGGGCTTTTTTGTGTCTTGGAACAGTAGCAATGATGATCATGATAACAGAGTTAGGGAGGGGACCCTGGGTTTCACTGGTTGGTACATGGGGCTTCTGACTGATGACAGATATGCCCTCTACCAAGGCAAGTTGGTGCCTTTGCAATCTATAATCTTAGAACATTGCCCAGGGACTCAGAGGTAAATTAATTATAAGAATACTAGCTAATACTTATACAGTGTTTACTACGTACCGTGTTAAGCACTTTCCAAATATCTCACTTCTTCCTCCTGGGAGGTAGGTGCTATTTATCCCCATTTTGCAGTTAAGGAAATTGAGGCCAATAGAGGTTAAGTATCTTGATCAGGACCACACAGCTAGTAAGTGTCAGAGGCTGAATTTGAACTCAGATCTTCCTGACTCCAGGCCCGGTGCTCCATCCACTGTATCACCTAGTTCACTTGTCTAGGGTCATACTACAAGGGATGTGGGACATGGAGCCAGATCTTTCTGACTCTGAGGCCAGCTCTGCATTCACCAAGCCCTGATGCCTCTATGATGATGATGATGACAGTTTTTTTTTGGGGGAGGGTCCTGATCTGTGATTTTATTTTTGTAGAGAACATCAAGCCTCTGTAATGGAGATGAGAAATTCTTTTGCATTTTATGATCATATTCCCATGATTGGAGCCCACTTCCTCACTTCTGCGTCTTTGAATTCTTTATTTCCTTCAGGACTTAGCTCCTATGGCACCTTCTAGAAGAAGCCTTTCCTGGCGCCTTCCCTCCCTCACTACCAGTGTGTGCCTCCCCTTGAGCCTATTCTGACTATATTTTGTATATATACCTATACGGGCATGCTGTCTCTTTTGATCTAATATAAACTCCTTGAGGGCAGGTGATTTTCCATTTTTTTGTATCCCTACTGCTTGGCACAGTGCCTGGTACATAATAGGCACCCCTCTATTCACTCTCTGCTCCTTCAGTATTGAATCATTCAATGTTGAGGACGAGGATAAAACGGAAGCTTGAGAGGCAGCATGGGAGATGGCTGGAGGGCTGGCTAGAGGCAGGGGGACCCCATTCATATTGCGGTGTGATCCTGTTAAGCCCTTCACCTTGTTGGGTTACTCTGGGCACTCTGGGCAACTGAATATAAACCTCAGATGAGTTTCTGATCTGTATCAGGGGAGGGAGCTTCCACTCTGGGATTTCTCTTCATGGATAAAATTCCAAGTTGTGATATTTCTCTCCCCCCAACACCCTCCCATTTCTGCAGCTCCCTATAGAGCTCTTTCATATGAATGCTCCTCTTTGATCCTCATGATTATGGCTTCAGAGCTGGAAGAAACCTTAGTCACATAGTTCAAGCCCTTCATTTTACAAAGCAGGTAAACCGAGGACCAGAGATGGGAAGCTGCCTGTCCAAGAGCAAACAGGCAGTACACTGTAGAACCTCCGAACCCAGGTCTTTAGACTCCAAACATGGGCACTCTTACCCCTAGCACCATGAACTGAATTGACTTCTTATAATAGCCTGGTGAGACAGCATGAATTGATGATTTCTCTAATTAAAACAGTAAGATGCTTCAACTGGTTTTTCCTTGTCTTCAAAGAAAACAACTTAAGCCAGATCCTTGGGGACAGCTCCCTTTGTCCACTCAGCCCTCATCTTAAAAAAAATCCCTAATTTGGCATGACCCTACAAATTCTCCACTTCCGTAACAACCCTGTGAGGCTAGCAGGGCAGATATCGTCATCATCATTGTTCATTATTGATATAGCCTGATTAACTAGAATAGTCCCCCCTCCCCCAGCTTACACCCAGCTTGGGTCCCAAGGTGGTGACTACCTTCAGGTTCCAGGAGTCCCTATATTGGCCCACCCTTCTAAAATGGTAACTAACAAGCCCCTGATGACGTGGGTAGCTCCTAGCAAAGGCACTTACTAAGATGATACAAAATATTCACCTCCATAACCTGGGGTGTGCTATCCTACTCATTTGGGTTTCTTTTTGGAGGGGAGAGGGGAGGCAAGTGGGGTTAAGTGACTTGCTCAGTGTCACACAGCTGGTAAGTGTCAAGTGTCTGAGGCCAGATTTGAACTCAGGTCCTCCTGACTCGAGGGCCAGTGCTCTATTCGCTTTGCCACCTAGCTACCCCTATCTTACTCATTTGTATCATGTCTGTGGGAAGAGTGGGTACAGACTTGCAACTCACATTAGGTAGTGCCCATGATTCCTTCCAACCATTCTTAGCCCATGGGCCATATAGAAACAGACAACAATGTGGATTTGATTCAAGGAAAAGAGTTTCCTTGTTCAGTCATTTCCAGTCATGTCTGAATCTTCATGACCCCATTTGGGGTTTTCTTGGCCAAGATACTGGAGTGGTTTGCCATTTCCTTTTCCAGGTTTACAGATGAAGAAACTGAGGCAAACAGGGTGAAGTGACTTGCCTAGGATCACACAGCTAGTGCTTGAAGCCAGATTTGAACTCATGAAGTCTTCCTGATCCTTGGCCTGGTGCTCTATCCAATGAGCCACGTAGTTTCTCTAGATCTCTGATAGTCCAACCCATACTTGCCCAAGGGTCTCCTCTACATTCCCTACAACATTCCCAACGAGCTGCTATCCATCCTCCGCTTGAAGACCTTTAATGGCAGGAGACCCACCCCTTCTTAAAACAACTCATTCTGCTTTGATCTTGTTAGAATTTTTTTCTGACATCAAACCTCAATTTCTCTCTTTGTGACTCCTGAACATTGTTTTTAGTTCTGCTCTCTGGGGCTAACAGAGCAATCTGATCCCAAGTCCATGTGACAACTCTTCAAATACTTGAAATAATTATAATGTTCCCCACTAAGTGTTCTCTTCTCCAGGCTAAACATCTCCAGTTCCCTCAACGGATTCTCATGGGCTACAATCTCTAGGTCCTTCATTGTTCCAGCTGCCCTACTTTGGAAACTCCCAGTTTTATCAAGGTCCTTCCTAGGTAGCAGATTTCTGCCCAGGTTCCTGGGTCATAAAATTATAGCATCAAAAGCTTGAAGAGTCCTCAAAGCTTGTCCAGTTCAAACTCTTTCATCTTACAGAGGACCAACCTGTGGTCTATAGAGGTTATATGACTTGCCCAAGCTCATATGGGCAGTATCAGATATAGGATTTGAACCCAGGTCCTCTGACTTCTGGGGAAGAACTATACTATAGTATACTGCTTCAGATCTTTATAACAAAGGCTAGAGGAGGATATAGAGAGTAAATGCCATAGGAACCCAGAGGAGGGAGAAACCACTGAAGGCTGTGAGGGGCGGGGTGGTCAGGGATAGCTTCCTAGAGCAATGTGAGCTGGCATGGTAACTTTGTCCCCAGAGGCATAGCGTTTCTTTTTTTTCAATTTAATTTTTTTTGCATAACATTTCTCAAAAAAAATAATGCTGAAGAAAGCCAATAACTGTTTTAGCTGGGAAGAAAAATAAAAACAACAAAAGAAAAGAAAGCCAGCCCTCCCTCTCCCCACACTGGCCTCTTAGACTTGGCATGTAATTCGAATTGTTTCTATTTCTATTAATTGCAGCATTGTGATTTTTGAGATCGGAGGGTTAATTGGTAATACGGCTGCCTAACAGCTTCCTGCCAGATATTTCAGCTTACAGTAATTAACCTCCTGGTTCTGGGGCCCAGACATGAATCATCTGTCCTCCCTGAGCCTCTTTCTCCATCAGGTTCTTTTTGCATCCCTGCTGGAATCAACTCTGTTGTTTTATCCAAGTGGATGTAGAGAGCATGACAGAGCGTAATAGAATTCTTTGGCAACCCAAAGCCCACACTTCCTTGATGGGTCTGGGATGCCGGACCCATGTTGTTGCATTAGAATCCTCCTTCTGCAAAGGTTCTGGAGGCTGCTGGGGCAGGTCCTAGTCAATGCAGAGGCTGTGTGGTTCAGTAGCAAGAACATTGGTTCTAGAGTGAAGGGCCTGTATTTGAATCCCAGGTCTTCTGCTTACTTATCTTTGTGATATAGATGAGCCACTTACCTTCTTTGGGTCTCAGTTTCCTCCACTGTAAAATGAGAGGTTTAGACTGGGTAGCCTCTGAAGTTCCTTCCCCTCTCTATCTGTGCTACACAGACTAAGACCCAATCTTTGTTCCAAAGACACCTACAGCCTAGCTATAGCAGGTGCTGGGTTCGTGACCTTTCTAACTATTTCCCATCACTGAGCCTCCCTACTTCTGTCCGGTAGAATATAAGCTCCTTGAAGGCAGGGATGATTTAGTTTTTTTTTGTTTCTGTATCCTCAGTGTCTATGTTTGGAACATAGTAGGCGCAGGGTTGTTGTAAGTAAAAGCAACTGGGGTGGGCAGTGGCTAGAGCACCAGGCTTGGAGTCAGGAAGGCCTGGGTTCCAATCCTATTTCCAACACTTATGAATTGTATGATACCTTGGTAATAGTGGAGTGGAAGGAGAGAGAACCAGCTCTGTCTCTAACATTTACTACTTGTGTGACAACACGGCCTAGTGGATAGGGAAGTGGATCTGGAGGCAGGAAGACCTGGGCTGACATCGAGCCTCAAATATTTTTGGGCTGTATGTCCCTGGGTAAATCGTTTAGCCTCTCTGTTTCAGTTTCTTCATCTGTAAAATGAGGACTATGGACTGGATGGCCACTAAGGTTCCTTGCAACTCTAAATTTCAACCTCTGACCATAGGAAAGTCACTTAATGCTACTGGGCCTCAGTTTTGTTTTTTCCTTATTTGTAAACCAAGGAGTTGGACAAGATGGCTTCTGAGGTCCCTTCCAACTCTAGATCCATGAGCCTATGATCCCATTATCCATCAAGATGTCACTGAGCCACGGTTTTGTCATCTGTAAAATGGGGAGAATAATACCAATAGTACCTATCCCTCAGGATTATTGTGAGAGGCAAAGGAGAGGATGTAGAGTAAAAGTACTTTGTAGTCCTTAAAGCGCTATAGAAATCCCTCCATCCAAGCTTCTCATTGCTTCAGAACATTGCCCCTTGCGACTTCTGGTCTACCTGGCTTAGCATGGCACCCATCTGCCCCACATACAGCCCTTACCGATCCCTGTGCTGTTTATAACATTTCATCTCCACGCTTTCCAGGGGCGCTGTTGTTGTTCAGTCTTTTCATTCATTTTTGACTCTTGGTGACTCTATTTGGGATTTTTTTGGCAAAGATCCTGGAGTGGTCTGTCATTTCCTTCTCCAACTCATTTTACAGATGAGGAAATGGAGGCAACCAGGGTTTGAGTGACTTGCCCAGGGTCACACAGCTAGCAAGTATCTGAGGCCAGATTTGAACTCAGAACGATGGACCTTCCTGACTCTAAGTCTGGTACTCTATCCACTGCGCCACCTTGCTGCCAAAGGTGCTGAACACTCCCCTATGAGAAAGAAGGAGTGATGGAAGGTGGGAGGGAGGGTATATTTGGGGATAAGTTGAAAGTGATTACATTCTAAGCTCTTTGAGGTCAAGTTAAGTCAACAAGCATTTATGAAGCACCTATCATGTGCCAGGCACTGTGCTAAGTCCTGGGGACACAAAGAAAGGCAAAAAACCAACCCTGACCTCAAGGAGCTTACTGTCTATAGGGGAGACGATATGCCAACATACAGACCATATGTATATGAGACATATTGCAGATAATCTCAGAGTGAAGGCAAGAACATTTTAGAGATGGAGAAACTGAGACCCTGAAATGTGAAGGACATTGAGGATCTAGGAAGTGTTCAGGCAAGGGTGACTAGAATTGTGACAGTACATACCATAGGAAGGTTGAGGAAACCGAGGAAGCTTAGTTTGTGGAATGAGAGAGTAGGACTCAGTGGCTTCCAAGATCCCTTCCAGTTCTAAATCTATGATCCTTTGAGAAGACTCAGGGGAGACACAAGAGCTGTCCATCATATGGGGCTAACCTTGTCCTCCTTGGCCTCCCAGAGGGCAGAATTAGGAGTACAAAGATGGAGGCAAATTTCATCCTGAATGGCAGGAAAATCTGACCATTAGAGCTCTCCTCAATGGGTCTCTTTGGGAAGCAGTGGGCTCCCCTTCACTGGAGGTCTTTAAGGAGACTCTGGATGGCCACTTGTTGTAAAGGGGCCTCTTGTCTAGATACAGACAAGACGAGATGGTCTCTGAGGTTACTTCCTGCTCTGAGATTCTGGAAAGAACAGTCATCCATCAGGCTCTCCACAGGCATTTTGAGAAGCCATTCACTGTGTCCTCTATCTGTCTTCCCTGCCTGGGATAATTTTAGGTAATTGTCCTCCAGAATTAAGAGATGAATAGGGAAATGGGAAGTCTGGGTTTTCATACCGGGAGTGCCTAACATGAGTGTGCCCATAATTTTCTTCTGGGCCATTTTGGAGGGCATGTTAAAAATGAAGAGCCGTGTTTCCATGGATGTTAAGAGCCATCTAATGTCATTTCTGACAATTTCCAAAGCTTGTAGCAGAGCGTGGTTAAAAGCAAAAGAAAACCACTCATCCTTTAAAAGTGCTGCTTAATTACCTGCTTACCTGCGTTTCGGTGCTCGATGGCTTTTTTCCACTTCTGCGTTCTTGATTCTCAAGGCTAAAGTCGGTCTGTTCTGGAGCTAGGCATGAAACGTCCATACATCCTCTAGTTGGATGGACAGTAAGGACAGCTGTTCTTTCTTGCTGCTTTTCGGATGAAGCGACTGGAGCCCAGAGAGGGGAAGGGCTTTAGGGAAGGTCACACATTTAAGGTAATGAATGGCTTCCCGGTGGCAGCTAAGTTGAGAGCTTTCTCTCCCTCTTTTTTTCTAATGCCAGTGATGCTGTTTGACCTCAGAATCATAACAAGATATAATCTTGCTATTCCTCACATATGACCCTCCACATCCCACCTTTTTACCTTTGTACTCTCTGGCCCCCATGCCTGGATTCCCACATTCATTCACTCATTCACTCATGTATTCATTCATTCATTCAATCAATCAATTCTCCTCACTTGCTGCCTTGTCTATCTTGGGATGACTTTGCCCTGGGGTCCACTCTCCTGATAAGGTAGTATCCCTGGTCAGGATCCATATTAAATAACTATAAAGATAACAATAGCTGGTCTTTATATAGCACTCAAAGGTTTGCAAAGTGCTTTAAAATATTATCTCATTTGATCTTTGCAATAACCTTGGGAGGTAGGTGCTATTATTATCCCCATTTTATGGTTAAAGAAACTGAGACAAGAAGAGGCTAAGTGACTTGCCCAGGGTCACACATCTAGACTAGAAGACTCAGGTCTTCCTGACTCCAGGTACATTGCTCTGGGTGCTCTGGTGCCACTTCCTGACCATCTCTACTCATTCTCTTTACTGCCCCACCTCCTTATCAGGTGACTTGTCTCCATAGGGCTGCCCCCTCCCTTCCAGCTCTTTTTTTTTTCTTCCTCTAAGTAAGCTCCCTCAGAGGAGGGACTGGTTTGGTTTTTTTGTATTTGCATCCACAGTGTTTTGCACAATATTCAACTCATAGTAAGCCCTTAATGTGCGCTCTCTCTCTCTCTCTCTGTCTTTTCTCTCTCTGTCTCTCTCTCTCCTCTGTTCCCTTCCTTTCTTCCTCCTTTTCCTTACTCCCTTCCTTTCCTCTTTTCTTTCTCTCTTTTTCATTTTTCCCTTTTTCTTTTATCTTTCTTACTTCCTCTTTCTTTATTTTTCTTTTATTCTTTATTTCTTATTTCATCTTTCTCTTTTTCCTTTTCACCTTCTTTCCTACTTTCTTTCTCCCTCCCTTCCTCTCTCTTTCCTCCCTTCCTCCCCTTCCTCCCTCACTGCTTCTCTCTCTCCTTTCTTCCTTCACCTTTTTCATTTCTCCTTCCTTCCTCTCTCTCTATCTCTCTTTTTGTCTCTGTCTCTTTCTTTCTCTCAGCTATCTAAATATGTTCCAGGCACTCTGCTTAGCACTAGAGATACAAAGAAAGGCAAAGCCATGGTCCTTGACCTCAAGGAGCTGGTTCCTCATTGCCATCACTTGGATCCCTGACCTCCCTTGAGGCTCACCTTTCCACACTCCTCCCTTTCCTCCCCCACAGTGCCTTCTGATTTAAGGCTACTTTCTGTCCACTCTATAGGTATCTTGTATGTTCTATTTAGATACAGCATCCCCCCCCCCCCACCATGTAATCTTCTTGAGGGCAGGGACTGTTTCCTTATTTTTGTTTTTGTATCCTCTGCCCCAACCCAGTGTCTGGCATACAGTAGGTGCTTATTAAATGCTTTTTAAATGAATGAATGAATTGATGCCCATGAAATATTATGAGAATCAGAAGAAGGTATCATGTGTATTGTGGGAAGCATTTGTGGAAAGACAAGGGCGAGAATTGTGCAGGATGAGAGGGCAAAGAGGGTTTGTGATTTGTACCCTTTGGGAGAGCCTAGCATAATTCTGTGATATAAACATTCTATGACTGCAGCCATTATTCTCCCCTCCTCTTTTTTACAGGTGAGGAAACCAAGGCTCAGAGAAATTATAGGATTATAGTTCTAGAGCTAGTGGCCACCTAGTCCAATGCTCTCAATTTAGAGAGAGAGGAAATAGAGTTAAGTGACTTAGCCAAGATCATACAGTAGTGAGCATCAGACATCTGATGAGTCCAGAGGCAGTGCATTTCCTATAGTACCTGTCAGAGGCAGGCTTTGATCCCAGGCTTCCTGAGTCCTGAGTTAGAATGCTAACATCCTCTCCACCATGCCATATGCTAAGAACCTTAAATAATCCAAACTTGAGTGCAAAGGCCTGGGGCAAACTGCCTTCAGAAAGGCATCTTTGTGCATCGTTGCCAATGAAAGTGCTGTTCCTTGTACAGATCCAATGTCGGCATGGTACCTATTCCAAATTTTTGCCTCTGGCTAAGATCGGTTTGTACCTATTCGTCCATGCTCTTGCTTATGTCTCCTTGTGACCAATGGCCTAAGTGTCTATGACAGGTGGCCAAGGTTCAGGGAGCACATTCGTGATTCTAGAATTGAGAGAAGCTCCCTGACCACCACGGGGATTGAACCTGTGAACTTGCTCTCATTAGCTCCATGCTTCAATCCCCCAGGCTTGCTTAAGCCTCTGAAGGGATATACCATTCAGGAGCTGATTCAAAGGAGAGAAAGCCAGTCTCTGCAGTGCTGAATGAGGCTCCATATGACCACTCTTTTGTGTTCCCCTGGGGTATATGACCATATTTATTACATGCACTGCCACCTGAATGGCTAAGATCGCTCCTCTCTTTGAAACAACGGGCTGGCATTTTCTCTACCAGCGTCTATCATGTACCAGTGCTCTTGTCAAATGTTTGTAGGATTGTTCTGTGGGGGAGGATTTAGCTTTGTTCTGTGTGGCACCAGAGGGGAAAACTAGGAGCAATGGGTGAGTGCCAAAAAGGCTTAACTTAGGATTGAAGTCAGGAGAAATGACCTAACAATGAGGAAGTGGGTGGATCAATTTAGGAAGTGCTGGTTTACCTGCCTCGGAGGTCTTCAAGCAGAGGCTGGGGGACCATTCCTCAGGCGTGTTCTAGTAGGTCTTCCTTTAGGTATGGGTTGGACTAGATGGCCACCAAGGTCAGGTCTGACTTTCAGGTTCTGGGATTTTCGGGTCCTCTCATGGGATTCTTTTCTCCACTGGATGATGAGAGAGGGAAAGAGAGAAGGAGGAAGGGGAGGAAGAAAGAGAGAGACAGAGAGACACACACACAAAGACAGAGACAGAGAGACAGAGAGAGAGACAGAGAGAGATGCACACATACACAGAGACAGAGAGACACACATACACATAGACAGAGACAGAGACAGAGAGACAGAGACACACACACACACACACACAAACACACACAGAGAGACAGAGACAGAGAGAGAGAGAGAGAGAGAGAGAGAGAGATAGAGACAGAGACAGAGATGGGGGGAAAGGAGAGGGGAGAAAGAGAGAGACATGGAGAGGAGATGGAGAGAGAGAGAGAGAAAGAGGGGGGAGAGGGGAAGAGAGGAGAGAGATGAATGCAGAAGATGGGAGGGAGAGACAGAGGGAGGAGAGAAGAGAGAGGAGGGAAAGATTGAGAGAGAAAGAGAGAAAAGGGGGAGGGGAGGAGAAGAGAGGGGGAGGGAGGGAGGAGAAGGGAGAGAGAGTGGGAGAGGGGGAAAAAGGGATGGGGGAAGGGGGAGATTTCTAAGTTCTCTTTCATATCTAGATCTATGATCTTATGACCTCGGGGCCTCAATTTTCTCCTTTGTAAATTGAAGGGGCTGGAGGTTATGGACCCTAAGGGTCCCTATCAACTATCAAACTATGGTCCAATGATGGTAACTGCTAAGGATAGCTAAGCAACCTCCTAATGCCTTTAGGCCTGTGGCCTGGGGTGGAGATGGAGTTCAGGGTCCTCCCCCGCAAAGTGCCTAGAACCCTTGAGGGTGCCCTGGCCCTATATTTTGTGGACAGTTTTTTTTTTTAAGCTGTGAAGGAACACTGAGGTCAGTGCTGCAGGGGAAGGTGATTCAGCTTGAGGGATCATGGGAGCCGAGGAGGGAGACGCTGCTCTCTGCTTTCCATGCTTGGAGAGCACACGTTCCCTGAGTGTAATAGAGAACATTTAGCTGTCTCTATAAGACAATCAACTACCTGCCGGAAAACACCTTCGTTTCTTCAGGATCTTTTTTAGCCTCCCAAAGCAATTTGGCAAGAGTTAAACTCCCTGTTGAAGAAATGCTGAAAGAAAATCTTTTTTTTGTTTCCACATGATGTTAGAACTTATCTTTATAGGAGTATAGATTTAGAGCTGCAAGGGGCTACTAACTCCATCTAGCTTAACTGCTCATTTTAACAAAGAGGAAATTGAGGCCAGAGAGGTTACTTGCCCAGAGGTCACATGGGTGAGAAGCAGCAGAGACAGAATTTGAATCTACGTCCTTTGACTTCAAATCCAATGCTCTTCCAACTATTTCTGCCTCTGAGTCGTAGGATCTTAGAGCTGGAGGGGACCTTGGAGGTCTTCTAGTCCAACCCTCTTATTTTACAGAAGACAAAACTGAGGTCCAGACAAATGAAGTGACTTGCCCTGGGTCACACTGCTACTAAGTATCTGAGGCCAAATTTGGACTAAGGTCTTCCTGACTCCAGACCCAGGGCTTTATTCACTGTACCAGCCATGATACAGATCTCATGATGTTGGAAATATACTTCCTAACAATGAGCAATACTCCAAAGTAGCTTAGGTTGCCTCTGGAGATATCTTAAAATGCTCCCCCAAAGTCTTCAAGCAGAGGCTGGATGCCTCCTGGTTCGACTTGTTGTAGAGAAGATTCTTGCTCAGATAGGGGTGGACTGAAGGGCCTCTGAAATTTCTTCCAGCTCTGAGATCCTGTGATTCCTTGATATTGGAATGGCCTTAAAGAGCCTGTTCAGAATCTAAGGGCTTCATGCATGGGCAGGGGGTTGGACTAGATGACCTTCTACGAACCTGGCCTTTGCAGACCTCCCTGAATCCACCAAGTAGGTCTCTTTATAGATTGAATCACGCCCATTAAGCTTAAAACACCATGTGTCAAATTATATTTCAACTCTGGGACCTCTGGCAGAAGTGGACTCCAATGGAAAGCAGCTTGCTACTCCTTGAGGGCAGTTAGTCACTGTAAGCCCACATTTATTGCCAAACACTAACATTTGTGTCTTGGATCATGAACCTCAGACTTATTTTTAGTGGGTTTGAATTGATTTAAGAAAAATGGTTAGCTTTAAAGAAATGGAGAAATGCTGTCATAAAAATCATAGCTTTTATACACACAATATACATACACATAAATATAAGTGTATATAAAATATATATACACACAACATATAATATAAGTGTATATATAAATTACATATACAACATATAAATATAAGTGTAATACATATTATACATATAAATATTATACATATGATACATACATACACATACACAGACACTATATACATCTACATCTATATACGTCAAGTGGTACAGTAGATAGAGTGCTGGATTTGGAGTCAGGAATACCTGAGTTCAAATCTGTCTCAGAGGTTTTTTTCTTGTCTGCCTTTGGGGTTAGTCACTTAGCCTCAGTTTCCTCATCTGTAAAAGGGGTAGTAATAGCACTTGCCTCTCAGGGGTTATGAGGATCACATGAGAGAACATATATAAAACAACTAAGGCACTGGACTTGGAACAGAAGAAGCAAGAGTTTTAACCCACCTTTGAAATTGTTATCTCTAGGATCCTGGGGCATTCTCTCTCTAAACTGCCTTCTGTAAAGTGAAGATGGGACAGTTGTGTCACACAGCCTTGTTATGAGTTTCAAATGAATAGTCTATGTAATATCCTTTGGAATAAGTCAATTAATCAACAAGCTTCTATTACATACCTACTATGTGCCAGGCACGGTGCTAAGTGCTGGGGATACAGAGGGGAAAAAATGACATAATCATTGCCCTGAGGGAACTTGTATTTTAGAGGAGAAACAACATGTACCTAAGAAGATATAACACATATACAAAATCAGTATGATTTGGGTGAGGGGGAGGGAATCGCTAGGAAAGAGGGAGCAGATCAGGAGAGAGAAGGAGATAAAGAAAGACTAGACATTGAGCTGAACTTTGAAGGAAGCTTGGGAGGCTAAGAGTTGGAGGGGAAAAGGGAGTACGTTAATTCCAAGTGTAGTCAGCCAGTCAGTGAGTGAACCGGTAAGCATTTATTAAGTGCTACTATGCGCCAGGCATTACTCTAAGTGCTGGGGACACAAAGAAAGGCAAAAAGACAATCCCTTGCCTCAAGGAACTCGCAGTCTAATGAGAGAAACAACATGCAAATGACTGTACAAACAAGCTATAGACAGAAGAAATAGGAGATAATGAACAGAGAGCAGGCACTAGAATTAAGGAGGACAGAAAAAGACTCCATTAGAAGGAAGGCAAGGGTGCTGGGAGATAGAAATGAGGAGGAGAACGTTCCTGGCATAGGGGACAGACACAAAAGGAATCGCTTTCTACAAGCTCAGAGGGCTACCCAAATGTCAGCTGTTACTGTCCTTGAGAGGCAGCCTTGGACTCAGTAGGGCAGGGGGTCAAGCCCCACGACTGAGTTACAAACAAGTTGTCATTCCATATTGTGAGGTTTCCTCACAAAGCTTCGAAGGAGGCTCAGTCTCATCATACAAAGGAGGAAACTGAGGCAGCGTCCAAGAAGCTTGCCTCAGGCTACCCCACGCTAAGTGCAAGGGGAGCTAGGGCTGGCGTTCAGACCAACGTCTCCTAATCCAGTATGTTCTTTTCACTTTGCCACATAATGCTTCATCAGGAAGAAAAGAAAACGAAAATGGGTGTGTGTGTAGTTAGCAATCTGTAGCAGAGATGAGTGTCTCTGCTTTTTAATTCAGGTGAATGTACATCTGGCATCATGCCCAATTCAGCAGGTTTCCTCAGCATTTTGCTGGTTCCAGTCTCTCTACTTCTGCAGTATTCACCATTCTTGGCATCATAATTGAATCAGTACTGAAAAAAGCCTCACTACCAATGTGGGGGTGAGGAGCCCCACTCAGAAAAAACAACCTCCAACCTCCTTCTGTATCAACCCACACCCTGCTTTAAATAAACAGCCAAGTCTATGGAATATCCTCAGTTTGTCCAAATATTGTTTGGGGGATGGTGGTGGTGGGCTTTCAGCCTGGAAGGACTCCAGTGTCTCTAATTGCAGGCTTTGCAAAGCTTTCAGGGTTGGGCTGGGCTTATGTTCTTCCCAGTACCAGGGTTTGAAAAAAAATCCCCATCAGCAATTGGAGATCTGACGTTGTTGTCCCGAGTTCTATGAAACAGAGGTCTAATTGGTGGGGAATCAGGGTGGAAAACTGATAAAAAGAACAAAAAAGAGAGAGAGAGATGGGGAAGACAGAGGAGGGAAGGAGGGAGGGGGAGAGAGAGAGAGACATAGGGAGGAAGGAGGAGAGAGAAAAAGGGAGGAAGAAGAGTGAGAAAAGGCAACAAGGTGAGAAGGGAAGAAAGGGAGGAGAGAGGATAGGTTAGGGTAGAGAGAGAGAAGGTCAGAGGAGAGAGAGAAGGAGGAGGAAGAGAGAGAGGGAAAGGAGAGAGAGAGAGAGAGAGAGGAGGAAGAGAGAGAGAGCAAGAGAGAGGAGAGAGGAGAGGAGAGAGAGAGAGAGAGAGAGAGAACATGCCAACCTCCATTAGTTTTCCTTCCTTAAAAGGTGTTTGTAAGCCTTGAAAGGTCTTATATACATGAGAAGTATTATTATAATCATTATTATTAAAATCATTAGAAGGGAGAGAAAGCTTGATCTTGACAGCTAGACAAGGGCACTGATAAATCTCCTTTATACTCCCTCAAGCAGGAGGTAGATGCCTGAATAGTTCCTGGGCTGGGGTGGGGGAAGGAGGGGGGTGGTCCTCCCTGGGTAACTAAAAGTTCTATGTATAAGTAGAAAAGTCCTACTCTCCTGACAACCTTTGGGCTCAAAGACAGCACAGAGAATTGGCGCTCAACCAGAAGGAGGGCCCCTTCCTAGAAGAGAAACTTGATGGGAGGTGAACAAAGTGCTAGAAACTTCCTAAGGGGAAAAATGCCAATCTCAATCTCTCTGTGTTTGTGTCTGTGTCTCCCCATCTCTGTCTCTCTGTCTCTGTCTCTCTGTCTCTCCTCTCCCTCCCTCCTTCCCCCCTCTGTCTCTGTCTTTCTGTCTCTGTCTCTTTCCCCATCTCTCTGTCTCTGTGTGTGTCTGTCTTTCTCTTCTCCCCCTCTTCCTCTCCCTCTCCTCTCTCTGTCATTCTCTCTCTCAATTTCTGTTATTCTATGAATATTATATTGCAAGTCATCTGTGAATACTGCATTATTATGGACACTTAACAGATAAGGAAACTAGTACTCTGAGAAGTGAGGTGACACTCACCCTGTAAGTAAGTATCTGAGCCAGGACTGAAAGTTGGAGATGCCAGGAAGTCTTGACCAAGGGGCTCACCATCAAAGTTTGGTATTCCTGCTGGCCAGAGCCAGCCCAAGGTTCACCCTATCCTGGGGCTAAGGATGCTTTCATTGCTACCTGAAAAGAAACTAACAACAAAACAGGGATATCTTGTCATGCTTGGAGCCTGAGCCTTTGCACAAACTGCTCCTGCTTATGTGACAAGGCTTTCTCTGAGGTCAGCCACATGGACTCATCATGCCTGAAGCCAGCCTTGGGTTCTTCCTGTCACCTTCCCCCCCCCCCCCCGCTCCAGCTTTGGCATTTCTCTTTGGACACTGGGCCAGTAGGAGACAGGGTCTCCATGGCAACAACATCAGAGGGCATTGTTAGCGAGTTAGAAATGGTGTTCAGATGCACACATGTATACACGGAAAGAGAGACATACAGAGACATGAAAAGAGACTTATGTAGAGAAAGAGAAACATCAGGGTAGAAAGAAAAGGACAGTGTATAGGAGACACATACAGAGACTAAGACCCACATATATACATGTAGAGACAGGCAGAGAGAGAACCATAGGACACACAGAGACAACAGAGAGGAGAGAGGGCCAGCATTTAATGCTTCTCCCTCTAGGACCCACTTGATGATCCCATGAGAATCATTTCTTGGTCTGCAGCAGAAATCTAAGCCAGAAATTAGGACAAAATCATGCAGCTTGGAAGCTTTTCTTTGGAGACCTTTCCTTTCTGTGTTCTGGCTCTGGCTCTCTCTCCCTTCTTTTGGCCTCCTGCAGCCCCACCCTGCCTGCCCAGGGCCCCCATACCCCAATTACAGCCACTCAATTAACCCTTCCACTGACTAAGGACCACGGATGAGACAAATTCCTCTCCAATTCCTGTCAGTCAAGCTTCCTTGTCCTGGGTCTCTTTCCTTTTATAGAAGTGAAAATCAGGCTCAGGAGGATAAGTGACCTGTCCAAGGTCACACACCTAGAAAGTGTATGAGGCAGAATTTGGATTCTAGATCTTCCCAACTCCAAGTCCCATTCTTGTTCATCTTTGCTTCATCTTTTCTTCCCTCAGGGAGGCACCAAGAGCACAATTTTTTTTTGGAGGGGGGGGCCAGTCTGGGTTGAGTGACTTATCTAGGGTCACACATAACTGAAACTGGATTTAAACTCAGGTCCTCCTGACTACAGGGCTGGTGTTCTATCTATTGTGCCATCTAGCTGTCCCTAACCCCCCCACATTTTAAGCTCAGTTGCTCAGTCTTGCATCCTACAAGCAGGATGCCAAAGGCCTCTTTGTTCATGCCCTATGAGGACTGAGTAAAGGAACTAGGATTGTTTAACCTGGAGAAGACTTTGTGGTGAGAGTGGTGGGAGAGGGGAACCAAATGGCTGTCTTGTAGTATTTGAAAGCCTGTGACCTAAACAAGGGATTAGCCTGATTCAGATTGGCCCCAGAAAGCAGAACTTGGAGGAGTGGGTGCAAGTTTCAGAGAGATTTCTGCTTGGTTTAAGGAAATGCTTCCTAACAATCAGTTAGCTCTCAGTGGAATGGACTTCTAAGGCGGGAGTGCATGTATTCTGACCAGAAGCCTTTCCAGGAAGAGGGGATGGTGGCTTATTGGCTATTGGTAAAGGAGAGAAGGCTGGGGCTGGACTGAATAGCCTCCTGAGATTCTGTGTTTCTGCCAATAATGTTGCATATAATTAAGAATTGTAAAGCTTGAGCACCGAGCTGTTGGCTCTGACCTAATTAATCTTAGGTACCTCGGGGTGTCCTAGCTGCTCAGTCCTTCATTTGGACAAACTTTACAGGTAGAGAGGAGGTCGAATGCCGGAGCCTGGTGTTGTCTCATCTTGTTGGTGGTACCAATTCAAGTCATTTCCTCCTTTGTGTTTAGCTAGATATTTGGGGCCTTCCGTGTGTGTGTGCGCGCGCGCGCGCTCAAGAGCTCTAAACAAAACTACTATGTGCAGCAGTACTGTACTAGGTGCTAGGCATACAAAAGTAACAGCAGCAACAACAAAAAACCAATCCCTTCTCTCAGTGAGCTTCTATTCTCCTGTGTGTTGGGGGTGAGGGTGGGGGCGGATACGATGTATAAAGAAAGGAAAGAGAAGTGATGACTATTGAAATCAAAAGAGGCTTCTGGGGGAGGTGGTCTTTGAATTGCACCTCAAGGCAGACATCATCCTGGTTCTCTAATCACATTAACTTAGATATAAGGAACTCATACTGAACATGACCAAAACGAAACTAATTATCTTTGTGGACAGACCTTGAACTCTCATTTCTGGAGGTCTTCAAATAGATATTAGTTGATCTGTCCTTGGAGTTGTGATAGAAGGTATAGGATCATATGAGATTTTATATATACACATGTGTGTGTGTGTGTGTGTGTGTGTGTGTGTATAATGCTTTGCCAACATTGAAATACTATATAAATGTAAAACCCATGTCCGGAATGCCCTCCCTCCTCACTTCTGCAGCATGAATCCCTACTTCCTTTCAAATTATAGCTCTCTATTGGAGATTCTTAACCTGGGGTGCACGAGGTTAAAAAAAATGAAAATTTGTATTTCTAGTTCCAAATTCTTTCCCTCCTTCCATCCTTCCTCCACCCATTGAGACAGCAAGAAATATGAAACCCATCATACGTATGAAGCCAAGCAAAACATATTTCCACATTAGTCATGTTGCAAACAAACAAACCCCAAAACAAAACAAGAAAAATGAAGTGAAAAAAATATGCTTTACTTTGCACTTAGTTCATTGAGGGGGATAGCATTTTTCATCATGAGTCCTTTGGAATTGCATGAACTTAAAACATATTTTGATAACTATATTTCAACATTATTTGTTTTTCCCTTGTAATCCTATGGGTCTTATTTTATGCATTTAAGACATCATCCTGAAAAGAGGCCACAGATTTCACCAGACTGCCAAAGGGGTCTATGAAACAAAAAAGAATCCTTAGTGTACATGAAGACTTTCTCAGCTGCTAGGGCCTCTCCCTACTCCCATTATCTCGTGTATTTTGTACTGTATATACTTATATCTGTAGGTGGCACAGTGGATAGAGTGCTGGGCCTGGAGTCAGGAAGACTCATCTTTGTGAGTTCAAATCCAGCCTAGCTGTGTGACCCTGGGCAAGTCACTTAGCCTGGGTTGCTTCCCTTTCCTCATCTGTAAAATGAGCTGGGAAAGGAAATGGCAAACCACTCCAGTATCTTTGCCAAGAAATGCCTAAAGGGGGTTGCAAAGAGTGAAGACACAACAGAAATGACCTGAATAACAATACTTACATGTGTGCCTATTGTTTCCCTTGATAAAATAGAAGCTCCTTGAGGGCAGGGACTGCTTCCTTTTTTGTCTTCGGATCCCTAGAGCCCAGCACAGTGCCTGGATCTGGGATTGCAGTATAATGACTTTCTAATAGGTTTCCCTGCCTCTAGTCTTTCCCCACTCCAATCCAACAAGCAATGAGAGCTCCTTAGTTCATTGACTAGGTGTCTAGGGTACCATCCAACTCTGGGAGTCTAATTCTGAGAATAACATGGGTTAAGATTTGGAAGAGTATGGAGAGGAGGGCTAGGGGATGAGAGGAGGGCAGGAACACAAAACCGAGGTGGGCAGGGCATGGTGTGGCAGGGGAGAGTCTGACTGAAGGCTAGCAATACTAGAGCAGAGGGCTCATGGAGCAGTAAAGGGAGGAACACCCTTGCTCATACTCCCTTTTGGTGCCCTCCAAAAAAGACTCATTTGGCCTGATACCCTGTTCCTGATAAAGTTTGTTAGGGAATAAAGTGAAATTGTGCTGAGCATTCTCAGCTGGCAAAGCAAATCATAAATAATGGAAATGCCCAATCAGATACCATTTGGGAACCCGGAGACATTTATTGACTGTGTATTGATCTACAAGACAGAGATTTTTAATACTCATTAATAAATGCTGGTCTGGCTGCTCTTGGGTCCTGACACTCATTATATTTCATTTCTTTGTGAGAAAAACTCTTGTCTTTCTTTAAGAAATCAACCACCTTCTCTGGGCCTGAGGTTAACATCACCACAGCAGTGAGAAGGGGCTGGATGTACAGAATCTTTAGGTTGGAAGGTACCTCTGTGGCCATCTGTCCAAACCATATGTGTATAGAAATCCACTCACCAACAGCTGACAAGTAACTTTTGCTTGAAGACTTCCAAAGATGAGAAGCCCACTATCTGAGAGCCAGTATAGCGTAATGGTTAGAGCACTGGACCCTGGAGTCAAAAGACTTGGCTTCTAATCTTGCCTCAGATACTTATTACGGGGCAGCTAGTTGGTACAGTGGATAGAGAGCTGGGCCTGGAGTCAGGGAGACCTGAGTTCAAATCTGGCCTCAGATACTTGCTGGGTAATCCTGGGCAAGTCTACTGTCTGCTTCCAGTTTCCTCATATGTAAAATCGTGATAATAATAACACATACTTTCCAGGGTTGTTGTGAGGATCAAATAAGGTAGTCATTGTAAAGTGCCAGGTAAATGGTAAATGTTATGTAAATGTTAGTTATCATCATCATCATAATCATTGTCTATGTGACCCTAGGTAAATGATTTAACTTTTGGGGGGCCTCAGTTTCCTCGTCCATATAATGGGATAGTGGGACTTGACTCCCAGAGTTAAATCTATGATTTTAAGATCAGCTCTGTTGCCTGGGTGATCCCGGATAAGTCGCTTCTGTCTCCTTGTCTGTAAAATCTGTTAAAAAAATAAAAAAGGACTTGACTTTTCAGGTCCCTTCCACCCTGCGGTCCAGGATCCAGGACCTCTTGAGGCAGCCCATTGGATGATTCTAATTGTTCAGAAGATTTTCCAGGCTGTCTGCTTTTTCTACTCATTTCTTCTAGATTTGCCCTCTGGGGCTAAGTGGAACAAATCGAATCCCTCTTCCAGGTTGACAGCCCTTTAAATCCTTGAAGACAGCAATATCCTCCAGGCTAAACCTCTCCAGTTTCTTCCACTGGTTCTCCAAGGGCCGTATCTTGAGGCCCTTACTCATCCCAGCCTCCCTCCTCCACACAGTCTCCTGAGGGAGCTCTAAATCTTTCCAAAAATGGAGCACCCAGCGAGTGCTAGATGCAGGACTCCAGGGGAGGTCTGACCACTTCATGGAGAAGTAGAAATATCCATTTCATTTGATAGATTCGAGCCGGAAAGAGCCTTCAGGGTTCTCTGGCCCAGCCCCTTCATTTTACAAGACCAGTAATCAAGCAGCACCAGGCTAATCTCTCTTCCACACGACAACCCTTCAGATGCTTGAAGACAGCTCTCACGGCTTTCCTTCCTTCCCCAATCATATCTTTTCCGGTTCTTTCAATTTATTGTTGCAGGTGATATATGCAGATTTTTATGCAGGTTTTTGTGTATGCAGATTTTATGTAGAATTTTGTGTATGCAGATTTTTATGCCGATGTTTGTGTGTACAGATTTTGATGTAGAATTTTGTGTATGCAGATTTTTATGCAGATTTTTTGTGCATGCAGATTTTTGTAGCTGTCCACCATTTTAGGTTCTTGTTTTTGAATTTTCAAAATGAGCCCTTTTTTGTTGGCCTCATATGTTTTCTCCCCGCCTGGACTCTGTCTTGCCTCTTCCGATAGATTGTAAACTCCTTGAGCATAGTTATTTGGGAGACACACACCACCTATTAGTTGTAGTAGAAATGATTATTGGTAGTAAATTAGTAATTATTAGTAAATAGTAGTAATTATTATCCACAAGGGCTGCTAGGTGGTGTAGTGGTTATAGCTTAGAGTCGGGAAGACTCCTTCATGCATTTAACTCTGACCTCAGACACTTACTGACTGACTGACTTACTCAGACAGTTACATTACCAGCTGCGTGACCCTGGGCAAGTCATTTCACTCTCTTTGCCTCAGTTTCCTCTCCTTTAAAATGAGCTGGAGAAGGAAATGGCAAACCACTCCAGTATCTTTGCCATGAAAACCCCAAATGGAGTCACAAAGAATCAGACATGACTCAACAAAATTTCTGACTCTAGACCCAGCACTCTATCCACCAGGCCATCTAGCCGCCCCATCTTGAAGAACTCCTATTCCTTCTCCTTTCTTCCCCTTTCTCTCCCACAATCCCATTCCTGTTTCCCTCTTTAACCTTGTCTCTCCTCCTATTCAGTCAGTCACTCAACAAGCATCAAGTGCTTACTATGTGCCAGTACTCTGCTAAGTATAGGGAATGTAAACACAAGCAGAAAGAGAACAGGCCCTGCCTTCAAGGAGCTTATAATCTAATGGGAGAAGAAGCTGAACAATCTATATATATATAATCTATAATATATATATGGTAATAATATAATAAAACATAATATAATGTAATATAACATTACATTATATATAATATCTTATCATATCATATTAATTATATTATGTTATATTATGTTATATGATATATAATCTAGTGCAGAAAGAAGCTGAAAAGGGCGTGTCAGAGGTCTGGAGTTCCTGACCCCAATCAGAAAGGAGGAGGGTGGTGATAAGGTGGAGGACCAAGGCTGATGGGATCATGAAGATGATGAGCGTCCTCAGGCACGGTGGGGAAGACAGTCAGAGAAGCCCCAAGTGGTGCGCCAAGTGAGAGAAGGAGTAAAAGTTCTTGGATCACACTTCCTTTAAGCAGCTCATGACGTCTCCCTCAGATGGAGACTCACCGATTTAATGATAATGCAGTTTTGTGACTTAACAAAACAAATCAGCAAAAACGAACCCACGCACCAACTTAATCTGCCAGTTGCTACAGTATTCCACAACCATAGCCCCTCCCCCCCCCGAAATGAAAGGAAGGAGGTACCTTTTCTCTTTCCTTCTCTTGGGCCAGCCTTGGTTACTACAATTGCTGTGTTCAGTTTCTTTTTAAATATTACTTTTAAAAATTAGTATTAATTTTTTTTTCCTCTATCTCACTTCCTACCTTCATTGGAAAAAAAAGCAAAAACAAAACTTTTGCAACAAATATTCATGGTTAGGTTTCAGTCTGCATCTTGAGTCACCTCTTGGTCAGGAGGCAGGGAGTGTGGATCATTATTAACTTTTGGAGGTAATTGGATGAAGTGACTTGCCCAGGGTCACACAGCTAGTAAGTGTCTAAGGTGGGATTTTCACACAGGTCCCCCTGACTCCAGGGCCCGTGTACTATCCAAACGAGTTGCCTCAGGGAGTGTGGATTATTAACAATTTCCTGGAATCATGATCTGAGTGGGGTTCTCAAGTTTTTCAAAGTTGCTCATTTAAAAAATGTCATTGATATTGTAGAAATTATACTCCAGGTTCTTCTCACAGCACTTTGCTTCAGTTTATACCAATCTTCCCAAGCTTCTCTGTTGTCACCCCTTTGAATATGTCTTACATCCCAATAGTATCCCATTACATTTCTGTATCATCAGTCATTCAGCCATTCTCCAGTAGATAGGCACCTCCTTAGTTTCCAATTCTTTGCCACCATAACAAGAACTGTTTTATACATATACATGTATATATACATATATATACACACACATATGTGTATATACATATATATATGTTTGTATATATGTATCCTTTCCCCTCTTTCTTTGATCTTTTTGGGCTATAGACCTAAGAACAGTATTAATAGGTCAAAGAGTTAGTAACTTTTGGGTCATCAAGTTTCTCTGATAAAGGTCCCATTTCTGAGATATAAAAGGAACTGATTCAAATCAATGAGCAGTGGGGGTCAAAGGTTACAAACAGGCAGTTTTCAGTCTTTTTCCCCCATGTGTATCATAGTCATTGTGTTTATTATTTTCCTGGTTCTATTTATTTCCCATTGCATCTGTTCATATGTCTTCCCATGCTTCTCTGAATTCATCATATTCATTATTTCTTACAGCACAGTCACTTTCCATTATATTCATGTACTACAACTTGTTTCCATAACATATTCCATTATATTTATGGTTCACAACTTGTTTTGACATCCCCCAATTTATGAGTAGCTAGTTCATTTCCAGTTCTTGGCTACCTCCAAACATTGTGGCTCCCTTTCTACCATGTGCTGCTTTGTACCCTCTGTATTTTTTCACTCCTATCCCTGTTTTGCTGGGGGGATGGAACCAGGGTTGCTGCATTTGAAAGTAAGATGTGCAATCATTTGCCTGGAAAAGCGCAGGCTTGGTGCAATCTAATTAGGGTGCTGCTCCGATTTCTGGGCTCCCGGAACCCTCACACTATAAATCTGCTAATAAGACATGATAAAGGTCTTGTTGAAGCCCAAGGCCAGGATTTGCAATTGAGAAAGCAATTTTTTTTAAAAGGCTGACATTTAATTTTCGCCTCTTGTGCCCAGCCTGTGTTTCTATTCTGTTAGATGGAAAACTAGCTGGAAAAGGCCCACACTGGTTGTTAGCTTAGCTTTTTAGAGAACTAGAATGTCAGAGCCGGGCAGGATCTTCTAACTCGCTCATTTTATATATGAAGAAACTGAAGCCCAGAGACAGAAGTGGCTTGCCCATGGTCACATGGTGAATTGGTAGCAGAGCCGGGGCTTGAATTCGGGTCTCCTGACTCCAAGTTCTTCACATTTCCCACTGCCCTGCACTGCTTGCTAGTCTTGGGGGTGCAGTGTGGGACAGTGGAGAGTTGAGAATCAGAATCAGAGTTAAATCCTGGCTCTGCCACTTACCTGTGTGACTTGGGACAAGTCCCTTAAACTCTCTAGGTCTCAATTTCTTTATCTGTAAAATGGGGGAGGGAGGTTGGACTAGATGGTCTTTGAGGTTCTTTCCAGATCCAAATTTATGCTACGGTTCCCAGTCATGCTTTTGAATGTGCTATTTTAAATGACATGAATACAAGAAAGGAAATAAGCATCTTAAAGCAGCTGCCAGGCACTGTGCTAATGCTTTACAAATATGCTTATTTGATCCTTATAACAACCATGGTCAATAGTTGCCATTAGGATAGGGCCCTGGACTTGGACTCAGGAAGACTTAGGTTTGAATCCTGACTCAGACACTCACTACATGCATGACCCTGTGCAAGTGACTAACTTCCTTGGACCTCAGTTTCCCCAATATAAATGGGGATAATAATAACACTCACCCCACAGGGTTGTTGCGATGAACAAATGGAGGCTATATGTAAAGTGCTTTGCGAACCTTAAAGAATAATAAATGCTAACTACTAGTAACAATAAAATCAGTCATGTTTACTAATAACTAGCATTATATAGTGCTTTAAAGTTTACAAAGTGCTTTACAAACAATTCAGGAGGTGGGTGCTGTTATTCCCATTCTACAATTGGGAAAACTGAGGCAGAGAGCAGTTAAATGACTTGCCCAGGGTTACACAGCTATTAAATGTTTAAGGCCAGATTAAATGGCTGAGGACCTCTAAGTTTTGAAACTTAAGAATTTTAGAGGGTTGCCTAAGCAATTTGTCCAAGGTCAACCAGCTGATGTTATTAGAGTCAGAACTTAAAACCATATCTTTTAAATTCTGAGGCCAGCTCTCTAGGTACTATACTGTGCTATTTATAATTCATAATTCATAATAATTCGTGTTAAAAAAATAACTCGTAGGCTGGATTGTTGACCTGTGGCAAGTGGGAGGAAGCTTTCAAGCCCGCTTCATTTTGCCAAGAGGTGGGAAAAATGAGCGAAATGCTAATAAACAAATCTCCTTGTGAGTTATTAATATTAAAATAAGACTATTAATATTTTGTGTTTGTGGTAGCCCTTGGGAGCTGAAGCCCTTTCACCTCTGTTACATTATTTATCTTTACAACATCCCTGTAAGGTCACACAGCTAGCACAACCAGGACTCACACAGAAGCTCAGAACTGAAAGGGATCTAAAAGGCCTTCTCCAGCTCTCCTCTCAGTAAGCATCTTCACATCTTCACTACAACACACCCAACGAACAGACAAGGAGTCTGCTTGAGGATCACCAGTGAGGGGGGTGCCCATTACCATCCAAGGTAGTGCATTCCACATTGGGACAGCTTTCCTTGTTAGGAAATTTTTTTTTTGTGGTTGCTTATATGAAATAAAAATTTGCACCAGAAACTTTCTTTCATCATTTCCAGTTTGGCGTTTTGGGGCCAAGTAGAACAAATTTCATTCTTCTTCCATATGAAAGCCTTCCAAATACTTGAATATGCCTGTCGTGTTTCCTTCCTCTCTTCTGCGCCCAATCCTTCTCTTCGTCAGAATAAACATTCCCCTTTGTCTCAACCAATCCTCATATGACATGACTTTGGGGTTTTTCACTGTCTTGATTGTCCTTTCCTGAACCCCCTTCCAGTTTATTAACAACCAATTAATAAAACTAGAACCCAGGTCCCCTGACTCCCCATGAAATGTTCTTTTCTGTACCAATCGATCTTTCTGTTGCAAGCCCAGGATTTGTTGGAAGCATTAGGATTACAATGGTGAACTGAGGTACGTTTTGAAGCCATAAAAACAGGGAGAGATCAGCATCCAGATATCAGTGTAAAGGTTTAAATGGTTTGGAGCTCTTCCAGCTATGTCCTTGATGCCATGCTGGATATCGTGGATTCAGTAATGAAAAATTACTTAATACTTACCTTCAAGGAGCTCATATTCTACTAGGTTTGGGGATATGACACATATACACATAAGTATAATGTAAGGTATGCATTGAGAAATCCAGACAAAGTGCCCTAGGGAAATTTACCACAAGAGCTATAACTGGGTCAGAGCAACTAGCAACTTGTCCCAGGACGCTGGAACTTAGAGCATGTAACAGATGTAGACCATGTGAGCTACTTCTCCCTGGGCATCAGCCTTTCTAACAGTGCTCCGAGGCATCTTGGCTTTATGGGGCTGGTGTCCTATGGTCTCTGTCTTGCTCTTCTCCTGGGGTAATCCTAGGGTCTTTCCTCATCTCTCCTGGTAAATGCCATTGGGCTCCTTATGTGTGGCAAAGCCCCTGGTGCTAATTCTATTCCAGCTGAGATTTACAAGCTAGGGGATCCATTGCTCATACAAAAGCTGACTGAAATTTTCCAGGTTATACGGCAAGAGGAGGTTATTCCCCAGAGTTCAAGGATGCCTCCATCGTCCATCTCTACAAAGGTAAAGGAAATAGATTATCCTGTGACAATCACAGGGTAGTCTCTCTCTTAGTCATTGCTGGCAAGATTCCTGCCAGAGTCCTCCTTAATAGGCTGATACTTCACCTGGAAGAAGGTCATCTACCTGAGAGCCAGCGTGGCTTCAGAAATGGCCAGGAATGGTTGATATGGCATTTGCTACCCGACAACTCCAGGAGAAATGCCAGGAGCAGAACACAGGTCTGTACACATTTGTAGATCTGACCAAGGCCTTTGGTAAATTAAAAAAAATTTCTTTTATTTTTTTGGAGGGGAGAAGGCAGGGCAATTGGAGTTAAGTGACTTGCCCAAGGTCACACAGCTAGTAAGTGTGTCAAGCGTCTGAGGCTGGATTTGAACTCCTGACTGGTGCTCTACTCACTGTGCTACCTAGCTGCCCCTATTTTATTTTCAATGACAGATTATCTTCTTCCTTTTATCCCCCTCCCGATGAAATGGTAAAGAACATGATGCCCATTATACATAGGAAGACATGCTAAACATATTTCTATATTAGCCATGTTCTGAAAAAAAAGCAAGAAAAATAAAGGAAAAAATATGCTCCAATGTGTGTTCTGCATTTCCCTATCTGAAGGCAGATCCTTTCAGTTTTCGTTTTTCATCATGAATTCTTTGGAGTTTTGGTCAATCAACGTATTGATCAGAGTCCTTTACATTGTTTATCTTCACATATTGCTGTTATTATGTATATTTTTCTGTATCTTACTTCATTTTGCATCAGTTCATGTAAGTTCATATGAGTCTTCCCAGCTTATCTGAAACCATCCTCTTCATCATTTCTTACAACACAATAGTATCATATCACGTATTATACCATAATTTGTTCAGTCATTCCCTGATTGATGGGCATCCCTTCAGTTTCCAATTCTTTGCCACCACAAAGAGTCATTATAAATATTTTTGCACATGTGGGTCCTTTTCCTTTGATTGCTTTGGGGTAAAAGCTAGTAGTAGTATTGCTGGGTCAAAGGATATGCATAGGCTTAGTCCTTTGGGCATAGTTCCAAATTGTTCTTCAGAATGGTTAAAGTAGTTTACAACTTTACCAACAATGCATTAATGTACCTCTTTTCTCATATCATCTCAAGCATTTGCCACCTTTCTTTTCTGTCACCTTACCCAATCTGATGAGTGTGAAGTAGCACCTCAAGTTGTTTTAATTTGAATTTCTCTAATCATTAGTGAAAACTTTCTATTCTATCCTTGGACCATTTGTCAAATGGCTCTTATTTTTTTTTTATAAATTTGTCTCAGTTCTCTACATATTTGAGACCTTTATCAGGAAAACTTGCTATAAATTTTCCCCTTCTGGTTTCCTGCTTTTCTTCTAATTTTGGCTGCATTGGTTTTGTTTATGCAAAAACTTTAATTTTATGTAATCAAGTTATGCATTTTACCTTCCATGAACCTATCTCTTGTTTAGTCATGAACTTTCCCCCATCCATAGATCTGACAGGTAATTTGTTTCATGCTTCCTTAATTTGCTTATTATGTCATTCTTTATGTCTAAATCATGCACCTATTTTGAACTTATCATGGTATATGGTTTGAAATACTGATTTACCCAGTTCTGCCAGACTTTTTTTCTTACAGTTTTCCCACAGTTTTTGTTAAATAGCAAGGTCTTGCCTCAAAAGCTGGGAATCTTTGGTTTTATCAAACCATATTTTTATCATAGAAGGAATTTGCAAGGAATCCCTGTTTATCTTTTTTTTCCAAATAATTTATATTGTATTGGAATTAATTGTTCTTTAGCTATTTGGTAGAAGTTGATTGTAAAACCATCAGGTCCTGGGTTTTTTTCCCCTTGGGAGCTCATTTATGGTTGTTCAACTTCTTTTTCTTTTTAAAATAGGGTTATTTAAATACTCTCTCCTCTTCTGTTAATCTTGGTAATTTATATTTTGTAAATATTCATTTATTTCCTTTGTATTGTCAGTTGTTTTGGCATATAGTTAGGCAAAATAGCTCTTAATGTTGCTTTAATTTCATCTTCATTTGGTGTGCATTCTATTGATTGTAATTTTATTGCATTATAGTCTGCATTTAATATTTCTGCTTTTATGCATTTGTTTATGCCCTTTTACATGGTTGATTTTTGTGAAAGTGCTATACATAGCTGAGAAACAGGTATACTCCTTTCTATTTCCATTCAAATTCTCCAAAGATTTATGATCTCTAACTTTTCTAAAATCCTACTCATTAATTTTTCTTGTTATTTTATAGTTAGATTTAACTAGGTTTGAGAAAGATAAATTGAGGTCCTGCTAGTTTTATTGTCTATTTCTTCCTGTAACTATTTGGATAGAATTTGGATGCTATACCATTTGGTTCATATATGTTGAGAATTGAAATTAATTCATTATCTGTGGTTCCTTTTAGCAAGATGTCATTTCCCTGATTATCTTTTTTAATTAGTTCAATTTTTGCTTTTGCTTTGTCTGAGATCATGATTGATACCCCTGCTTTTTTCCCCTTCAGCTGAAGAACAATAGATTCTTTTCTAGTCCTTTGTTTTAATTCTGTGAGTATCTTTCTGTTTCAAATGTGTCTCTTGTAAACAACATATTATTGGATTCTGGTTTTTAATCTATTGTCCTTTCTTCCTCCATTTAATGAGTGAGTTTATACTATTCACATTCAGAGTTATGATTGTTAGCTGTGTTTCCCTCCACCCTATGCTCTTCTATTTGTCTTTCTATTTTTTGCCCTGTTTCCTTCTCAAAAGTATGCTTTGCTTCTGATCACTGACTTTCCTAATCTACTGCTTAATCTAATTGCTCTCACCCTTTCTCTTAACCCCTTCTCCTCTTACTTCCCTGTGTTACATAATATTAATTTTTATACCCAAACTCTCTCTCTCTCCCCCCTTTCTCCCTCTCTCTTCTCCTTTCCTCCTTGAACCAGTTCAGATGACAGTGAAGTTCAACTGTTACCTTCCTCCCTTTCCCCTTCATTATGCAATTCTTTTATGTGAGATAATTTAGCCAATTTCTTCCTTTTCATCCCTGCTTTTCCCAGTATATCACCCTTCCATTCTTCTTTTGAGATCATCTCAACATAGTAGACTTCCTTCCTTCCTTCTTTCCTTCTTTCCTTCCTTCCTTCCTTCCTTCCTTCCTTCCTTCCTTCCTTCCTTCCTTCCTCCCTTCCTTCCTCCCTCTCTCTTTTCTCTTCTTTCTTTCTTTCTTTCTTTCTTTCTTCTTTCTTCTTTCTTTTTCTTTCTTTCTTCTTCTTTCTTCTTTCTTTCTTTCTTCTTTCTTTCTTCTTCCCTCCTTTCCTTTCACTTCCTTCCCTCTGTCTACATAGAGTATCATTCCTTGCCGCTTGTGCTCTGCCCAAAGGAATATAAATTTGATAGCCAAAATCTTGCAAGATATTTTGGAGTTTATGGGATAGATTTCCTCTTAAGGATCATGCCTGAAACCAGGGGTGGAGAACTGTGGCTCGAGGCACATGTGGCCCTCTAGGTTCTCAAGTGTGACCCTTTGACTGAATTCAAACTTCACAGAACAAATCTCTAATAAAAAGGTTCTTTTGTAGAACTTAGACTCGGTCAAAAAGCCCCACTCAAGGAACTAAAAGGCCATACATGGCCTCACAGCTGCAGGTTCCTTCCCCCACCTTAACTGAAATCACTCTGATCTTATGATTGGGAACTCTGACAGTTCCTGTCCAGGTTGATTTTTTTAGGTAGGCAAAAGAGGATATTCTCTGCCTCATTTTTATGTAGCCTTAATCACTGAATGCGTGTTGTCTTAATCAACGGAGACCTGTAACTTAAAAAGGCCAAGATCTCCCAGTGCATCCAGGGCTCTAGTTGTCCTGATCTGTACTTTGCCATGGACCTAGATGACTCTGGGGAGAGAGTGAGGTGGTGACTTTGCACAGCTCTCCCTCACTTAAATCCAATTCACTTGCATGTCATGGCATCAGCTCCCTGACGTCATAGTCCTTTTTGAGACTAAGAATCAACAACAACATAATAGATCAAAACTCATACCCTGTCTCTGAGTAGACTCCTTTGGTGCTAATGTGATCAAAGATCTTCTCCACCCATTCAGTAGGCCTCAGGTGGAGCTAGTTAAGGGAAGCTTGATTAGGAGAGGCTTGCTTGTAGGCAGGCCCACCCTTTTGCTATTAGGTGCTAAGCCCAGGCCTACGCAGGTATATATACCTATGCATAGCCATTAAACTCAGACTGTGAAGTCAAGAAAGCTGCAAAATCAAGAGACCTGTGGAGAGAGAAGAGAGAACTGTGCGAGAGAGAACTGGAAGGGCTTTCAGAACTTTGGGAGGAGAAGACACAGGCAAGCAGACAGTTAGGATTCATCAGTGAGTATTATAGGAAGGCCCTAGCAGAAGGGAAGGTTATAGAATGGCTTGGCTCTTTGCTGTGATACTGTGTTTTAATCTCCTTGCTGTTACATGAGGTGGACTTACTGGTTTTGGAATACAATTACTGCCATGTCAAATTGGGATTATTGGTTCTGGGATCTGATCCTTTGGTATCTGAATAAATGTTTTGCTTCTTCTGCCTTCTATACAGAGAGTCTCTTATACTTTGTGATTCTGAACTATACAGGCATATTATGGTCACCATCGATATCATGAATCTTGCCTTACTGATACAACTCCTAACTTCTCTAATGAAGATAATGTTCTTATGTATCATCTTCTCATATAGGAGGTAAAAGTTTAACTTTGGTAAGTCCTTTATGATTTCTCATTCATGTTTACCTTTTATGCATTGCTTCAGTCTAATGCTGAATGTCAAGTTTTATTTACCTCTTATCTTTTCATCAGGAATTCTTGAAAGTCTTCTATTTCAGTAAATATCCATCTCTTCCACCCCCACCACCTTTGCCTTCTGGATTATCATATTACAAGCCTTTTTAGTGGTAGCTGAAATCTTGAGTGATTTGACTGTGGCTCTATGGGATTGAATTATTTCTTTCTGGTTGTTTTCAATATTTTATACCCGATGAGGAGTTTGGGAATTGGCTATAATTTTCCTAGGAGGGTTCATTTGGGTATTCTCTCAGGAAGTGATGGTGGATTCTCTTAACTTCTTTGCCTTCTGGTTCTGAGATATCTGGAGAGTTTTCCTTTACTATTTCTTGAAATGGATGCTAAGGCTCTTTTTTATTCCTGGCTTTCAGATAGTCCAATAATTCTTTAGGTATTCACTCATATTCAAGGTCAGTTGTTTTTCTTAGGAAGTATTTCACTTTTTCTATTTTTTTTTAGTCTTTTGACTTTGTTTATTGTTTCTTGATCTCTCATGGAGTCATTAGCTTCCACTTGACCAATTCTAACTTTTAAGGACTTATTTTCTTCAGTGATTTTGTACCTCTTTGTTCGGTTAAGCTAAGTTAGGTTTGGATTCGGATTCACACTGGCAATAAAGCACACTCCTGAGAGAACATGGTTTTTATTGAAAGACAGGGGAGATACTCTAACAAACACAGTTAACACAACAAAGACAAAGACACAAACAACATAGATTCATCACCTCTCCGGGGAATTCCAGCACTTAATCCTATCAAAGCTGAGGGGGGTCTCGGTTTACACAGCCCATCTTGATCAAGGCCCGAGAGGGAAACTGATCCCAGGAAGCTTCCTCTCCATAGTGAGATCCCCACTAGCTTGTTCCACGTGGGGACTTTTATAACTTCCTCAACAAGGAGGGCCTACTGCTAACTGTCCTGGATGTTCCCCTCCAGAAGGGGCAGCCACTCCTCTCAGGAGGGGAAGATCTTGTCAACCATTTTGTTTTTGAGAACTGGCTAGGTCCTCAAGAAGCAGTTTTGGAATTTCCTGTCCTTGTCTTAAGAGTTACCTGTTTTTGTTCGGGTCTGTCTCCTAGTGGGGCCTATCTCCTAATGTATTCCATTGTCTGAGCCCATCAGCCAGAGAGCGGATGTCTGAGAGGTTAATGTCTGATTCTTTATTCTAAGCCAGAAAGTCTTAAGATCTTGCAGGAGCTGGGAGATGGGGGGAAGGAAGAAAAGCTGGGCTTACACTATAATATGGAAGATCTTCTATAATGATTTATCATTCACTCTTTTACTGATGACCAATTTTGGTTTTTAAGGTTTTCCTCAGTATTTTTTTGGTGCTTCTTTTAACAAGATGTCAATTCTCTTTTCATAATTTTCTTGTATAACTTTCATTTCTTTCCCCAATTTCCTCTACTCCTCTTATTTGATTTTAAAATAATATTTTTACTTTTATCTCTTTCTCTCTTTTTAAAAAAATAAAAAGGCTCTGCTAAGAATTCTTGTTTGACTTATGTCCAATCTTCATTTTTCTTTGTGGCTTTGCTTATAGATGTTTTCAAGTCTTTGTCTTCTTTACAGTTTGTGATTTGAGCTTCCTTGTCACTATAGGAGCTTTTTTATGTTCAGGTTCTTTTTTGTTGTTTGCTCACTTTTCCAGCCTGTTTCTTGACTTGGCTTTTATCTAAGCATCGGGATCTGTTCACCCTGGTCGGGGAATGACAGGCTTGAGCTTCAGTGTTTTAGTTCTGCTGCTGCTTTCACAGCTAGGTCTGGGAGTCTATAAGTTATCTTGCTTCCAAAGTGGTATGATCTGGGGAGAGGTCTGATTACTGCCCTTCTGGTCTTCACTTGGTCCTTACCCACGTAGAACCTCTGCTCCCTCTCAACTACCCTCTCCACTCTGGAACTGTGACCTGGAATGGGTAATGGGTGACAGAGATGTGAAATAGTCCTAGTCTTGCACCCAGTGCTAAACACAGAGGTCCCCGGATTCTCTTTCTAAACAGGTATTCAGTCTTCTTACCATCCCTTGGTGCTCAGTGGCACCACTCCAGCTGCTTCTAAGACCCACAACGTTGCTGCTTTCCTCAACCCAAGCTTTCAGCCAACTCTTACTCCAGTGTCCACAGGCCTCTCCTTCTATATTCTAAACTGCCCTGCCCTGCATTGGAACAGTCACTTCTCATGACTTTTTGTTGGCTTGTCTGCTCAGAATTCAGTTAGATGCATTCTAAAATGTTGTTATAGAAAAGTGTGTTTGGAGAGTTTGGCAAGAATGCCAGTCTCCCTCCACTATCCTGGCTACCTTCCCCTCCTCTGCCTTGATTTGAGGGGCACATTTTGTGCTGTTTACTCAGTGCTAAAATAGCTAGCTTGTCCTGCATTCCCAGGGACTCTTAGCTTAACTCAGGCTGAGCCCAGGAGGAGATGGGTAAAACTATAAGAACATATTCCTGTCTCTGAGATGTTGAAAGCTGAATGTAAATGATTATTCATTCACTTTATGCTTTCTCAGTTTTCTCTCTCAGCTTTGGTGGTGTGATGATCCTAGAGGACCCTTTCTCTTCACAGCCTAGCAAAGTACCTGGCCAATAGAAGGCACTTAATAAATGTTCATTGATGGTCAGATCGATGTACATCAATGGGGACATTCCTCCTCTTCTAATGATTTTGGTCATCATAGAAATATATGAGCATTGCTTGAAAAAATTCTGGGAAGCTGTTTTGAGTTCCATGACATACAGGGAGAGAATGCTGGACCTGAATTCTAATCCTGCCTTTGATGTGTTCTCCTGTGTAACCTTGGGCAATTCCCCTAGCCCATGCTTCCACACCTGTAAAATGAGAGGCTTGGACTAATTTAAGGTCAGCAAATAAAATGCTTTAACAAACATTTCTCATTTGAAATCATCAGCAGATTATCTCTAAGGTCTTAAGTATAGTGTTTTATTTTTCTTTTCTTTCACCCTGACCTGAGATTTCATTAAATGGTGCTCACTGGTGTATTGCTGGTAAAGAAACTCCTCTTGAAACAGACTTGCTCTGTGACTTAGTCTTAAGGAAGCTGCCTAGATTACAGGGTTATTATTAACGAGGCGGCCTCAGAGCCAGGATGATTTGGGTTCAAGTCTCACCTCTGACATAAGGCTGTATGACCCTGGATAAGTCACCTAACTTTTCAGCATGCCCCCTGCCTTTCTAAGACTAAGTTATAGCAAAGGTGCCAGTCTGCATTGATAGAGGGAGTTTTTTATCTGTGATGAAATCATAAATAGTTACCTTCCCCCCCCAAGTCAAAACAATGTATTATTATAATTATTAGTGGAATATAGTGGAAAGAGTGCTAGGTCTGGGAGTCCAGGGTACTGGGTTCTAGTAACGCTCAGTGTTCTAGCCACACTCCGTGTATAGAGATTGGATGTCAGAAAGATCTGAGTTCAAATCCTGCCATAATACTTACCAATTCTATGACCTTGAACAAGTCTCTTAACTTGTTGGTACCTCACGTTCCTCATCTGTAAAATGGGGGTTATACTAGTACCTTCTTCCCAGGGTTGTACGTATTGAATGAGATAATATTTGTAAAGACCTTTGCAAATATTAATATTTATAATATTTATGCAATAATAAAATATTCATATATAAATATGTTAAATATATAATATTAATCTGTAATATATCGCTATAACTAAAAATAAATATCTAAAAATAAAATATTAAAACACTGTATTATTATTGTAGTAGTATTAGTAGAAGTAGTCATAGTTAGTAGTGGTAGCAGCACCTGCTTTTTTACTATTAGCTGTGAGATCTTTGGCAAGTCACCACTCTGAACCTCAGTTCTTCCCATGTATAAATGAGGGGCTGAGGCCCTCTCTGCTCTATTACTTTTTGACTGCCGCACACCTCATACCCCTCAGCAACTTCTGGGAAATAAGTCAAGCGAGCCTTCTCTGACATTGCCCTATGTCACATTATAGCGTACTGTTCTTTCCAATGGGGCTGAAATGTTCCCTCAGGTTCACAAAATAGTCAAATACTCTCGGTGGCTAACCGCATCTCTGTTTGTCAAATGATCATCATATCTGGGGCCTATTTCAGATTTTCTGGAGGCTTGGAAATAGGTTTTTGGGAGGGCTTTCTGGATCTGTTCCAGTCTGCTGCCAGGAAACCTTGCCACGCTCGAAGTGGACACTTTAGGAATGAGCTTTTTAATCGTTCTTTACAATAAGACTGATGTGAAAATATGTTTAATATGAATGTATGTGTATAGCCTATATCAGACTGCATGCTGTCTGGGGGAGGGGGAGGGAGAGATAATTTAGAACTCAAAATCTTATGGAAATGAATGTTAAAAACTAAAAATAAATTAAGAAAAAAAGAGGAATGCATGTTGCTGCTGGATTTTTAAGCTGCCAGAGAGCTGGTGGGCAGGTCATATCATGGTGTTATTTCTTAGAAGTTCAAGTCAGATATGGAGTTCTTCAAAGCAGAGTGGTGTAGTAGATAAGGCACTGAACTTGGAGGCGGAAGATTTGGGTTCAAATTCTGCCTTGAGAAATTGGCTTGGCCTCAGTTTCCTTATCTGTAAAATGTCAGGGCTGGGTTCAGTGAAGTCCTTTCCAGTCCAAAATCTGTCTTCCAGTCATCTGAATCCAACTTAAATGCTGCTTTTACATGAAGCCTTTTGTGGCCCCTCCCCCTCCCATGATGTGTGCTGCTTTTTTATTTGGCACACATTAGGTGCTTTATGAATGTAGCAAAGTGGCACAGGGGAAGAAGTTCTGGATTTGAGTCAGGACAACCTGAGTTCAAATCTGTCTTCAGACAATTACTAGCTGTGTGACCCTGGGCAAGTCACCTAATCTCTGTCTCTTTCCTCATCTGTAAGACGGGGGTAATCATAACACCTTGTTCACAGGGTCAAGATTGAGTGAACTATTTGCACAGGGCTGTGTAAACCTGAATGCGCTCTACAGATGTTAGTTATTATTGTTGCTGTTTGATTTCCTGATTGGTTAGAATGCTATTCTTGGGAGATTCTGCTTCCCCAACACAGCTGGAGCCTCAGGACCAAGCCTTAGAACGGAATCACATCTGGCTGTGATTTCAGAGATCTGCAGAATGTCTTGGTGAATTGTCAGGAGATTGCAATAATAGCTTCTGCTGTGTGTCTCATTCACAAGCTATTGGGGATAATGTCTGCTCTGGAAATAAATTGTCATTTGAATGAAATTTTGCAGAAAAGGGTGCCCACCCCCATGGGTGAATGGAGTTTTCCAACCAGGATGTTGCTTATGCCATGAAATCACAGTTCCAATCCCTCGCTAGCAGGAGGCAGTTTGTATTTTGTCTTAGTGGTACCAGGGAGCCACTGAATAGAAACTTAGTCTGGGGAGAGAGATGCCAACAATGAATTGGAGATCAGAGACCAGATGATTGAAGTCTGACGAAGAGTCTGTTGCAATTGTCTAGGTGAAAGTGGATGTAGGTCTGAACTAGAGATAACGATCGGTGCATAAGTAGAGAGGAGGGCAGGATTTGAAATATCTGATGTTGGGGAAGTAGAATTGCCAAGACTTGGAAACTGAGTAAATATGGTGGGGAGAGTGAAACTCAGAAAATAAGACCAGTGAATAGAGTATTAGAATCTGGGAGACCTGAGTTCAAATCCTGCCATAGATATTTACCCGCTTCTTGACCCTGGGCAAGTAAATCACAACCTCTGCCTTAGTTTCCTCATCTATAAAATGGAGCTGTCAGGAGGATAAAATGACAATATGTGTGTGTGTGTGTGTGCATGCACTCACACTCAGAGCTTTTCAAACCTTAAAGGGTTATATAAATGTACCTATGACAATTATTTTGAATTTGAGGGTATGAAACTAGGTAACTAGAAGCTGGTGGTTCCCTCAACAGAAATAGAGAAATTTGGAATAGGTGGGTTTAGGGTGAAAGATAAGCTTCATTTGGAACAATTTCAATGTGTCATGACTATAGGATAGACAGATAATGATGTTTAGTAGGCAGTTGGAGATGGGTGACTGGAGTTTGGGAGAGAGATGAGAGTCATCTATGTAGAGATGCTAATTAAATTCATGGACACTGATGCAATTACTTTCCCTTAAAGGATAGGGAGAGAATAAGACTCAGGAGAGCCTTGGGGAGCTCTAATGGTTAAGGAGATTTAGAATGATCCAGCAGAGGAGACTGAACAGGAGTAGTAAGAGGAAAGACAGAACAAAGCAGTGTCATGAAGGTGAAGAAAGAGAAGGAGGTGGTCGACAGTGCCAGAGACTTCAGAGAAGTCAAGAAGGGTGAACCCTTAGAGAAAAGAGCATCTGATTTAGCAGGTAAGCACGGGTAACCTTGGAGAGATCAATTTCAGGCAAGTGGTTGGGTCAAAAGTGAGATTACAGGGAATGAGCCAGACATTAGGAAGTAGAGCCAGTGAGTGTATACAGTATACCCTTTTCCAGGGAAGAGGGAGAGCTGGAGAATTTTTTGACTATGAAGGGGAGGAGGGATATAGGATGATAGTATGAGAGGGTCAAGTGGAGAATTTTCTTTAAAAGATGGGAGAGACCTGGGAATATTTGGAGACAGCAGGAAAGGATCCAATGGTTCTGTTTTCTTTACCTGCATCAGTTCATAAAAGTCTTACAATTCTTCTCTGAAATCTTTATAATCATCATTTCTTATTGTGCAGTAACAGTCATCTACACTGATGCATCATAACTTGTTCAGCCATTCCTTAACTAATGGCCACACATTTTGTTTGAGCTGGAACACTGTTACAATGACTCAGGGCAGAGTACCAACGGAGTACAGGTCTGTAGGTTCATTGGGAGAAGGGTGAGAGCCTCCTCACCAGGTTTGCACATATCTGGGGTAACAGTGTTTGTTATTTTGGGTTCTGTCTGGGCCAACTTGATGGTATTGGAGGCCTAGAATATTGTTGAGGTTGATTCAAGGGCAACAAATACCCAGAGAGCTGGAGGGGAAAGGACTGAGCTTAAACAGAGCTACCACAAGCAATTTTGACGCTCTGAATAAGCAGCACAAACCATTTCCTCAAATCAACTAATTCATAATGTGAAAACCACACAAATGAACTCAACAAGCACTTTTTAAGTGCTAATTATGTGTTAGAAGCTGGGAATACAAAGAAAAGCAAAAAATGGCCCCTGCCCTCAAGGAGTTTACCTTCTGATGGAAGAAACGACATATCAATAGTTGCAAGAAGTAATTGAAACAACTCCAGTTGAGAGGGAGAGAGAACTGGCTGCTGAAGGATTGCAGATATTAAATTTTGTACCCTTTAAATTTCAATGCCCTGGGACAAAGTTTTTATTGTCCTGCCTTAGTTACATCTCTGGGGCTAAGCTATCCATTCTCACTGGTTACTTGATTGCTGGCCCCTCAGATGGTGGTTCTCGATGTTCCCTCTCTCCCATTAGCCATTCTTTCCTGACTTGGAGTATTTTGTTTTCTTGCAACTTAATTGAAAATGGGAACATTGTAGCCAGGAGATGAAGGGGTGAGGGAAAGGTGGCAATCTTGTGCAGGGTGAAAGACAGCCAAGCAGCCAGCCCTGCTTCTTAATTCCCTGCACACGCTGTCCCTGGGAACCAAGCACAGAGCCCAAGAGCGCAGTGTTATCAACATGTCACTGCAGATGAGCTAGGACTTCATCAAACTTTAATCAGGATCTTTTAGAATAGCTAATTTCATGAAGTTAAAACTTCTTGAGACTCACAACAAATTGTACTGTGGTTCCCAAGTGGCAAAATCAAAAAAGTCATTTTGTAGATAAAAAGTATAATTCGTTGTTCACTGTGGTTCTCAAAGTACATGGAAAGGGCTTACAAGTCATTTCTGATGTTTTGAGTGCTTCAGCTCTCCAAGATGAAAAGACTTTCACCTTTCAAACTTGGACTGTGAGCTCATAGATGTCGAGATGGAAGGGATCTTAGAGGTCATCGAGTCTAACACCATTATTTTAGAGATGAGAAGACTGAGACCCAGAGAATTGTATCTCTTCGTTGACTTACCTGGGGTCATATAGCTAATAACATATCTATTTGGTGAGACATGAACTCAGATGGGTTTTATGGTACTGGAAAAACTTTGAGTATGGTTACAATTAATGTCTGTTTTCCAAAGACCAGCCTTGATAAATGCAAAGAGGATTTTAGGTTCATAGATCTTGAACTGAGAGGGACTTCAGAGGTATCTAATGGTACAGGGATGTAAAGTGACATGACCAGGGTCATTCAGGTGATGTTTGGAATTTGAATATAGGTCCCTTGATTGCAGAGTAAATGCTCTTTCCACCGTACCAGTGGAAGTTGTACGTACCATTTTCTTTTCAATTGGAGCTCCAATTATATGTTTGATAACATTGGCACATCCTGTCAGGTTTATATTTATTTCATAATCTTTGTCATGATTCATAAACTTTGGGGATTTTATTTTTACTTTTGTAAGGTAATTTGATGTGAAGGATGGAATTTGAGTTGCTTTCAAAATGTAAATTTGAAATAAACACCAGGTGATTTGCTGCCTAGCGTTAATGATGGTAACTGATATTTATATAGCCCAGTATGGTTTGCAAAACATTTTACGTCTATTATTTTGTTTGAGCCAATCAACAGCCCTGTGAGGTGGGAGGGAAGGAGGGAAGGAAGGAAGGAGGGAAGGAAGGAAGGAGGGAGGGAAGGAAGGAGGGAGGGAGGGAAGGAAGGAAGGAGGGAAGGAAGGAAGGAAGGAAGTGAAGATGGGTGAAGGAAGGAAAGGGAGGGAAGAAGGAAAGGATGAAAGGAAGGGAGGAATGGAGAAAGGAAGAAGGGAGGGAAGGAAGGAAAGTGAAGAGGAAGGAAGGAAAGGGAAAAGAAAGATGGAAGGATGGATGGGAGGGAGGGATGGAAAAGAGGAAGGAAGGGAAAGAAGAAAGGAGGAAGGAAGGCAGGAAGAAAGGGAGGGTGGTAGGGGAGGAGGGAAGAAGAAAGAAAAACAATTCCTGGAATCTTACTATATCTACTAATAACTATACTAGGTGCTATAGATATTATTTTCACCATGGTGTGGATGAAGAAACTGAGGTTTAGAGAGGGTATAAGCCAAGGCAGTTAGGTCACACAGCGGATAGGAAACTTGACCTGGACTTGGGAAGACATGGGTTCAAATGTGATCTCAGACACTTAATAGTTGTGTGACTCTGGACAAGTCACTTAATTTGTCTGCCACAGCTTTCTGTCCTGTAAAATGGGGATAATAATAGCTTCTACATCCCAGGGTTGCTATGAGGATAAATTTGTAAAGCACTTTGCAGATCTTAAAGCACTTTATACATGCTATTACAATTAATTATTATTTTTATTGTTGCTCAGAGCCACACATGAAGTATCGAATGTGGAGTTTGAACTCAGACTTTACAGAATCGAAGTCTGGTGCTCTATCAGCTGAGCCATACTGCTTCATAAGACCATGGGATCACAGATCTAGTGATTGACAGGACATTAGAAACCATTGGGTCCAATTGTCTCATTTTACAGAGGAGGAAACTGAGGCTTGTAACTGAGGTTAAAAGACCTGTCCAAAGTCACACAAATGGTAAATGACAGAGCCGCCATTTGGACCTAGGTTCCCTGGTTCCAAGTCTAGTGCTTTTTCCACCATGCCACATTGCTTCTCACCGAAGTCCATGGAAAAGTGCCAGCTTACAAAAAGACCTTGTTGCTCCCATCTTCTTTGGGGGCAAAATTACTCATAGATCTTTTCTGATGTTAACCTTTTTTATTTTTTGAGAAGCTGAGCAAAAAAGAAAAGCCAACTCTAAAGAGAGAGCCTGCCAAGTGGCGCTTGTTAATCTGTCTGAGAGCGGTACAGGAGGAGCATTAATCAAAATATTTATCTGTTTGGGGGGTGCCACTGCCTTTGAAAAATGGCATACTCCAGCAGAAGCTGGAGAGGAGGCCTCTTGGCCCCGAAAGTCTTGTGTTGACTTAATCTTCCCCTTTTTTTGCCTCACTGCCCGCACAATGCATTTTTCAAAGGATGGAATGGTTTTGATGGAAATCCATCAAAACATTTAGGGGAGAGCCACATTTCTATACTTTCATTAATTAGAGAATAAATACCCTAAAGGGGGTTGTTGATTTCTCTTTGTTGGTGGGGTGGAAATGGAATGGAACATTTGAGATACACAATCATCCCCTAATTGGTTAACAAGCACTTACTATGTGCCTGGCTCTGTGCTGGGTACTGGAGATGAAAAGAAAAAAAACCACATGGAATAATGTGTCCTGCCCTCAAGGGATTTGCATTCTACTGGTGGAGACATGTACATATATCAAGTATAAAGAGCTACATAAGATACAATAGATATATAAGATAATTTCTTGGGGATGGAGAAACATTAGAAACTGGGGAAAACCAGGAAAGAGCATTTCAGTTGAGTTTTGAAGGAAACTAGAGATTCTGGGAGATAGAGATGAGGAGAGTGCACTCTAGGCATGAGGATCTGCCTGTGCAAAGACTGGGAGATGGGAGATGGAACGTTGTATGTGAGAAACACAAAGAAGCCAGTTTGGTTGGACTGGAGAATGTAAGAAGGTCAATAAGCCTGGAAAATTTACGTTGGAGCCAGACTACGAGAGGCTTTAAATGTCAAATACAAGCGTTTGCTTTTGATCCTTGAGGCAATAAAGAGCAGCTAGTATTTACTGAGCAGGGAACTGACATGGTCAAATTTGTGCTTTGGGAGTATCACTTTGGCAACTGAGGGGGGATGGGTTAGAAAGGGGAGAAGCAACATAAGAAGATTCATTTGAAGGCTGTGACAATAGTCCTGGAGAGAGACAATGAGGACTTGAATTAGGCTTGTGACCCAAGAGCCATAACTCATCTTTATACAATGAGTCCCTAGGACTCATCTGCATAGTCATGGACTGGTTGTGATCTGCACTCGGGGATGGAATTCCCATTCAGAGAATTGCTCTGTGCTGGAAAAATACAATAATATCCTCTCATCTCTCTAGTGCTTGGCTCACAACAACCATTTGTACTAGGTAGCACAGGTATTTTTATCCTTATTTTACAGGTGAGGAGCCTGAGGCTATGAGAATTTAAGTGATTTGTTCATGGTCACACAGTTTCCAAGCGTCAAAGGTAGAATTTGAATTCAGGTCCTTGGGAATTCGAGCTGTAATGCTTTATGGATTAATGCCACTATCTCATTTTTCCTCCACAGCAGCTCTGTGAAATAGTACAAATATTACTATTCCCATTTTACGGACGAGGAAACTGAGGCTCCAAGAGTTAATTGACTTGCCCATGGTTAGTACTTGTCTGTCATTCACACCCAGGTCTCCTGGCTCCAGGTCCCACACTCGAATCACTGTACTCACAGTATATTTCCCAGGAAATGGATTCTTCGAGTGGCTCAGGAACTTTCCATCTGTAGTTAGTTTCAGAAGTAGTAAGATCCCAAGGATTTCTTTCTCTCTCCTTCCTTTTCTTCCCTCTTTCCTTTCCTCCCTTTCTTTCCTTTTCTTGCCCAGATGGGAAATGCAGAGGCCATTCAGGGACCCCACCCCACTGCCACTGGGCTGGAAATCTTGGATTTGTCCCCCTTTGTCACCTGGGTTATTTTCCTCTCTTCTATCCTTACATAGCTTGATGGATTTCTATTTCTGGGGTTCTTGTTCTGCAGCTCAGAACTCTGGAGCTCAAGAGATCTGTCAGCCTCAGCCTCAGCCTACCCAGCAGCAGACATTACAGGCATACATCACTGGTAGGGGCAGAAATTTCACAGGATCGTAAGGTTTAGTTGGGAGAGACCCTCTGAAGGGAATTGAGAAAGCCCTCCAAGGGTAGGAATGCCACTTAGAAGCTGCAGAAAGGCAGATTTAGAGTTGTCAGCAAGAGGAACTTTCTGATAATGAGAGAGCTGTCCATAATGGAACCATCTGTCCTAGGGTGGTAGTGGATCTTCCTTTATTGGAAGTCTTTAAGCAGAGGCTGGGTGGAATAGAGAGGATGTCAGTTCAGGGCAAGGTGGCCCCTAAGGCTCTGAGATTCTGGGATTAGAGACCATTTGCTACAATTGTCTTATTTTGTAGAAGAGACACCAGAGAAGGGAAGGGATGTCAAACAGTGGGTTAAGTGACAGACGTAGGATTCAAGTCCATGGAGGAGAGTCACAGGGTGCAATTAATTAATGCACAGGCATTAATTAAGTACCTACTGTGTGCTAGGCACTCTGCTAAGTGCTGGGGATACAAAAAAGGCAAAAGACAGCCCCTACCCTCAAGGAGCTTCCAATCTAGTGGAGTACATCACATCTAATGGAGTACAGTGGAGGACAGTACATTCTGGTATGACTGTGCCTCTCAACTCCTGTGGTTTTATTTTATTTTCTAGTGTGAGAAGCTATAGATCATGCTGAACCTAACAAATGTCATATGTGTCACTTGACCTGTTGTCATCCACAACTCATACATGGATGGCAGAAGATTTGAAGTCCCAGATTGAATCAGAGTGCCTGGCTTCAAGTTTCTGCTTAGCCACTCCCAAGCTGTATAACCAAGAACAAATCACTTCCCTAGTTTGGGCCTTAGTTAACTCATCTGTAAAATGGGGCAGTTAGGTGGCATAGTGGATAGAGCCCTGGACTTGGAGTCAGGAAGACCTGAGTCAAATACAGACTCATACACTTACTAGCTGTGTGACCCTGGGCGAGTTACTTAACCCTGTTTGCCTCAGTTTCCTCAACAGTAAAGTGGGGATAATCATAACACCTTCTTCCCAGCATTGTTGTGAGGATCAAATGAGATGATATTTGTAAGGATTTTGCAAATCTGAAAGCGTAACTCTTATTCTCACTCAATAGTCAGCATAGAGAGACACAAAGGAGTACGTAATGGAAAGTTTGGAGTCAGGTAGACCTGGATTTGAATCCCAGCTCTGATACTTTTTAAGATGTATGACCTTAGGAAAAATCGCTTCACATTCCTAAGCCTCAGTTTCCCTATCTATAAAATGGGTCACGGTATGGAGTTTTAATAAAATTCTTAAGTGTTACCATCACCATCATTATTCCAGTACTCTGTCTCTCCCAATAACACACTGCCAAAGATATCTCCAATCCTAGAGTCTCATTCTCAAGGGAAAAAGAATTCCCATCCTGGAAATTTTTTTAAACCTTTTTTTTGTGAGTGATGTGCAAGGCTGGTTTTCTGGCTGGAAAACTGGAGCTGAATAGTTAACCTCTCTTCCTCCATCACTGTTTGGTTTACGAGGTTGTCGTGAGGAGGCTGGACAAGAGTCCTGCGCCTATAACGTCAGTAACACTCTGTTTTCTCCCCTAACAGTGATGGAAAAATTCCCATCTATTTCCTTTTGATGAGAACCATAATATTTAGAAGCCGATGCCTCTGATGTTTTCCCATTGTAATTCACTTTAGAAAATGGTAGGATCAGAGGTTTAGAGCCAGAAGGAACCTCAGAAACCATCTGGTCCAACCCCTTCTTTTTGCAGGTGAGGAACCTGAAGCCAGAGAGGTAACCAACTTCCCCCAAGGCCACATAGGGAGTGAGTGACAGAACCCGGGTCCTCTGACTTGAAATCCAATGGTTTGTTCATTACAGCAATCAGAGGTATCCTTTCAGTAACTTAAGGAGGCTTTATTGACCTCATCCTCTGGTTAGCATAAAGTTATGGGAAGTCATCAAGAGAAGCACTTAGTAGGACCTCAGCTAGAGGTAGCCTTGAGAGTTGGAGGCCGACTTTTCTGGATCACGTTCTATTTCTCGTTAGTCTGGAACCTCACTGTAGGAGAGAGGAAAGCAACGTAAGTGAAGGATACTTTGGGAAAAGACGAGACCTTTTGGCCTTTGCACAAAGGGGAGAAGAGTCTAAGAGGAAAAAGTGTTGGTGCAACCAACCAGCATGGGAAATGAGTTCTATACTATTGGCAGCTAGGTGGTCCGGTGGATGGAGTGCTGGCCTGCAGTCAGGAAGATCGGAGTTCAAATCCGGCCTCAGACACATACCAGTTGTGTGACCCTGGGCAAGTCACTTCACCCTGTTTGCCTCAGTTTCCTCATCTGTAAAATGAGCTGGAGAAGGAAACAGCAAACCACTTTAGTATCTTTGCCAAGAAAATCCCAAATAGAGTCACAAAGAGTCAGACATGATTGAAATGACTGAACAACAACAAAATACTTTGTCAGAGGACCTTGGTTAGGGTCCTGCCTCTGTCACTAGTGGTTTGACCTTAGACAAGTCACTTATTTTACAAGAACATGGCTTAGGGCTAGAAGCAACTAATCTGCACAGTGGATAGAGCCCTGGACTTGGAGTCAGGATGATAAGAATTTAAAATATGCCTTAGATCCTTATTAGCTGTGGGACCCTAGGCAAATCACTTAGCCTTTCAGCCTCTATTTCCTCATCTGAAAGATGGGGATAATGACAGCACATACTTCACAAAGTTGTTGTGAGGATCAAATGAGATAATATATGGAAAGTACTTGGCAAACTTTAAAGAGTCGTGTAAATATTAATTCTTCCTCCTCCTTCTTCCTTCCTTCCTCCTCCTCCTCCTCCTCCTTCCTTCCTTCCTCCTCCTCCTTCTTCCTTCCTTCCTTCCTCCTCCTCCTCCTCCTTCTTCCTTCCTTCCTCCTCCTTCTTCCTTCCTTCCTCCTCCTCCTTCTTCCTTCCTTCCTCCTCCTCCTTCTTCCTTCCTTCCTCCTCCTCCTCCTCCTCCTTCTTCCTTCCTTCCTCCTCCTCCTTCTTCCTTCCTTCCTCCTCCTCCTCCTCCTTCTTCCTTCCTCCTCCTCCTCCTTCTTCCTTCCTCCTCCTCCTCCTTCTTCCTTTCTTCCTTCCTTCTCCTCCTCCTCCTCCTTCTTCCTTCCTCCTCCTCCTTCTTCCTTCCTTCCTCCTCCTCCTCCTCCTCCTTCTTCCTTCCTTCCTTCCTCCTCCTCCTTCCTTCCTTCCTTCCTTCCTTCCTCCTTCTCCTCCTTCTTCCTTCCTTCCTTCCTCCTCCTCCTCCTTCCTTCCTTCCTCCTCCTCCTCCTTCCTTCCTTCCTTCCTTCCTCCTCCTCCTCCTTCTTCCTTCCTTCCTTCCTTCCTTCCTTCCTTCCTTCCTTCCTTCCTCCTCCTCCTTCTTCCTTCCTTCCTTCCTCCTTCTCCTCCTTCTTCCTTCCTTCCTCCTCCTCCTCCTTCTTCCTTCCTTCCTCCTCCTCCTCCTCCTTCTTCTTCCTTCCTTCCTCCTCCTCCTCCTTCTTCCTTCCTTCCTCCTCCTCCTTCTTCCTTCCTTCCTTCCTTCCTCCTTCTCCTCCTTCTTCCTTCCTTCCTCCTCCTCCTCCTCCTTCTTCCTTCCTTCCTCCTCCTCCTCCTCCTTCTTCCTTCCTTCCTTCCTCCTCCTCCTTCCTTCCTTCCTTCCTCCTCCTCCTTCCTTCCTTCCTTCCTTCCTTCCTTCCTTCCTTCCTCCTCCTCCTCCTCCTTCTTCCTTCCTTCCTTCCTCCTCCTCCTCCTTCTTCCTTCCTTCCTCCTCCTCCTCTTCCTTCTTCCTTCCTTCCTCCTCCTCCTCTTCCTTCTTCCTTCCTTCCTTCCTCCTCCTCCTCTTCCTTCTTCCTTCCTTCCTTCCTCCTCCTCCTCCTCCTCTTCCTTCTTCCTTCCTTCCTCCTCCTCCTCCTCCTCTTCCTTCTTCCTTCCTTCCTCCTCCTCCTCCTCCTCTTCCTTCTTCCTTCCTTCCTCCTCCTCCTCCTTCCTTCTTCGCTTCACCCTGGAGTCAGGAAGACCTGGCTTCAAATCTCACCTCTGACATTCACTAGCTGTGTGGCCTTGGGCAAGTCACTTAATTTCTCTGTGCCTCATTTCCATTATCTGTAAAAAGGGGACAGTGATATCTGTAGCATCTATCCCATTCAAACTCTGTGAATCAAATTTCCTTGCAAACTCTAAAGCACCATGTAAATGTCTGTTAACATTTACCAACCCTTATGAAGCACCCAATCGTAGAGCACTGTTCTTTCTGGGTCCTGGGAGAGATACTCATAAGATAATGTGTAAAGAACTTTGCAGACCTTAAAGTCTTATATCAGTGCTATCACCACCACCACCATCACTATCATCATCATTATTAATAATAAATAAGTATAATAGTAAGCAATTGTATTGTTAATAGCAATATTATCATTAGTGGTATTGTCATTAGGTATTGGTAAAATTCTTATTAATATTACGAAGTTTAGATAAGACTCGGTCCCTTCTCTTACTGAGCTTACAGTCTTGTAAGGGGTCTAAGATGCCAGCAGGGAGAGTTATAATGCACAACATTACAGGCTAAGTGCATTTAGATATGGAGGTCTGAGACAGATGGTTGTTACTGACTGGCTGGCAGAAGAGGGGAACCTGAACTGTCCAGCGCCTCAGTTTTCTTATCTCTAAAACTGGAGAGACAGAGGGGAGGGGTATAATGCAAAAGAGAATAAATTTGAGGTCAGAACATTTGGGTTTTCCTCCTGACTTTGACACTTAATGGGTCAACCTCCCCAAGCCTCAGTTTCCTCATCTGGGCTGTGGAAAGGAAAATGCTTAGTCAGTTTCAAGGTGCTGTAGAAATATTTTTTCCTGTTGCTATTCCTATGATTAAGTGGTATGAACCGTTTTCCTTGGAAAGGTGGGAAAGGATGGGTGTGGAATATTCCCATCCTTTAGTGGTTCTCACAGTGTGGTCTGGGAGACCCTTGGTTCTTCCCAGGACCTTTCCAGAGGTCCACAAGACCACAGCAATTTTCATCCTATTACAAAGATGTTTTCTTTTCAAATATGGTAACTAACAATAGATGCAAACCACATTGACAAAAACTCTTTGGAGGAGGGTCCGCCATAATTTTGAGACCTAAAAGTTTGAGACCTAAAAGTTTTGAGACCTAAAAGTGTTGGCATCTGCTATCAGCCTTGATGGATGGTTAGAGTAACTGGGAGAGTAAGAGTCCAAATCAAAGGAATCAATAACACGAAACAAAAGGACAGGGTCACCTCTGTCTTGCGGATCGTTTCCCTCCCTGTCTTGTCATGGATTGTACTGCAGAGATGGTTTGGCTGTGCACAGGAGTGCTCCAGACCTCAGCACCTGCCCCTCTTGGCTGGTGATTTCTCGCCCCCTTCTCCATGGTGGAACAAAGCACTTACTGTGCTGGGGGATGCTTATGTAAGCCCGTTCCCCCTCCTTCCCTCCTCACCCCCCTCTCCTCTCTCCTCCCCTGGCAGGGCCTTTCGGATAGCTTGCCAATAAAATGCCCTAAGAACAATGAGCAAGTCAGTTGTAGCCTCAAGATTGTCTGTTTATCGTCTCATCGATCAGGGTGTAAAATCCATTTGCTGACAGGTGAAGTTGGTGCTAGGGTCAGTGTTTTCATAGATCATGTCCTGCTTAAGGTGGCTTTGGGACTGCAGGGTCTTAGAGCTGGGAGGCGTCTCGGAGGTCAGCCCCTTCGCTCTATTATTTTTGAAAACAAATTTTGAATGATGCCTTTTGTTTCTTACATTAGGGCTATTTCCCAATACCCTTCTTCCCTCCTGCCACATAGAACCTCCCTTGTGGGCACCAAATCACCATAACCAAGAATGCGCCTGAGCCTGAAAGCATAGGAACAGTTCTGCTCCCATAATGCCCTCTCTCATTTAAATCCAATTCACTTACATGTCATGGCATCCCCTCTCTGATGTGGTTCTCTTCAGGAATGAAGGACAAACAACCATAAGCCGTGACCAACTCTCTGTGACCCCATTTGGGGTTTTCTTGGCAGAAATAGTGGAGCGGTTTGCCGTTTCCCTCTCCAGCTCATTTTACAGATGAGGAAACTGAGGCAAACAAGGTTAAATGACTTACTCAGGGTAACCTAGCTGGTAAGTGTCTGTGGTTGGATTTGAACTCATGAATCATGGAGATGAGCCCAGTGCTCTATCCATGGTGCCACCTATACTAATTGTGTATGCTTGGATAACTCATTTCCCTTCTCTGGGCCTCAGTTTCCCTCTCTATAAAATCAGGGGGTTAGACTAGGTATCTTTAAGGTCCCTTCCAGCTCTAGAGCTATGATCCTATGATATGTTTCTTTGGAATCCTCATTAATGTAATGCAATTTGTCCACTAATAGAATGAGCTCATCTCCCACAATGGGACAGCTAGATGCTACAATGGATCGAATGATGGACCGGAGGTCAGGAAGACCTGAGTTCAAATCTACCTTTGGACATTTACTAGCTGTGTGACCTTGGGCGAATCACTTAGTCTCTGACTGCCTCAGTTTCCTCAACTGTAAAATAGGGATAATAGCAGCTCTTATTCTTGAAGGATCACATGAGATAATATTTACAGTACCAGGCACATAGTAGGTGCTATGTGAATGCTTATCCCCTCCCTCCCAAATGTTTCAAAAGACTATTGTTCCAGAATTACTGCTAATGTCTTGATTGGTAAATCCAATGGCATTTTCTCAGTCCTCATCCTTCTTGAGCTCTCTGAGGCCTCTAACACGGTCAAACATCCTCTTCTCTCTACATTTTCATGATCCTGCTCTCTCTTGGTTCTCTGCTTCCCTATCTGGCCGCCCCTCCTCCATCTGCTTTGTTAGATCCTTCTTTCATATCCTCTAATGGTGGGGGTCCCCCAAAGGCTCTGTCCTGGGACCTCTCCTTTTCTGTTTTGCTTGGCGATCTTATCAGCTCCCCTGGATTCAATTAGCATCTCTCTGCTGATGATTTTCAGATATACTTATCCAGCCCTAACTTCTTTCGCCTCCGGACTCACGTCTCCAAGGGCCTCTTGACCTCTTGAACTGGATATCATATAGGCATTATATATAGGCTTAACATGTCTAAAACTGAACTCAATATGGGTTTCCTCAGGCCTAGTGGGCCTGCAGTCAGGAAGACCTAAGTTCAAATCCAGCCTCAGACACCTAAGTGAGCCCAGGCCAGCCACTTAACCTTTGTCTGACTCAGTTTCCTCAAGTGCAGATAGGGATAATAATAGCATTTACTTTCCAGGGCAGCCGGGGATAGAATGCTGGACCTGGAGTCCAGAAGACTCATCTTCCTGAGTTCAGATCTGACCTCAGATACATACTAGCTGTATGACCCTGGGCAAGCCACTTCACCCTGTTTGCCTCGGTTTCCTCATCTGTAAAAAGAGCTGGAGAAGGAAATGGCAAACCTTTCCAGTATCCTTACCAAGAAAACCCTGCAAGGGGTCACAAAGAGTCGGACATGACTGAAATGATTGAAGAACACTTTCTAAGGTTGTTGTTCAGGTAATATTTGTAAAGTCCTTAGCATAGTGCCTGGCACATGGTAAGTACACTTGTTCCCTTACTCTCCTTCCTATTTCTAAAGATCAAAATATTTCTTTCTTCCTACATTTCCTTTGACTGTGGAGGTACCATCCATCTCCCAGTCCCCCAGGCTTAAAACCCAGGTGTTATCCTCCACTCACCCCCACCCCATGTTGCCAAGGTCTGTCATTTCTACCTTTGTAACATCTCTGGTATGTACGTCCCTTCTCTCCTCTGACTCTGCCATAGGGTCTTCATCCTTTGATAACTAGACCATTGCAAAAGTTGGTCTGCCTGCCTTAAGGCCCTCCCCTCTTTAATTTTCCTCTTGGCCTTCAGGCTCATCTTCTTAAAGTGCAATTCTGACCATACCACCTCCCCCCATTCAATAAATTCCAGTGATTCCCCATTACTTTCAGAATCAAATACTAAATGCTCTGTTTGGCATTCCAAGCCCTTCATAAGCTAGCCCCCTCCTACCTTTCCAGTGTCCTCACACCTCAGTCACTCCCGTTCACTTTAGGATGCAGTAACACTGGCCTCGTTTCTGATCCTCAAACAAGACATTCCATCTCCTGACTAAGCATTTTCACTTGCTGTTCCCCATGCCTGGAATTCTCTCTCTTTTCATTACAGTCTTCCAGCCTCCTTGTTTTCCTTCATGTCCCAGCTATAACCACACTTTTTGCAAGGAGCCTTTCCTGATTCTCCCTAATGCCTTCCCTCTGAGATTATGGGCAGCTGGGTGGCTTAGTGGATATAGTACCTGGAGTCAGGAGGATCTGAGTTCAAATCAAACCTCAGACACGTACTAGCTGTGTGACCCTGGGCAAGTCACTTCACTCTGCCTCAGTTTCTTCATCTATAAAATGAGCTGGAGAAGGAAATGACAAACCACTCTAGCATCTCTGCCAAGAAAACACCAAATGGGGTCATAAAGAGTTGGACACAAATAAAATATGACTACAACAAAAACAAAAAAATCTCAGCTCAGAAACTGACTACCTCTGTGACCTTGGAGAAATTACTTAACCCCTGGGCCTCAGTTTTCTCACCTGTAAAATGAGGTGGTTGGGGTGAGGCTCCTTTGAGGAATAGCTTCATCGAGTTAAGAGTTAGATGGGACCTCAAAAGATCACCTGGTCTGCTTTCTTTTCCTCAGGAAGGCCATTTTACAGATGAGGAAAATCCTAACCTAGAGAGGGGGAGAGGACTCTCTCCCAAGGTTGAGCAGTTAGAAAATGATTGGGGGAGGGCCAGGAGTAGTAGATCATGGAATCATAGATAGAATTGGAGGAATCTTTGGAGACCATCTAGTCCAACTCCCTCATTTTATAGATAAAGAAACTGAGGCCCAGGGAGGTTAAGCAATTTCTCCAAGGTCACACAGGTAGCAAGGATTTGAACTTCCAGAGCTGATGCCCTTTCTACTTTCCCCCACTGCCTCTCATGCCTCATACTTGAGTCGACTCAATGCCATGTAAAATACCAAGGGTAAGCATATCAGCTACAGTTTCTCCAGCACTTAGAGGTTTGTTAAATGCTTCTTTCCCACTAAACCTGTGAGATAAGTGGGAGAAATGCTATTTCTCTCATTTTACAAATGAAGAAACTGAGGTCGAGAGGAAGGAAGTGATGCCTAAGGTCAAATAGCTAGTAAGTGACAGAGCTGAGACTCCAGCTGCCTTTCAGTTCCACCATTTTGCTTCCCAATGAGTGCACCAAACTTTCTTGTGGACAATTAAGAGGATTTTGAAATGTTTCTCTTCATTGAGATGGATAAATTTGGTCTCACAGCTAATATTTGAAAACACAAATAAAACACTACCCAAACCTCAATAAAGAAACAGCCAGGATGCATTCTGGGTAGCCAACCAAGTAGTGCCATGATTATAAAACTGAAAAAGGCACAGGGTTATGTTTGAGCATCTTGGTGCAGTTGGAAGAGAGCTGGGTTCAAATCCAGCCTCTTCCACTTGGTACTTACGACTTTGGTAATAAGTATGACTCCATCATTGGCTTCAGCTTCCTTATCTGGAAAATGGAGAGGTTAGGCTAGGTGGCCTCTCAGATCCCTTCTGTATCTAAACCTGTGCACAACAAAAGCAAAAATCACCTCTCTATACACAAGGTGGACCAAATTGCTTTCCTTTTGGTTGAGTCTTATGTGTCATTGTGTCTTGGTGTGGAAAAGATATCACGAAGTCTTTGAAAGGTGCTCTGTTCTCTCTTAAAGTTATTTATTTTTTTGCTAGTTCACTGGCTTCAAGAATGAACAGAGGGGTGATGCTTGTGGGAGAAGTTGCCTTGGAGAATTAGAAAGAGCCAGCTGGACCTATAGATGGCCCGGCAAGCAGACAGACATTCATTCAGGTGCTAGTTCTGCTCCTTCACAGATCTGTGACCTTGGGCAAGTTGGTTCATCCCATTTGTAAACATGCCAGACATTCTAATGTCTTCTTACTTCTGGTCCCAGGCTTCTTTCCTGATGAGGATGGGGAAGGGTGCAAAGATAGTTCTTCCTGCATAGTCACTCAGGTGATCAGAAGGCTCTTTCTATACCAGAGAAAGGGACCTAAGAGTCCATTTAGTCAATCCCTTCACTTTGCAAATGAGGAAACTGAGGATCAAGAATGTTGTCCAAAGTCACTTAGGGAATGTCAGAAGTAGAGTTTGAACCCAGAAGTAGGATTTGTGCTGATGCCTCTCTTGACATGGGAGGCAGAATGGTGCAATGGTTAGGGAGCTAATCCAGGAGTCAGGAATACTTGGGTTCAAGTCTCACCTTTAACATACACTGACTGTGTGACCCTGGGTGAGGTTAGGGTCACAACTCACAGTTTAAGAAGCACTGAAGGGGTCGTGAGTGGAAAAAGTTTAAGAGGCCCTGATAGAGAACATGAGGCATTGAAGAATTGGAAGAGCAGATAAGTCAGAGATTCAGAACACCTGGGAGTTCAAATCCCAGCTTTGCCAGTGGCCAGCTGGGTGACTCTGGTCTGGTCACTTCAACTGTTTTGTCCTCGGATTCCCAGTCTGTAAAAAAAAAAAAACCAAAACCCACCCCCCAAAACAAAAACACCAAAAACCTAGCTGACCTAATATTCTCCCACAGCAACCTCTCCTAATGAGAATGAGGAGGGATAGGAAAGATATTTCTCCCCTCTCAGTCACTCAGGTGATCTGAGGCATCCTCTTTGCCATCCGTGGTGATGTTGACCTAACTGGATACACCCTGCAGGTTGTCATAGGGGCCTTGGGAGTGGCCGCTTTTGATGAGCTAGCTAAAAAGACTTAAGAAGCCAACTTGAGAATTTTTTGGAGCTGTGGAGGCTTTGATTACATCATCAGTAGACCTGGAATCACTGAATGCATTTCTCCTCTTTGTCATGAAGGTAAAATTGAGACATGGCTCATGGAAATAATGATATGAAGGGGAAAATATCTGAAAATGAGCAGGTCAGGATATGTTCAATTGATGGTAACTGGACTGATATGAAGTCCTCTCTCGTGTGGAGAACTGTTAAAAATTAATGGTTTTGTTTTTATATTAGGTTTATTCCCAAATGTGTCTTTCTCCAGCATTTCTACCCAGGGAGCTATCCCTGTTACCAAAGATTTAAAAAGGAAGTGGAAAAAGCGATAAAACCAACTAATCCGCTGACTTCACTTGACAGTCTAAGAGTATTCCACACCCATAGCCATTGCCCGTGCCCTTACCCTATCCCCCTGCAATGACAGGAAGCACTTTTTCTCTATTCTTTTCAGGGTCAAGCGTGGGCCAGATAAATACACAGCATTTGGGTACATCTTAATTACTATTTATATTTGCATGGCTGTCATCACTGTCTATGTTATTTTCCTAATGTTGCTTATCTCATTCTGCATCAGTTAATTTAAGTCTTCTATACTTCCCTGAATCCTTTATATTTGTTAATTTCATATAGCACATTAGTAGTCCATTTCATTTGGGTTCCACAGCTTATTAGTCATTGTCCAATCAATGGGTGTCCAGTTTTTGGCTATCAAATATTCTTAGAAAACTTGGAATAATTCCTAAGCCACCTAGAGCATATAATGTCAGACATGGGAGGGCTCTTAGAAGAGAGAATGTCACAGCTGGAAGGGAGCTGAGAATAAAGAATGTCAAAGCTAGGAAGGATCTTAGGACATAGAATGAAGGTGCTAAGAGAGCCATTACAACATGTGTGAGAATGTGGGAACGTGAGAACTGAGAGGGTCCTAAGAACAGAGAGTGTCAGAATTGGGAGGGAACCTTAGAACTGAGAATATCAGATCTGGGTGGTATGTATCATAGGGAAAAAGAGCTGCTGGACTTGGAGTCTGGAGACCTGAGTTCATATTCCTCCTCAGACACTTACTCTGTGACACACAAGCTCAGTGACCTCACTTAACCTTATACAGCATCAGTCCCCTCCCTCCTCTGCATAGTGAGTATGATAATACCTGCATGACCTATTTCTCCTGAAAACCACGATAGCGATGTCAGTTATTATTATTAGAGCTGAACACCTTAGTTCTGGACAGACCCTTAGAGATCATGCAGCTCAGTGGGAAGTCCTGAAAGCAGCATGTGGTGCCAGCCCCTTTTCATTGGCTTTATTCCTATCCTTGATTCCTAAGTTAAGCTTTTACTGTCACCTTTGTGGCAGTTTCTTGGTCTGCAAACAAACACTTAAATGCCCAGGGACGGTTGGCCTTTTAAGGGAACCTGGTGGTGAATTCTTTTAGAAAGAGAAGAATTCTTTTGCAACACGAATCATCACCTGATTAAGCTCTTTTAAAAAGGTTATATATGCATGGACATATACATATGTAAGTGAATATCCATATTGTATATTTGTATATATATTACATATTTTATATATTTGTGTGCAAACTTTTTTTTAACATGGGGTACAATCTTACCCTGCAGCACATTTCATTTAGAGGCAGTATTTTGTAAGGACTACAGTGCTAGACTTGGACTCAGGAAGACCTAGATTCAAATTTTGCCTGGTACTTAATGTTTGTGTGACCATGGGCAAGTTATTTAAACCTCCCTATGTATTGTTCTACTCTTTTGTATAAAGGGGCTTAACATTACATGTAGAACCTACATTACAGGGTTGTAAGGTTCAAATTGACCTCATGTATATAAAATGCTTTGTGGACAGGTCTGTTTTTATTGAGCCATTCATTGGGAGGGATTGGGTAGAACAGGTGGGTTCTTGATTTGTGCCAGCCTAGAGGCATCTTTGGAAAGGTGGGTGGCACAGTGCTGGCCCTGAAGTCAAATCTGGTCTCAGACATTTACTAGTTGAGTTCTAATCTGGCATCAAACACTTACTAACTGTAAGTAATTTAACCCAGTTTGCCTCAGTTTTTTCATCTGTAAAATGAGCTAGAGAAGGAAATGGCAAACAATTCTAAGAAAACCCCCAAAAGGTCACAAAGAATAGGATATGACTGAACAACAACTACAAAGAGGCATCTTGGTGCAGTGGAAAGAGTGCTGAATTTGGAGTCAAAGGACCTGAGTTCAAATCTAGTCTTTGCCTCAGTCCCTGTGGAATGTTAGACCAGCCACTTATTTTCCTTGTCCTCAGTTTCCTAATCTGTGAAATGAGGTGCTTGGACTAGATGCCTTCTCATGTTCCTTCTAGCTCCAGGTTCTGTAATTCACTTCTCCTGGTCTCAGTTGCTTCATCTATAAAATGAATTAAAATGAGGGGACCGGGCTCAGCGACCTCTAGGGTCCCTCCCAGATCCTGATTCATCCATCATCCATTGAACCGGGGAGGGAAAGCTCTCTGTGCCTCTCCTTGTCGGTTCATTGTGAGCGAGGGCAATGGAAGGTTTCAGCTTCCTTTGGCTCCGAAGATTCTGTGAGAGAGAAGGCTGCAGTTGCAATCTAGGTCACTGTTGTGCTCCCCTACAGACAGAAAACGGAAGCTGAATCTCCCAGGTGCTGTTAAGTGCATGCTAAGGAGGTGGTGGGGGGAGCCTGCAGGGAGATGGAAATGGGCTGTCCATAGTGCCCATTCACCCCCCTCCCTTGCCAGATCGGTTACCTCATAGCTTCTACTTCATTTTGCAGAATTCATTTCCCAGCAAGAACGCATTGTCATGTACCCCGTGGCTTCTCATCAGCAATCCCTTTGTTTTCGTTCCTGCCCCCACCATACCTCCTGTTGATTCTGGGTTCAATTTAATAGCTTTCACCTCAGACTGCAGGTAGTAGATAACCTGTGAACAATATTCAGCTAATCCCCTTCACAGCTAGGGCTCCAGTGGGATGGCCATTGAGGAAGGAAATATTCCTGGAACTTCTGGTCAAAATAAGAAATAAACTGCAGAGCTTGCCTGTTCTGTTGAAGTATTTAAGACTGGTGCCCAGATACAACAGAGAGAGCAATGGACTCAGAGTCAGAGTCTGGGCTTGAATCTTGCAGCTGCCACTTTTTTTGCATTTCTTTATATCCCTAGAACTAAGCACAGTGCCTGGCACATGGTAAATGCTTAATAAATGCTTGTTGACTGACTTCAACTCTCTGATACTCAGTTTCCCCATCTGTAGAATGGATGTTGAAGTAGATGGACTCTAAGTTAATCTCCTGCTATAAATCTCTGAGTCTCTAACAAGAATTTGGGAACTCTTAAGTGACCTTTCAGCAACTGAACTCATCAATCGGGACATCCAATCTGTTGGAGGACAGCTAGGTTTCAGAAGGAAGGAAACAAACATTTATTAAGCATCTACTTTAGTGGGGAGAGAAGGAATGCCTGCTGTGTGCCTGACACCGTGCCAAGCACTTTATGAATATTAATTCATTTGATCCTCACAACAATGCTTGCAAGGTAGAGACTGTTATTATCCCCATTTTGCACTTGAGGAAACTGAGGCTGAGAGTGGTTACGGGACTTGCCCAGGATCACACACCTAGTAAGTGTCTGAGGCAGAATTTGAACTCGGCTTCAGCGCTCTATATACTGCATCAGTTTGCTATTTGGTTCTCCTTCCCTTTCTCTTTTCCTTCCCTACCCTCCTATGTGAGCATGGATTGAAGGAACTGGGGAGGTTGAGCCAGGAGAAGAGAAAAGCCATGAGCACAGGATCGCTGTCTATACAAGAAGGATTAGACTACTTGGCTGCAGTAGAAGTTTGCAGAGAGGGAGATTTCAGCTTGATGTAATGAGATCTCCAACAATGAGAGATGTCCCCAAGTGGCATAGGCTCCTTTGGCAGGTCCAGAGATCTCTGAGCAAAGGTTAAATGACCACCTGTTGGTCAGTCAGTGTATCAATCAGAATTTATTAAACACTATGTGCCAGACCCTGTGCTTAAACTTTGGGAATGTGTTGTTTTGTTTAGTTATTTCAGTCATGTCCTGTTCTTTGTGATCCCATTTGGGGTTTTCTTGGCAAAGATACAGGAGTGGTTTGCCATTTCCTTCTCTAGTTCATTTTACAGATGAGAAAACTGAGGCAAACAAGGTTAAGTGACTTGGGAATATAAGGAAAGACAAAAAAGATAGTCCCTGCCCTCAAGGATCTTATATTCTAATGGAGGAGACAACATATAAATAATTAGGTTACATACAAGATCTAAACAAAGTAGATAGAAGATAGTCTTAGAGGGGAAAACATTAAAAACTGAGGGAACCAGGAAAGGCCTCCTACAGAAGATAAGAATTAGGCTGAGTCTTGAAGAAAGCCAGAGATTCTAAGATGTGGAGATAAGGAGAGAAAGAATTCCACTTATGGGGCATCACCACTGCAAATTCATGGAGTTGGGAGATGCAATGTGTTTGAAAAACAGCAAGTGGACCAGTGTAGCTATATTATAGAGTGATAGGAAGGATGTCTGGAGGTGCATCTGAGGCCTTCTCTTGATTGGACCATCATTTGGTGACGTACACAGGCCACCCACACTTGGTTCTCAGCTCCTCTCCAGACTTAGCTGCCTCCTCCTTAGCAGTCTTGCATTCCCCCTTACTTTCCTACTCCCTTTATCCCCTACTGTTTCCAGTTCCCTTTTATGTATTGTCTTTCCTCATTAGAATGTAAGCTCTTTGAGGACAAGAGCTGTCGCTTTCGCTTATCTTTGTTTCTCTAATACTTAGCACAGTGCCTGGCACAGTAAGTGCTTAAGAAATGCTCTCTCTCTCTCTCTCTCTCTCTCTCTCTCTCTCTCTCTCTCTCTCTCTCTTTCTGTCTTTCTTCTGTGTCTCTGTGTCTGTCTGTCTGTCTCTCTCTCTCTCCATCCATCCAACTATTCAGCACATCTGTCCATCAATTTATCACTGCTCTCTCTTCATCTAATTTATCTCCCCATTTATCATTTCTCTCTCCATATATACGCATGTATGTGTAGATATGTATATGTATATACATATATATCCACAGAAGCACACACACACATATATACATATATATATATGTATATATATATATATATATATATATATATATATATATATATATATATATATATATACTCCTCTCTCTGTCTCATCTCCTTACTCACCCATTTCTGATCAGACTGCAATTGGCGGTGGTTGGGCTTCCAGGATGTTGAGCCTAAGGACACTGGTAGGATGATGCACTCTCATCCCTGGTGGTGGTGGTGGTGAGGATGGCACTTCTTGACACACTTGGGTTTGGTCTGGGTCAGGTTGGCAGCACAGCTCCCACTAAGGTCCTCACTCTTTGCCATCCCTGCTTGGGGTTGGCCTCACCATCAGACAACCCAAGAGGGAGAGCTGGGTGTGGGGGGTGGGGTGGGCATGTAGACAGGGAGGCTGGTGGTGGGTGGGTGGAGAAGCTGCCAGATCTCTCCCCTTCCTGTGCTTGCCATCTAGGCCTGGCCACACATGGCCCAGCTAGCACCCATTTAGCAAGAATGCTTAAAATAGAACTTGATCATCCTGTCTTTCTCTTTCCTTTCGCAGCCAAACTCCTAGAAAAAAGCTGTCTACGTTCTTTGCCTCCACTTCATTGCCTCCCACTCCCTTTTCAACCCCTTGCAAGCTGGCTTCAGACCTTACCAATTGGCTGATACTGTTCTCTCCAAAATTACCAGTGATCTTTCATTGCCAAATCCAATGGAGTTTTTTCCCCTGGTCTCATCCTTCTTGACCTTTCAGAAACATTTGACACTGTGGTCCCTTTTCCTGTGGTCAGTTAGGTGGTACAGTGGATAGAGCTTGGGACCTGGAGGTCAAAGATCTGAATTCAAATCCAGCGTCAGATAATTCCTTACCTCTGTGATTATTTTAATTATTTTAAAATTTATTTGTTTTTAAAATATTATTAAATTTATTTAAATTATTTTAACCTTTGCTGGCCTCAGTTTCCTCAGCTGTAAAAAAGAGGATAATAATATCACTTATCTTCCAGGGTTGTTGTGAGGGTCACATGAGAATAATATTTGTAGAATGTTTCCCACAGTGCCTGGCACATAGTAAATGCTTAATAAATGGTTGTTGCCTTCCATCTGTAATGTTAATGGATCTTCCTAGTCCATTAAAAGGTCTGTGACCTGCTTTGAGCTCTGGCTCAGCTCACAGCTGTGATACATCCTGAGTCACATAAAGTCCATTGGGGGAGGAACTTGATGAAAGGGGAAGCTTGCTTACTGGGAGGCTTGTTTTTGGTAGGAAGGCTTTCACACCTGTTGGTACTAAGCTAATTAGGCACTGAGTCACAAGGGTTGTGATGCCTTCCAGCTCTGAGTCTATTAGCCAAAAGTGCATGTAAAATCAGGTTTTTGCTTTGGGGGTTCGCTTATGGGAAGGATCTTATGATTCCCTGGTTGAGACTCTGAATAGCCATAGGTTCAGATCCCCTCACCCCGCCCCGCCTGCTCAGAAGTAAAGGTTCTCTTGATCTAGCAGTGTATGTAAAGTGTATAGCAGTATTGCTTTGATTCAGGCAGTTAAGAGCCCTGTCTGTTGGTCTTTATGCTAATTTCTCTGCTTGTATTTTCTCTGACATTCATGGGGCTGACTCTTCCCCTGAACTAGTGAATGCAATTAAAGAAGATTGTTGACCGCTTTAAAGTTGCTTTCCTTTACAAGCAGATCTGAGAATCTGTGCTAGCAGCCATCCTGGGTATGCTAGGGTGCTTACTGCTACACCGTCCCATCCCTTCCTCTTGTCAAGCTGATGACATTGCTCTCTTCTGGTCCTCTTCTTCCCTTTCTGACCAGTCCCTTGTCTTCTTTGCAAGGTTATCATCCACGTGGCTCCCTCTACTCATGGGTGTATTCCAAGGCTCTGTCATGGGTCTTTTTATTTTTCTCCACGTTCCTTCTCTTGGTAACCTCATTTGCTCTTATGATTCAATGATCATCTCTATGCTAATGACTCTTAGATCTGTATTTGCAGCCTATTTGCTCTTCGGTCTTCCTTTTCTATCTATTAGATATTTCCATCTGGAAGTCTGGTTGGCGTTTTAAATTCAACAAAACATTAATCAGCTTGAATCAACCCTCAACCACCAAGCATTTATTAAGAACATATTATGTGTCAAGCAGCTGTGCTGTAATTGGGGTTACAAAGACAAAAGTGATGTGGTTCCTGCCCTCAAGGAGCTTCCATTCTATTGGATTACATTCACAGCTCTCCTCCTTGAAACTGCCATATTTGCTGGGGATACCACTATGCTTCCTGTCACCAAGGTTTATAATCCCAGGGCCACTCTTCCTTCTTCCTTCTCCCCCCATATCTAATTAGTTGCTAAGTTTTGTCTGTTTCTGTTGTTGAGTTATTTCAGTCATGTCTTACTCTTCATGACCCCACTTGAGGTTTTCTTGGCAAAGATACTGGCATGATTTGCTGTTTCCTTCTCCAGCTCATTTTACAGATGAGGAAACTGAGGCAAATAGGATTAAATGATTTGCCCAGGGTCACACAGCTAGTAAGTGTCTGGGACCGGATTTGAACTCATAAAGATGAGTCTTCTTACTTCAGGCCCAGCGCTCTATGTACCATAGCACCATCTAGCTGCCTAGTTTGTCCATTTCCACCTCCATAGTATCTTTTCCATCCACCTAGACTATTGTAATAGCCTAATTGGATTCCCGACTTCTGATCTCTCCTCTTTCTGTGTATCCTATACATGTTTACCAAAATAGTCTTCCCCAAAGCACCGTGCAGACATGGCACTCATCTGCTCAAGGAGCTTCAGTGGCTCCCAGTCCAATGTCCAACAGAGTACAAATAGTGCACTCAGGATAAAATACCAATTTCTCAGCTTGGCATTTATGGCCATGCACAACCACGCTCCAGCTTACTTTTTTAGGCTTCTTTTCTACTGGTTCTCTTCATACATTTTATAGTCCAGACAAACTGGCCCAGTTTCTGTTCCCTGAACTTAGCACTTCATCTTCCACCTCTGTGCCTCTGTATAAACTGTGCCCCCTGCCTGGAATGCCCTTCTTCCTCACCTCTGCCTCTTAAAATCCCTAGCTTCCTTCTTTCAGACAATCAGTCAACCAATGATTGAGTATCTGAAATGGCCTGTTATGTTCCAGGCATTCTACTAGGCACTAGGGATGCACAGACAAAAAGCCAGAAACAGTCCCTCCTTTCCATGAGCTTGCACAGTTAAATTGAGGCTATGCTCATGTGTAACCTCCTAGAGGAAGGTTCCCCCTAGTTGTTGGTGCTTCCTTCCCCTTCCTCCTCCTCCTGCACTTCCCGGGCACATACGTAGTAAGTGCATAATAAATGGTTTTTTATCCATGCATTCAAATTATCCTGCGTATATTTATCTGTTACATGTAATATACCCTCAGTGGAATGTAAGCTCCTCAAAGGTAGGGACTAGATTCCATTTTCTCCTTTCATCCCCAGTGACAAACACAGCACCTGGAAAATAAGGAGCATCTAATAAATGCTTGTTGGATTTGATTACGTTGGATTGGAAGTTTCCAGATGATCTATCGGGGTGAGCTCCCTACTTCCTTTCATGTTGGTGCTTTGGAATCTCTGTCTTTCTCTACCCCCATATTCACCCCAACTGAAGGCATTTCCCTACATCCTGTACTAGGCACAAATGACCTGGAAATTATAGAAAAGGAGTTACTGCTTTAACTGCCGTGGCAGAAGGAGTTTCCTCATGGAGAGTCACAGGTCCTGCAAAAAAAATAGAATGAATAGATGTTCTTGCTTCTACCTCATCCCCCAAGATCCCTATATCTCTTCCTGGTTGTATAGTAAGCACTTAATAAATGCTGTCTGTCTATCTATCTATCTATCTATCTATCTATCTATCTATCTATCTATCTAGGCTGATCTATGCAGCTATCTGTATCTGTCCCTATCATCTATCAGTAATTTATCTATCTATCCATTCCTTCATCTATCTACCATCTACCCACTTAACTATTATCTGCTTATCTATCTACCTACCTCTCCATCCATCCATCCATCTCTATCATCATTTTGCTGATCTATCTATCCCTTCATCTATTATCTATTTACTTATCTATTATCTGCTTATCTATTTATCTCTTTCTTTCTCTCTCTATCTCTCTCTTCCTATCCATCCATCCATCCATCCATATCTATCTGCTTATCTCTCTCTCTCTGCCAACCTATATCTATATCTGTCTGTCTGTCTGTCTGTCTATCCATCTATCTATCTAATCTAATCTATCAATAGTAGATAGAGTAACTGGGAGTCTAGAAGATCTGAGTTCAAATCTTTCCTCAGATACCTACTAGCTGTATGGCCCTGGGCAAGTCACTTAACCTCTTAACCTCTCAGCTTCAGTTTCCTTATATGTAAAGTGGAGATGATAAGAGCACCTACCTCATAGGGTTCCTGTGAGGGTCAAAGGAGATTACACACGTGAAGTGCTTGCAGACCTCTACTATATAAACACTAGCTGTTATCTATCTATCTTCTAGTCAGTTTAACTTTTGAATCAGAGCTAGGGCTCCCCCTGTCCCCCCAATCCTTGAAAGACACACAAGCATACCTTCTGGAGTGAAGACTGATGCCAGGCCTCCAGTAAGACAACCCACGCCAACCAGGTTGGCAAATGTGTTGCAGCTGGCATAGTGTGACTCCATCCCAGGGTCATATCTGTTTTTCGTTCTTGCCATCTGAGCCACTGAATCAGGACCAGGTTATCTCTACTGAGAGAGAGTCTCTTCTCTAGTGCAGATGGTTTAAAAAAAAACAAAGCAAATCAAGAAACTCTTGGAACTTTGTTATAACTAGACATTCTGGGTCACCGAGGAAAAGCTTAATGAAGGAATCTTTCTCCCAATTCCTTTACCTTTGTCAATAGTGACATAAACAAGAACAGGTCCTATTTCTCTCTTAAAAGTTTGTGACGCATTTATAGATGTGATCTTATCTGATCCAAACCACAAATCTGTGATTTAGTTATTTAGTCAATCATTCAGCATCAGTCACTCATCGTGTACCCACTATGTGCGAGGTCCTTTAGAACACAAACTCCCTAAGGGCAGGCAGGGACTATCTTCCTTGTTTTTATTTCCCTAGCACTTAGCACACACAGTAATCACTTAATAGATGTTTGTTGATTTGATTGTGAAGGCCCTGTGCTAGATGATGGGGATATGAAGGCAAAAAACGAAACACTCCCTGTCCTCAAGAAGCTTACATTCTATTGAGGAAGCAGCATATTTATATAAGTGGATAAAAAATATATATAATGAAATATATATGAAATAATAACTTCCTATATATGAAATAACATACATGAAACAATTCACTTATGTAAGTGGATAAAAGATATATGTACATATATGTATATATGTGTATATGCATATACATACATGCATATACATGAAATAATTTCAGGAACGGGCACTAGTGTCTGGGAGGTATCAGAGGAGGCCTCATTTAGAGATGGCTCTTGAGCTGAGCTATGAAGGAAGCTAGGGATTCTGGGAGGGGGAGGTAAGAAGGGAGTGCCTTCTAGGTTTGGGGGAGAGCTCATGCAAAGATACAGAAATGGGAGACTACGTGTAATGAGGTAGGAATAGCAAATTTCTAGTTCAAATCTGGCCCCAGACACTTACTAGCTGTGTGACCCTGGGCAAGTCATTTATCCTCTGTCTGTCTCAGTTTCCTCATCTGTAACATGGGTTTAGTAATAATTCCCACCTCTCAGAGTTGTTGTGAAGATAAAAGGAGATGATGTTTGTAAAGCATTTCATGGACCTTAAAGAGATCTATAAATGCTAGTTGTTATAGTGATGATGATGATGATGATGATGGCCAGTTTTTCTGAAATATAGTAACTATGAATATCTCCATTTTACAGATAAGGACACTGAGGTTCAGAGGTTAAGTGGCATGATCAACAAGTATCTGGTAATTATCTGAGGAGCTGGGGTCTTACTCAAGTTCAGTGTCACACAATCACATAGCTATTCTTACCACAGGCAGATACTGTTTGAATGGCATTTCTTACTTTTAGGAAGAGCAGGAGGTAGGTTCAGATCCAGCCTTTGCTGCTCACTATCTGTGGGACTTTGAGTAAGTCATATCCCTTCTCTGGGTCCGGAATTCTTTCCCAGGAAAATAAGGGGGTCATTCAAGCTGATCTCAAAGACCCCTTCCAGTCTAAGGATATGGTCTAGAAGAGCTGTCTTCTCCGCTCTCTCTATTCCTTTCCATTGCCCTTTGCCTTTTCCCCAGGCAGTCCAAAGCGGGTAATAGTCAATCAACAAACCGAAAAGCTGACATTCAGAAATATGGGAACTTCCCTTAGTTTAGTGGGAGAATGTGAAGCAAACGGTTTCCCTGTAGTGTTTTAGGGACCCTTAGACTATCATTGAATTAGCCAAATCTTACCATAGATCAGGCCTGCATGACATATGGCCCATGGGCCACTTGGATTTTGGGCAGCCTGCGAAGAATGCAGGGTTACCACTGGGCACTTTCCTGTTTGTCATGTGACTTGAGGCAACCAGCTATGGTCCGTCTGTCTCAGCTCTACCCTATCTGCAGCCCAAAGACATTTAGCCTGTTCTAATTTTGGCCCTAGCCTACTGCCAGGTTGCGCAGGTCTGTAATAGCTAGTGGATCCCTTTAGATTCAGGGTCCTGAATGTCTGGGGCTGCTTGGCTAGATGGTGATGCCCAAAAGGGGCCATATGTTATAGTGGAAAGAACGCCGGCCTGGGAGTCCGAAGAACCAAACTCAGATCCCTGGCTGTAGCCCTGTGACCAAGTCTCTTAGACTCAATTTCCTCGTCTATAAAATGGGAGTAGAGGTATTTGCCTGGATCCCCATTTAGGGGGTGTGAGGGTGCAATGGGAGTATTTTGTCAATGGAAAGACAATACACAAGTGCTGTTGAAACATGCAGTTGTGTCTGACTCTTCATGACCTCATGGCGTTTTCTTGGCAAAGATACTGCAGTGATTTGCCATTTCCTTCTCCAGTGGATTAAAGAAAATTGAGGTTAAGTGACTTGCCCAGGGTCACACAGCTAGTAAGTACTTAGGCCGGATCTGAACTCAGGTCTTCCTGACTTCAGTCCCAGTGCTCTATCCACTGAGCCACCCAGCTGACAAATGTTAGATATTATTATTTCTTTGACTGGCACTATAGTGAATAGTGTTGGATTTTGAATCAGGATGGCCTGGATTCAAGTCTTGCTTTTGGCACATGGTATCTGTGTGGGTCATGGGCAAGATGGACTAGCTAGCCTCTGAGGTACCTTCCAGCTCTAGAACTCTGATTCCTTCTGTTTCCTGATTTCCTTACTCTGAAGGTAAGTTCCTCCACTTCCCTTCTTAGTGCTCTAGGCATCTCTTTAAGACTAGGAATTACAGATGAGTTGCCAGTCTGCCCCAGTGGAGGGATTTTCCCACAGCAGGAGTTCCTTATGTGACTTAAATCACAGGTCCATGACTCCTTTGCCTTCTCCCTTCTCTCCATTATTTCTCTGGGGAGCAGGAACATGAATAGGATTCTAAGGTATTGCTCTAGTTGGTTGATGATGGAAATTCAGGGTAATTGAATGAATATTTCTTGCCTGGTTCCCCTTCCATATCTTCAGTAGAATGTAAGTTCCTTGAGAGCAGGAATTATTTTGTTTTTGCTTTTATGTCAAGTCAAGGCACGTAGCAGGTGCTTAATAAACATGTACTGAAATGTTTGTAGATGGGGAAGAACAAGGTGGCACTCAAATTCAGTTCTGCTGCCTCCTGGGCCAGGAATCTTTGTTATGATTTCCAAAGGGGAGTATTTACACCTTGTGTGATGTGGTAGAGCTCCACGCCTGACTCTCTCCCCTCCCCTGCTGCCCCAGATGAGGTATACACAGGGAGATGGTGTCTAGATTGGTTGTGGGTGACCTGTCTCCAAGGATCAATTCCAATACCTGGATAAGAACTTTCATTCCCTAGCCCTGGGGCAGAGATCAGAGATTTTATTTATGGATTCCCCTGTGACCGAGTTGCTACAGCAGAATAATTCCCTTATCTGATAGCTGATAGAAAGTTATAAGGTTGAGGTTTTTTTTATTCACATTCTCCCATCGGTCGATTTCCTTCTCTGGTCTATTTAAACATTAAATGAAAAGTCCAAGCTAGCTTTTTGGCTTGGTCATGGAAATCTCAGAATGAATAATCCTGAGAGGAAAAATCCCCAGGGACAATGTATCCCTCTCTGCCTGGAAAGGGATGGCATTTCCCAGGGATGGCATAACTGAGGCCAGTTTCCTCCCTTTCATCTCTCTCAGAGCTAGAACCACTCGGCAGGCTCCAGGTGGCAGAAACCTGATTACAATGATGATGGCCAGCATTTACAAAGCTCTTTAAGGTTTGCAAAGTACTTTACAGGCATCATCTTGTTTTTTTAAAAGGTCTCAACAGATAATCCTTGGAGGTAAGCATTCCCCATTTTATAAAAGAGGAAATTGAGTCTCAGATCTGTCTGTCTAGAACTGAAAGGGAACTCAGAGACCACTTAATCCAACTACCTCATTTTACAGGTGAGGAAACTGAGTCTCAGAAAGATTTATAGGATCATATGATCTACCAACTACCTCATTTTACAGAGGAGGAAACTGTCAATCTTTGCTTAAATGTCTACTGTGAGGAAGAACTCACTAGGAGAGAGAGGTAGAGGAAGAGAACAAGCATTTTAACATTCATAGGACAACATTTCTAGAGCTGGAAGGGAACTCAGAAGCTATTTAGCTCAACTCCCCTCATTTGATAGGAAACTGAGGCTCAAGGAGGACAAGTGATTTACCCAGGGTCACACAGCTTATCAATGGTGGGATCAGAATTCAGATCTACCTGACTCCCAGTGGAGCCCTGAATTCATTATGTCATTTGGATCTCCTACTTCCCAGACATAAGAAATGACTTTTTTCCATCTAGGATCATGGAGTAAGAGCTGGAAGGGAACCTGGAGACCATCTGGCCTTGAGTAGGAATGCCTTCTATAACATCTCTGCCAAGCGGACAGCCAACCTTTCCTTGAACCTCTTCAGTGAGGAGCCCGCTGGGGTGCAGGTGAAGGGAACAAACATTGATTAGGTGCCAGGCTCTGTGCTAAGTAAGCATTTTTACAAATATTATCTCATTTGATGTTACTACTTCTTGAGGCAGCTCATTCCACTTTGGGAGAGCTCCAATTAAAGCTAGGTGGCACTGTGGATAGAGTGCCAGGCCTGGAGTCAGAAAGACTCATCTTCTTAAGCTCAAACCTGGCCTCAGACACTTACTAGCTGTATGAACCTGGGCAAGTCACTTCACCCTGTTTACCTCAGTTTCCTCATCTGTAAAATGAGCCAGAGAAGGAAATGGCAAACCACTCCAGTATTTTTGCCAAGAAAACCCCCAAATTGGGTCACGAAGAGTCAGACATGACAGAAAAATGGCTCAACAACAACAAACAACAATTATTTTTTTTAAAAAAACCCTTTTTCTTATATCAAATCCAAATCTGTCTCTTTTCAACTTAGGCCTTTAGGGCCAAACAGAACATGTCTAATTCATCTTTTATGTGACAACCTTTCAAATCCTAGAAGACAGCTCTTATATCCCCCCAAAGTTTTCTCTTCTCTTCTCCAGGCTATAACTATCCCTAATTCTTTCCCCTCATCAGTGAGTAGCCAAGTGTCCTGCTTCCCCCTAAGAAGAATCTCACCTGTAGGAGGAAGCCTGGCTTACAGTCAAAGGGCCCAGCCTCAGTCCTTGCTTCTACCACTTTACTTAATCTTTGTGATGTTGGGCAAGTCATTTTATTCCCTCTGGTCCTCAGTTTCCTTATCTGTAAAATGAAAGGATTGAATGGCAGTCTGGTACAGTGAAAAAGTGAAGGATTTGGTATCAAAGGACCTACCACTTTTATTTACTATCTGTACCCTCTGTGCCTCAGTTTCTTGTGAGAATCCAAAGGTTTAAGTGCATTACAAATATTAAAACACCATGTAAATGTCTACTGTTTTGATGATGTTGAATTGAGAACAGGGTTTGTCTTTTTTTGTATTTGTATCCCCTGGGCTTTGCACATAGTAGGTGCTTAATAAATGTTTATTGACTGTAGACTGTGATTAACTAGCCAGATAGAAGATGAGTCCTGCTTCAGGAATGTCCTTTGTTAGTGTGATGCATTAGGACCAGCCCACTCTCAGGAATCAGAGGACCTGAGTTCAAATCCTGCCTCTGATGCTTACTGACTCCATTTCCTCATTTGCAAAATTTAAGTGGGGAGTGGACTAGGTAGATAGCTTTGAGCTCCCTTCCAGCTCTAGTTCTGTGATTTTAGGGTGCAGTGAGATGAACACTACCCGATTTGAAGTCTAGGGGCCTGGGTTCAAATCCTAAGTCTGTCGCTTACTACCTGTAATAACCTTGAGGAAATCACTTGGCCTCTCTGGACCCCACTTTCCTCCTCAGTTAAATGACCAGATGACCTCCAAGGTCCCTTCCAAGTCTAGATAGAAGATTTTTTCGGAGGGTCTTCACTGAGAGAGATACCTAGCCAAGGTGCTGAAGTGGGGCAGGGGGGTGGGGGTGGGACAAAGAGGAAGGAGGAAGGAAGAGGGAAAGAAAGAAGAGGAGAGGAGCAGGCAGCAAGCAGTCACTCCTCTCCCTTCCCTGGGCTAGAGTCCCCCCACCTCAGTCCTCCTGTGTTTTCCTCAGTCCCTCCCAGGCCTGTTTTGTCATATTCTCCAGTCGGGTAATTGCCACTGCGGGGTGATTTGTCCTCTTTATTAGACTCTCTTTACAAGCAAATTAGGAGGAGTTTCCAAGGCTCTTACTTTTTACAAAATCTGGTGCAGAACCGCGGGGGGAGTCAAGCAGCCGGAAAGACAGTAATTACTCCCAGCCAAGGAACGCCCTGGCTGGCTAATGCTGAAATATCGGAGCACACTTCAGAAACAGCTTGTTTTCTGGCCTACTCCTGAGTGAACAAGGGAAAGGCTTAGTTTGCCTGCCCTTAAGATGGGGAGACTGGTCCAGCTCTAGGCTGGGAGCTCTGCTAATGAGACCCAAATCTTTACAGAACATCACAAATGTCTTTTTAAAATGTGTATCTCTCTCTCTCTCTCCCCCCCCCCTCTTTCCCTCTCTTCTCTCTCCTATTTCTCTTTCCTTTCCTATCTGTCTTTTCTTTCCCCCTCCCCTGCCCCCCAAATACACAGCCTGGAGAGGTAGGAAGATAAACACAGTAATCCTGGTCATTGTCATCAATATTGTCATTAAATGGCCAGGGCACACTGTGATTCTGTCACTATAGCAGGCAAAATTTTTGTGGCTCTCATCTGGAAATTGTCACTGGTTTAGCATGAGAAGCAGTGTGGCACAGTGAATAGGGCATTGAATTTAGAATCAATTCAATACCATTCAATTTAATTCAAGTCTGTTCAATTGAGCAGTGATTTATTGAGCAACTACTGTGTTAGAATGAAACGTTATCACAGAAATGTCAGTCAGTCTACTAGCATTTATTAAGTACCTGCTACATACCAAGCACTGTGCCAAGTGCTGGGGATACAAAGAAAGGCAAAAGACTGTCCCTGCCTTCAAGGGGCTCCCACTCTAATGGGGGAGAGTGATGATGTACGAACTGAAAAAGATGGGGTGTTCATGTGGTAAGTGTCCGCCGCTAACCTCTGGGTGTTAAGAGAAAGTGAGTGAGGCTTCTATTTAGGAGAAGGCAGAGTTGCACAGGATGGGCAGGCCTGGATGGGTTGCAGTCTGCATCATTGGAGGGAATGTTCACACCTATGAGATCATTAATCTATTGGGGGTATTTCAGGTCAATCAAACAATGTATATTTATTAAGTGCTTACTATGTGCCAGGGCATGAAGGGAGGTGGTGCAGTGGATAGAATATTGGGCCTTGAGTTAAATCTGGCTTCAGACACTTACTAGCTGTGTGACCATGGGCAAGTCACTTAACCCTTGGTTTGCCTCAGCTTCCTCACCTATAAAAAGGAGCTGGAGAAGGAAATGCAAACCACTCTAGAATCTCTGCCAAGAAAACCCAAATGGGGTCATGAAGGGGTGGACATGACTGAAAATGACTAAACAACAACATATGCCATCATTATGTAAGAAAGAATTGATCCCCAGTTAACTTGATGGAAGGAAGGAGGGCCTGGGTTCAAATCACCCCTCTGCTACCTCATTCTGTGAGCAAGGGAGACTTGCCCTTTCTGAGCCTCAGGTACTTCATCTGTAAGAAGGGGGTAATAGTAACCATAGATCCTCCCTTTCAGAGTTGTTGTGAAGCTCAAATGAGCAAATGTCTAGAAAGTGCTTTGCAAACTTTCAACTATTATATAAACATGAGCTATTCTTGTTTCTTGTCAATATCTCTGAGGCTTTAGGGTCTGTGTTGGAACAACCACAAATCAACTGGGACTTGTTTTGGCAGGTACCAAGGGAGTTATAGAACAGGAAACCAAAATTCATAAAGGTAGGAGTGAGCTTAGAGATTAACTAAGAACCATCATCAGTCCTTTTTCTGGAGATCAGTAGCATTTTTCCGCCATAAATGCTTCAGAGTTGTCTTAGATCATTGTGTTGCTGACAATAGCTCAATCGTTCACAGCTGATCATCAGTACATTTCACTTTGCATCAGCTCATGTAAATCTTTCCAGGTTTTTCTGAGAACACCCTTCTCATCATTTCTTATAGGTGCAGTAGTATTCCAGCATAATCACATGCCACAATTTTTTCAGCCATTTCCCAATTGATGGGCATTTCCTCAATTTCCAATTCTTTGCCACAAGAAAAGTACTGCTATAAATATTTTTGTACCTATAGGTCCCTTTCCTTTTTGTTTTTTTATCTCTTTTGGGAAACAGACTTAGTAGTGTTGTTGCTAGGTCAAAAGGTATGCATCGTTTTATGGACATTTGGACGCATTTCCAAATTGCTCTGATTGAGAACATGGATGAGGGGGAATGGTTGAGCCAGATCACAACTCCACCAACAGTGCATCAATGTCCCATTTTTCCCACATCTCCTTCAACATTTGTCATTTTACTTTTCTGTCCTATGAGCCAGTCTGATAGGCATGAGGCAGTACCTCAGAATTATTTTAATTTGTATTTCTCCAAGCAATAGTGAGCTAGAGCATTTTTATATGGCCATGGATAGCTTTGATTATTTCCTATCTTTAGGTCATTTATCAGTTGGGGAATTAATAATTTAATAAATATGATTCGGTTCTCTATATGTTTGAAAAATGAGGCCTTTATCAGAGAAACTTGCTTCAAATTTTTTTTCACAGTTACTACTGTATCTCCCTCCATCTTATTTCCTACCCCATTTATTCTATTCTCTCTTCTTTCACCCCATCCCTCTTGAAAAATGTTTTGCTTCTAACTACCCCCTCTCCCAATCTGCCCTGACTTCTATCACCTCCTCGCCCCTTTCTCTTATCCCCTTCCCCTGTTACTTCGTTGTAGGGCAAGATGGATTTCTATACCCAATTGCTTGTGTATGTTATTCTCTCTTTGAGTCAATTCTGATGAGGGTAAGATTCACTCACTGTGCCCCCCACCCCTCTCTTTTTCCCTTCCACTGTAAAATCTTTTTCTTGCATCTTTTATGTGAGATAATTTACCCCATTCTATTTCTCTCTTTCCCTTCCTTCCAGTACATTCCTCTCTCACCCCTTAATTTTACTTTTTAAGCTATCATCCCTTCGTATTCAACTTACACCTGTGCCCTCTGTCTATGTATAATGAGAAAGTTCTTGTGAGTTTCCCTTCCTTCCAGTACATTCCTCTCTCACCCCTTAATTTTACTTTTTAAGCTATCATCCCTTCGTATTCAACTTACACCTGTGCCCTCTGTCTATGTATAATGAGAAAGTTCTTGTGAGTTACAAGTATCATCTTCCCATGTAGGAATGTAAATGGTTTAACCTTATTAAATCACTTATGATTTCTCTTTTTTGTTTACCTTTTTATGTTTCTCTTGAGTCTTGTATTTGAAAGTCAATTTTCTATTCAGCTCTGGTCTTTTCATCAAGAATGCTTGAAAGTCTTCTATTTCACTGAATATCCATGTTCTCCCCTGAAGGATTATTTTCAGTTTTGCTGGGTAGGTGATTCTTGATTGTAATCCTAGCCTCTTTGCCCTCCAGAATATCATATTCCAAGCCTTTTGATCCTTTAGTGTAGAAGCTGCTAAATCGTGTGTTATTCTGACTGTGGCTCCATGATACTTGAATTGTTTCTTTCTGGCTGCTTGCAATATTTTCCCCTTGACCTGGGAGCTCTGGAATTTGTCTATAATATTCCTTGGCATTTTCATTTTGGGATCTCTTTCAGGAGGTGATTGGTGGATTCTTTGCATTTCTATTTTACCCTCTGGTTTTGCAATATTAGAGCAGTTTTCCTTGTTGATTTCTTGAAATATTATGTTTAGGCTCTTTTATTGATCATGGCTTTCGGATAGTCCAATAATTTTTTTAAAATGAACTCTTCTGGATCTATTTTCTGGGTCAATCATTATTCCAATGAGATATTTCACAGTCTTCTATTTTTCATTCTTTCAGTTTTGTTTTATTGTTTCTTGATTTCTCATAAAGTCATTAGCTTCCATTTGCTCAATTCTAATTTTTAAAGAATTCTTTTCTTCAGTGTGATTTTGTATCTCCCCTTCCATTTGGCCAATTCTGCTTTCTAAGGAGTTTTTTTCTTCAGTGAATTTTTGTGTCTCTTTTTCCATTTGTCCAATTCTGCTTTTCAAGGCGTTCTTCTCCTCATTGGCTTTTTGTACCTCTTCTACCATATGGCCTAGTCTGTTTTTTAAGGTGCTATTTTCTTCATTATTTTTCGTATCTCCTTTCCCAAGCTGCTGACTCATTTTTCATGGTTTTCTTGTATTACTCTCATTTTCCCCCAATTTTCCTCTATTTCTCTAGCTTGATTTTCAGAATCCTTTTTGAGCTCTTTCATGGCCTGAGACCAATTCATATTTTTCTTGGAGGCTTTGGATGTAGGAGCTTTGATTTTGTTATCTTCTGAGTGTGTGTTTTGGTCTTCCTTGTCACCATAGTATCTTTCTATGGTCAGATCATTTTTCTCTTGTTTGCTCATTTCCCCAGCCTATTACTTCACTTTTAACTCTTTTTTTGAGGGAGGAAGGCAGAGCAATTGGGGTTAAGTGACCAAGGTCACCCAGCTAATGTGTCAAGTGTCTTAGGCTGGATTTGAATATAGGTCCTCATGACTCTGCTCTACTCACTGTGCCACCTAGCTGCCCCTAACTTTTTGTTAAAGTGGGGTTCTGTTTCCATGGTAGAGGGTGCACTTCAGGGGTTTTGTACAGCTGTTTTCAGAGATACTTATAGCACTTGTAAGTTTTCAGTTCTTCCAAGGTGGTATGATCTAAGGAGAGGTGTTTACTCCTCTTGTGGCCTGTGCTCTGGTCTGTGAGTGACCAGTCGCACTCTTTTTTTTGCCCTGGAACTATGAGGAGGGTCTCTGCTCCACTGTGGCCACAAGCTCTGGTGTTCTAGTGCTCTCATTGCCTTGGGACTGCCACCCAGGACTGCAACCCAGATCTGATTGGGCAAAGCAACAGAGTTCTGCCTCAGTGCTAGCAAGGAGACCCCTATAATCTCTTTCTGATCAGTTGTTTGACCCCCTTACTATCTGTAGGCTGGGAGCTCTGGAAGCAGCTGCTGCCACTGCTGATCCAGTCACTCCCACGGCCTGCTCCTGGTTTCCTGGGACTGGGACTATGCTGTCTCGGCCTGTACTGGACTGTGTTCCACTCTCACCCAGGTTGGGCAGACCTTTCCTGCAGACTTTCTAAGTTGTCTTTGACACCTGTGGGCTGAAAGGTCTGGAAACCACCACTGTTGCCACTGATTCAGTTGCCCCAAGGCCTGCTCCTGATTTGCTGGGGTCTGGTCCACCCTGGTGTGGCCTGTGCTGGACTATGTTCCTCTCTGACCCTGGAGTAATAGACTTTTCCTGCCAAACTTTTAAGATGTCTTAGGCTGGAAAATTTTTCACTCTATCTTTTTGTGAATTCTGCCACTTTAGAGTTTTTTTAAGAGTCATTATATAAAATTTTTTGGAGGGATTTGGGGGAGAGCTCAGATGAGTCCTTGCCTTTACTCTACCATCTTGGCTCTGCCTTTGCAGGGATGGCTGATTTGTAGTTCAGCACTCTGGAGAGCTCCATCCTCAGCTCACTGCTTTGTGATCTTCTTGGTTCTAGCCTCTGCCTTGACCCCACCCTGGGGCTCTGAGCTCCTAATTGGTGAATCTTCTCCATATTTGATCTTGTCTGAGACCCAGCACAGTGCTTTCCAGCCACCTTCATGCCATACTGCTTGGAGGTACTGGCTGCCCATCCCCACACCCTTTTCTCCTCCAGCTCTGGTAACAGTAATCAAATCACCACCAGCTTCCTGGAAGGGATGGTCATTTGTGGCTGCACAAATGTTACTTTCAGTAATTTTTCCAAATTTCATTCCTCTATGGCCATTAGACCCCCATATGTGTTATTTCCCCTTATTAGAGAGTTATTCCCCTTCTTGAGAGTAATGACTGTCTTACTTTTTGAATCTGTATCACCAGACTGAACCGAGTGGCACATAGTAATCATTTAATAAGTGCTCATTCCTTCATTCATTCATTCTAAGGGTCATTATCCCTTGGGTAATGGAACTCAGCCTTCCACAGCTTAGGCCTTGTATGCCTAAGGGGATGAGCCCTCTAGTGCAGTGTCATTCAAGGCCATGGAAAGATGAAATCCAAGAGCCTTACCTCTCAGATCAGTCCTATTTACCCTGCCCCATGTCACCCATGCACCAGAAGTGGTGACTGCTCCTTTGTCTAGGACAGGCTCTTTTGTTTGCAAGTGGATTCCTGTTTCCACCTTTTCTATATCTCACTGGGCATTCCATCCCCCATGCCCATTTTTAGCCTGGAGAAGAGAAGATATAGGTAGGACATAATAGCTGTGTTCAAATATTTGAAGGGTTGTCATATGGAAGAGGGATTAGCCTTGTTCTACTCAGCCCCTGAGGGCAGAACTAGAAGCGATTGGGGAAAATTGGAAAATTTAGGCCTGATGTCAGAAAAAAACTTCCTAACAATGAGGACTTTCCTAAAGTAGCAATGGACTGGTTCCAGAGGTGGTGAGCTCCCCATCACTGGAGGTCTTCAAGAGGAGGCTGAATCTCTCTTATCAGTGATGTTGTAGGGTGATCCTTGTTCAGTGCATATTGGACTGGTTGGCAGTTGTCAGTCCTGCCAATACTGGGATTTGAAGGCTCAGATCTTTCCCTACCAGACCCAGTAAGTCCCATCTCATTCTTCACTGTCAACTGTCTCTCTCCAGGCAGTCATTATCCTGTATCATCATTTGCAAATAAAATGAAGACAGAGCGGGTGTCAGGCATTCTCTTATACTGGCAGCCAAAGGCTGTGGGCTTTCTTCAAATGCACACATCTAAGCTGCAGCATCTCTCATGGGTACCTGCCATCTGATTTGCCTCCCTTTCCTTTCTCCACATTTCCTTCTCTTTCTTTCCTTTTGATCCATCTTTACTTCCCCTCTCCTTCCTTCCTTCCATCTTCCTTCCTTCTTCCATCTCTTCCTCCCTCTCTTCCTTCTTTCCTCCCATCCATCCTCCCTTCATTCTGCTCCCCCTCCCTCCCTTATTTTCCTTCCTTCCTTCTTTTGTTCCTTCATTCCTTCCTTCTTCCTTCCTTCCTCCATCTATCCCTCCTTCTCTCTTCCTTCTTTCTTTCCTTCCATCCATCTTCCCTACCTTTCTTCCTTCCTCCCTCCCTTTCTCTCTCCTTCCTTCCATCCATCCTCCCTTTCTCTTTCCTTCCTTCCTTCCTTCCTTCCTTCCTTCCTTCCTTCCTTCCTTCCTTCCTTCCTTCCTCCATCTCTCCCTCCCTCTCTTCTTCTTTCCTTCCATCCATCTTCCCTCCTTCCCTTTCTTCCTTCCTCTCTCCCTTCCTTCCTCCTTCCCATCCTTTCCTCCTTCCTCACCCCTGACCTATCGATATCCTCTTTGCTTTTGCAGGCCCAGGGCAAATTTGGGTCTCCTATGAAAAGCCTTCCTTGGTGCCCTCTTGGAAATGATCGCTGTTTTCTTGGACCTTGCAACTTTCTATCTCTCATGCTGGTCTACAGCTAGTGCTGATATTGTGCATAACTCTAGTAAACTTGATGCAGGGCAGCACCTGATCCTGTCCTGCTCCCCTGGCAGCCTCAGTCCTACTCCAGGAAGCTGTAACCTGGCTGAGGTCAGAGATGATGACAGAGTGAACAGAGGACCGATCTTCAAGACCCAATTGTGTCACTTACTTTGTGATCTTATCATGCATCTTACCCTTCATCTTACCAGATATTAATTTCCTTATCTGTAAATGTAAATGAGGTGGGTAGATCAGATGATCTCTTGATGGTCCTTAATTTTTGTGCCTTCTCTCTCCTGATAATCTCCAATTTTTCCTGTATGTAGCTTGTTTATACATAGTCATTTGCATTTTGTTGGAAGACTCATCTTACTAGCCATGTGACCCTAGGCAAATCACTTAACCCTGTTTGCCTCAGTTTCCTCATCTGTAAAATGAGCTGGAGAAGGAAATGACAAGTCACTCCAGGATCTTTGCCAAGAAAATCCCAAATGGGGTTACAGAGTCTGATAGGACTGAAATGACTGAAAAAATTACAACAAAAATTATTAGACTGTGAACTCCTTGAGGGCAGATACTGTTTTTTGCCTTTCTTTGTATTCTCAATGCTTAGTACAGTGCCTGGAACTGTATGTAATAAATGCTTATTGATTCTTGGAGTTCCAAATTCCATTTTCTAATTTCATCTGCAAAATGATGGGACGGAACTAGATGATCTCAAAGGCTCCTCCCAGCTCTGACATCCCCTGTTCTAAGACCCCTCCCAGCTCTGACATTCTCTGTTGTAAGATACCTTTTAGTTGCAACACTCTGTTTATATCCTGTGATATTTCCCTGATTCAACATTCCATTTTCTAGGGTTTCTTCCAGGTCTAATTTTCTTTGATAGATGAGTGGATGCCTCCAAATAGTGAAAAGAGTACTAGACTAGAGCCAGAGGGCCTGGGTTTGAACCTTGCTTCTGCCACTTCTTACCTATGTGACCTTGGGCAAGTCACTTAGCCATCCCTGGCCTCAGTTTCCTTCTCTGTAAAATTAGGAAATTGGATTGAGGTCCCTTCCAGTCTCAAGGCAGCATGGATAGCACTCTGGGCCTGGAGTTAGGAAGACCTGAGTTCAAATCTAGCCTCAGACATTGACCAGCTTTGTGTCCCTAGGCAAGTTACTTAACTTCAGTTTTTTTCAACTATAAAATGGAGATATTGTACCTCCCTCCCAGGCTGGTTGTGAGGATCACATGAGATAATACTTATAAAGAGTGATTGGCATAGTGCCTGGCATGTAGTAGGTACTATATAAAAACTTATTCCCTTCCTTTCTCCTTCCCCAAGTCTATGATTCAATGATATTATGTTCTAAGGTTTCTTCCAACCCTTACCTTCTGTGAGCTATCTTTGTATCTCCCCTAGTTTAGAATACAGGGCTCTGCACACAGTAGGTACTCAAGCAATGACTGTTAAATGCATGTCTAGATAGGAGGTGGCCTCCATCTTAATCCTGGGAGAGAATCCAGAGTACCTTTGGCCACAAGGCCTCATGTGGCCCTCTAGGTCCTCAAGTATGGCCATTTGACTGATTCTAACTTCATGGAACAAATCCTCTTAATAAAAGGATTGGTTCTGTAAAAATTGGACTTAGTCAAAAGGCTATGCCCAAAGACCTAGAAGGCCACCTGTGGCCTTGAGGCCACAGGTTCCCCACCCCTGGTCCAGACTGTTGAGGGGCACAGCACCTCTGGCAAGGTCACTGATGGTAGAGAAGGGTAGAATCAGGACTTCAAGACTCCCATGCCTCTGGTTCCCATCTGGTGACTGGATTCTGCAGCAGCTGCTAGAAGCAGCTGCTTCTCTGAGATTTAGTTTGCTTACCCCTAGAGGTTTTTGTAACAAGATGGATAATTGACACCCATCAGATTCCAGCGGTGCTAAGGTCTAAGTGAACCACCTAAAGAGTGATGAAAGGCATCTTTGAATGTTATTTTGCTAATGAAAGCCTATCCCTTCTTCCAATAACATTACTGAATCCGTACTAAGCTTTGAAAACAAGCAGTATCAGGGGACAGTTCAGGTATATACAGTGTGATATGGCAGTGACTTAGAAAGGTAACTGTCTTTCTCAGTCCATACCTACTATGTGGAACTTTCTCTGTTCTAAGGCCCCTCCCAGCCCAGACATTCCCTGTTCTGAGGCTCCTCCCAGGTTTGACATTCACTGTTCTAAGGCCTCTCCCAGCTCTGACATTCCCTGTCCTAAGGTCCCTCCAGCCCTGATGTTCCCTGTTCTAAGGTCCCTCCCAGCCCTGACGTTCCCTGTTCTAAGGTTCCTTCCAGCCCTGACATTCTCTGTTGTAAGATACCTTCTAGTTGTCAACACTCCATATATGTCCTGTAATATTTCCCTGATTCAGCATCCTATTTTCTAGGGTTCCTTCCAGGTTTAACATTCTTTGATAGATGAGTAGAGGCCTCCAAACAGTGAAAAGAGTACTAGGCTAGAGCCAGAGGGCTTCTGCCACTTTTTACCTATGTGACCTTGGGCAAATCACTTAGCCACCCCTGGCCTCAGTTTCCTTCTCTGTAAAATTAGGGAATTGGATTGAGGTCCCTTCCAGTCTCAAGGCAGCATGGATAGAGCTCTGGGCCTGGAGTTAGGAAGACCTGAGTTCAAATCCAGCCACAGACACTTACTGGCCTTGTGTCCTGTTGCAACAATTTGGCTAGCAGCTGCTGTGGGGGTGAAAGACCAACACAAGCCCAACAACAAAATCGCTGCCAGCACAGGTTCTTTTGATCTGCCTTACTAAGGAAAGTAATGTTAGGGGGTTAACAATACTACTTTAATCCAACATATACATATAAACTCACTTAGTTCAGGGGAAAAAGTGAGCACCCTGAACTTCAGAGCAAATATAAACAAATTACAAACATACATTATAAACAGACCAAATACAATTCATAGTTACCAAGAAACCATCAACATCTGAGTTGAGGAGCCAGGGAGCTCATAAGAAAGTCTGGTCCAGAGTCATGCACCACTCCTCCTGTGGCTCGAGGGCCAAGGGAGAACACCAACTTCTGGGTTTATATATCTTGTTCAGGGTCAAAGATGAGTCACACATGCGACTTACCCATGTGACCTAAAAGTCTCTGATGTCACAAACATGTCACTCAAACCCATGTAAACTAGGCTTTCCTTTGAGCCAAAGAGGTCATCAAGGACTCCTAATTTAATCAAGGAAACAAAGGCCAAACTCTCCAAGGGCACTTGGTTGAATAAATGTTAAAAGCTCATCTTAATTACCAATACATGTCCCTAGGCAAGTCACTTAACTTCAGGTTTTTTTTTTTTCAATTATAAGATGGAGAAAATAACAGCACCTCCTTCGCAGGCTTGTTGTAAGGATCAAAAGGTGATTAGCACATAGTAGGTGCAATATTAAAAAACCTGTTCCTTCCTGTATGGAACATTCTCTGTTCTAAGCCCCCTTCTGGCTCTGACATTCTCTGTTCTTTGATCCTTCCTGCCTCTGATATTTTTCTACATTCTAAACTTCCTCTCAGCTCTGACATTCTCTATTATAAGGTCTCTTTCTGCACTTAGTCAAATGGCTCTCCAACATTCACTATTTTTACCCTTTGATGGACTTTTTATAGGGCTGGTCCATCAGTATATCTATCTATCTGTCTGCCTGTCTGTCTATTTTTCTATCTATCCTTCTTTTCTGTCAATCTATCATTTCTCTCTCTCTCTCTCTCTCTCTCTCTCTCTCTCTCTCTCTCTCTCTCTCTCTCTCTCTCTCCCTCTCTCCCTCCCTCATTTCTCTTTGTCTTGGACAAATGTAGAAGATGGAAATGTGTTGATCCCAGGACTGAACAGAAGGAGGAGATCAGTCTTTGGGAAATACCACTGTTCTTTTAATTATCTTAATTTTCCTCTTGATACCAAACCCCATCTTCTACAGAATGACTGTATGCTATATGGTTGTGTTCTATATAGCTGGGAGTTGTGAAATATTGCATTCTGCAAAGAACTGAAGTTCTTCCATGGCTAAGAGGTCATGGAGAAGTGCATGGTGGATGTAAGAAAGTTGTAATATATCCCAAATGAGAACGGGAGAAACAGTATAAAGGATGTCATTATGTCATTAGAGAAAGGTATGGAAAACATAATGGGCCAGCCATGTGGTGAGCTCAAGGGATAATCAGTGGAGAGATAACCTACATGCTCTGTTGGTATCCACACACTGTCAAGAGAGCATAGGGAAGGCCCCCAGCACTCTGGTAGACCCGCTATAGTGGTTTTTGGTAAGGATATGGAGGAGATGGGCAAGTATCAATGCATTGCAATTTATATATTATTGGAGGGAATGCCCAAACCAAAGAGGTCAAAGATCCATTGGCCTATTGGTAAGTGAAAAAAAGACCCCACAGAGCAGAGGCTAGAGGATCCTAAAATCATACATAGCAAGACGATTTAGAGATGCATCTACTCTAGGTCTAGAGATGGAAAGTAATTTGTTAAGTAGCAGGATTTTGAGAGAGGCATAGGGACTGGAGATTGGAAGAGACCACATTGGTCATCTAGTCTAACCTATACAACACTCAGAATCCCACGGAGAGTACCCACTGCAAATGGTCGTGCAGATTCATCTTTGGAAAAACCAGGGGAACTCATTGTCTGTAGAGGCAGCCTTTGTTGATGCCTTTTGTTTTTCCTTTCTCCCCACAATTATTTCACATTATACTTTCCCCTCTACATCATTGAATCCACCATTTTAACAGTGAAAAAGTTAAGTGAAGCCTGTCAAAGTTACTGCATTTAACAGTGGGTGTCTTAACTGGAGCAATCTCCTTCCCCAGCTCTATACTAGAGGAAGTTCATTTCATTAGTGGATTTCATGGTCAGTTTCATCCTCTAGGGATTCATAATGTCAGTTTCATTGTTGGTTCTCCTGTAGCAAGATTAATTATCCCCATCAATCTGAGTTAGACTGCGTTTTAGTTTTGTTTTCATGTACATGATTGCCATCCTTGAATAGTTTTTTCTCTTAGTTTTGCTTTTTTAATTCTGTATTAATTTACACATGTATTTCCATGCCTCCCTGAACTTTCCACATTTTTTTGAATGACATCCTTTATATTACTTCTCCTGTCCTAATTTGGGATGTAGTACAACCTTTTCAAATCCACCATTTATTTCTCCATGACCTCTTGGGTGATCTTCAACTTTAGTTCTTTGGAGAATACAATATTCCATAACTCCTAGCCACATAGAACACAGTCATATAGCACATAGCCATTATGTAGAAGACAGGTCTTGGCATGAGGAAGAAAATTAAGATCAATGTCTATTTTTTCTTGGAGGGGGAAAGGCAGGGCAATTGGAGTTAAGTGACTTGCCCAAGGTCACACAGCTAGTAAGTGTGTCAAGTGTCTGAGGCAGAATTTGAACTCAGGTCCTCCTGACTTCAGGGCTAGTGCTTTACTCACTGCACCACCTAGCTGCCCCCCAAATGTGTAATGATTTTTTCGATTACATTCAGATGGCACCATTTGTTCAGCCACTTATCCATATCTTTAAAAAATCAGAATTGGTCAGGGAGTTTCCTGTGCAGCCACACCAATCTTTGCTTTTGCTCTCCTTTCTATACTGACAGAGAGATATTCCTCATCTACCCTTGGCCATTCTGGCCACTATCCTGCTACAATGTTGCTGCACTCCACCCTCCACCCTCCACTTGGCAATCTAGTGTCTGCCTTGGGGCCTTATGCTTCTAACTAGGAGGCTGCTAAGTGGTACAGCAGATAGAGCGATAAACCCAGAACGAGGAAGACCTGATTTCAAATCTGACCACAGATATTTATTAGGTATGTGATCCTGAGTGTATCTCTCCGCCTTGGTTTCCTCATCTGTAAAGTGGGGATAACCATAACATCTACTTCACAAAGTTGTTGTGAGGGAAATACCTACTCTGTGCCAGGCACTGTATTAAGTGCTTTACAAATATTATCTCATTTGATCCTCATAACAACCCTGTGAAGTAGGTGCTGTTATCATTCCTATTTTGCAGTTGAGAAAACTGACACTAACAGAGGTCAAGTGACTTGCCCAGGGTCACAGAGCTAATAAGTATCTGAGACTGGATTTGAATTCAGGTCTTCCTGACTCTAAGTCTACCTCTCTTTCCACTGTGCCACCTAGCTGCTGGCACTTTATAAATGCTCCTTCCATTCTTTCTCCCCCCTCATTTCCCTTCTCTTCCCCTTCTAGTGAGAATAAACCATTTCTAGGCACTTGGAAACCTATCACAGTATACTCTAGTCATGCCACTGTACTTCACCCACCCTCTGCTTCAGTCCTCAGTTTCCTGACTGGGGTCAGTTCACCAGATCTAGGCACCCATAACAATACATCCCAACTATATTCCTGTTATGTGCTAGGCACATGGGTGGTACAGAGGATGGAGTGCTGGATTTGGAGTCAGGAAGACCTGACTTTTTAGGAAGACCAGACATTTACTAGGCAGGTGATCCTGGGCAAGTCACTGTCTGTAAAGTGGGCATAGTGATAGCACCTATCTCATAGGGGTGCTATGAGGATCAAACAAATTATCCACTAACCTATGTATAGTGCTTTACAAAACTTTTAGTGCTACATAAATGCTAGCTACTATTATTATATTGCAGGTGTTATTTTTATTATTATATGCCCTGGAAAGATTCAAATCAATTGCGATATGACTCCATTTTTCTATCCCTGTGTCTTAGATCAAAACACCCTCTCACCACCTTCACCATTCTCTGACTCAAGTTGCTTTTTCTTTCATTGTTATGATTTTAAAAATTATTGGATTGGGGCAGCTAGGCGGCACACTGGATAGAGCCCTGGCCCTGAAGTTAGGAGGACCTGATTTCAAATCCGATCTCAGACACTTACTAGCTGTATGACCCTGGGCAAGTCACTTAACCTCAATTTAAAGCTAGGAGAAACTGTAGAAGTCATCCAGTCTTACACACATTATTTCATTTCAATCCAATCCAACAAACAATTATTAAGTGCCCTATATATGCCAGGTATTATCCTAGGTACTGGAGCTAGGAAGGCAAAAACCAGACAGTCTCATTTGAGCCTCACGACAACCCAGCATGGTACAGTGGAGTCCGGGGACCTCAGTTCCTCTGATTGCCTCTGATGCTGACTGTCTGTGTAGCCTTGGAAAAATTTCTGAACCTCCCTGGGCTTCATTTCCTCTTCTGTAAAAGAAGGGGGTTGATATGGGGGATCTCTGAGGTCTCTTCTAGCTCTGAATCTATGAATCTAATAAGGAAGGTATCCTCGGCATTATCATTTCCCTTTTATAGATGAGGACAATGAGACCCAGGTCACACAAATACATAGCAGAGATCGATTTTGGACCCAGGTCCCGTGACTCTAATCAAGTGACCTGAATGAGACACTTCATTTTTCCTCTCCAGGCAGTTTCTCTGGCTATCCCTTATGCTCGGAATGCTCCGCCTCCTCATCTCCACCTACTGACCTCCCTGGCTTCTGTCAAGTCCCAACTAAAATCCCATCTCTTATAGGAAGCCTTTCCCAACCTCTCCAAATTCTAATGCCTTCCTTCTGTTAATTCTTTCCTACCTATCCTGGCTGTATATATTTGTTTGCATGTTATCTCCCTCATAAGATTGTAAGCACCTTGAGGGAAGGGACTGTCCTTTGCCTCTTTTTGCATTCTTGGTGCTTAGCACAGTGCCTGGCACATTTTATTGTTGTTTAGTTGTTTCAGTCATGTCTGATTCTTCATGACCTCATTTGGGGTCTTCTTGGCAAAGATATTGGAGTGGTTTGTCATTTCCTTCTCCAACTCATTTTATAGATGAGGAAACAGAGGCAAATAGGGTAAGTGACTTGCCCAGGGTCACACAGCTAGTCAGTGTCTGAGGCAGGATTTGAATTCTGGAAAAGTGAGTCTTCCTGATTTCAAGTCTAGTGCTCTATCCACTGCTCCACCTAGCCGCCCTGCCTAGCACATAGAAAGCATACAATAACTTTATAACAATTGATTGACATAGTGGACTACAAAGAGGTACAGTGGATAGAATACTGGGTTTGGAGTCAGGAAAACCTGAGTTTGAATTTGGCTTCAGATACTTCCTAGCTGCATGATCCTGGGAAAGTCACTTAAATCTCTGTTTGCCTCAGTTTCCTCAACTATAAAAATGGGGATAATAATAGCAACTCTCTTAGAGGGTTGTTGTGAGGATCAAATGAGATGCTGTTTGTAAAGCACAGTGCCTGGCACACAGTAGGTAGTCTATAAACACTTATTTCTTTCCCTTCCCTCATGGTCATACAGCTAATAGATAGGAGAGGCAGGATTTGAACTCATGTGTTCCTGACTCCAAGCCTAACATTCATTCCATACACTGTATCCTACTTCTTCTCATCAAATAAGTGCACCTACTGTATCACAGGCCCTGATCTCATGCCCTTGCAGTCTACTAAGATGTAGGCCAGCTAGGTGGCCCAGCGGATAGAGCACTGGACCAGGAGTCAGGAAGACCCGAGTCCAAATCCAGCTGCAGACACTAGCTGTGTGACCCTGGGCAAAATCACTTTACCCTGTTTGTCTCAGTTTCCTCATCTATAAAATAAGCTGGAGGAGGAAATGGCAAACCACTTCAGGCTATTTGTTAAGAAAATCCCAAATGGTCATGAAGAGTTGGATACAACTGAAAAAAAAGTGACTGAACAACTAAGATGAAATGTGTAATAGGATAGGGGCTGAACCTGTAAGTGCATTGATATAGAGAACTTCTGGTGAAGAAACTCTTCTCTACTTATGCATGTCACTGCCTTCTTTGCTACTTGGAATCTTAGAATTGTTTAGACCCTTTAAAATGGTGACTTAGGATCACAAAGCTAATTAGTGTGAGTGTCAAGATTTGAATACAGGTCTTTGGTTTCAAGGCCAGCTCTTTCCTTCTTCTGCCTTTTGGGATCCCAGTAGATATGATATTACATAAAGCTTGGGCTTCACATCCCATCCAGCCACACACTCAGAACATCTCATCATCTGCCTGCCCCAGCTGGCCTGTTCCTCCCCATCTGAACTAGAACCCACTACATGGACCTGAGACCTGGACTTCTATGTCTGGTCTTTCACAATCCAGACCTTAGTTGCCAGATAGGATAGAATATGATCCCTGTCTGGTTTATACTTTTGCTTCACATCCAATACACCCAGCTGTACCATCAGCCTGCCACAGACCATGGACACCCACCCCCTCCCCAGAACAAAACATTGGCATGATCACTGCTTCCCTATATCTGTTATATCTATTAAGATGTCCACTTCTTGAGGGCAAGAATTATTTTTCTTAAAAATATTTGCATCCTCGACACTTGGCACGATGTCTGGTACAATGCTAAATCAATATTTTTTCATTCCTTCACTGAAGATAATAGTAAGGATATCTGTATATCTCAAATATACAGAAAGCAGAGTAGTCTGTAGAACTCGAGTTTGGGGAGGGAAAGGAAATAAGCATTAATCAAGTGTCTACTGTGTGTCAGACTCTGGGCTAAGTGCTTTATTAATTTTATCTCATTTGGTAAGTTGGAAGAGACTACCTATTTTTTCTCCCTTTTTGAGGGCACAAAGATCTCCTTTATCAGTGGTGAGGGCAATTCTGTGACTCTGTACAACAATTTGTACATTTTGAATTGTGACCATAGGCTCATAGACTTAGAGATGAGAGGGTGCTCAGAGGTAATCTGCTTCATTTTATAGATGAGGAAAGCAAGGCCCAAGGACATTGAGTGGTTTGCCTAAGGTAACACAGGGAAGAAGTAGCAGTGTCCTTTCCAGGTCATTATATCAACTCTGTGAGATACTTAGTACATTGCATGTCAGAGAAAGTGTCATCTTCATCTTACAGAAGAGGAAACGCAGGCACAGAGAGATCAGGTGATTTTACCAACTGTTAATTGGCTAATCCAGGGCTGTCCAACCTTAGGTTTTTATTGAAACAGTAGACAATATATTTTGATTTGCCATTTTGGTGAGAGTTCTGTGGTAGCTTGGCTTCCTTTACTAAAGCATTTATGTAAATTTCTATGCTTGTAGGCGGGCTGCATAAATTGCACTGTGGGCCGCACGTGGCCTCGTTTTGGACAGCCCTGGGTTAATCCATGACAGGGCCAAACCAGAATCCTGAACCCATATTCCTATTTCAATTTCCCCCAACTCCATATTCATAGACTAAGTCCCACAGTATGGAGTGGAGGAGGTCTCTATGCAGATCCTTTATGATAGGCTATTTCTGCTTTCCCTGGGTACCTCTAATCTTAAGCATTTCCCAGCAGTCTTGAATTTAGAGATTAAAACCCACCCTGGTACTTGTTGGCAGATGAAATTTTCTCTGTGGCACTCACAGCATAAAATCCACTTAAGAAGCTTGACCAAAGATAAGAAAGTGATAAGTGAATGAAATTCACCTTTAGAAGAGACTGAAAAGTGGAAGCCAGAAAGTCACTCACCTGTAGTGAAGGCTGTGTGTCCCTTACACCCCCATCCACAATGTCACCATCCAGAGGACTGAGGTGGGAGCAGGAGGCAGATCAGGAATGGTTGCTGAAAATAAACATCTTGACTACAGAGATTTGAAAAGCAGATCAGATAAGAAAATATGAGACCCAAAGGTCAGGGTTTTGTGGAAGGTTGTGTCCTGTGTATAGGATAATATGGAGAAACCTGATGAGAAGTCGTTTGATTATTGGAACTCAGAGCTGGAAGAGACCTTCGAGGCCATCCATAGGACTACAGGTTTAGAGCTAGAAGTGACCTTAGAGGACATATAGGCTAATGTCGTTTTACAGGTGAGAAAACTGAGGCCCGTAGAGGTGAAGTCATTGGTACCAAGGCCACATATGACACAGAACCAAAGCTGGGAGGAACTTTAGGGGTTATTTAGTCCAACCTTCTCATTTTGCAGGTGAGGAAACTGAGGCCCATAGAGGTGAAGTCATTGGTACCAAGGCCACATATGACACAGAACCAAAGCTGGGAGGAACTTTAGGGATCATTTAATCCAACCTCCTCACTTTGCAGATGAGGAAACTGAGGCACAGAGAGGTGAATTGATGTATCCCACATCATACAGAAGCGAGAGGCAGAGCAGGGATTTGAACTTCAAATCTAGTATTCTTGCCACTGTATACTACACTGTGTCGTTCAATTGAACTTGAAACATACATTAAGTACCTATGATGTTCCAGGAGCTGTATTAAACCCTGGGGATACAAAAAAGAAATAATCCTGCCCTCAGGTAGCTTATTTCCTTTGGTGAGGGTGGGAAAGGGAATCCTATATGGCTACAAATAAGTAAGAATATGGAAATATAAGGTAATTTTGAAGAGTAAGTGAGCATGAACAACAAGATGGCTTGGAAAAGGTCACCTCTAAGAGGGCCACTGTGGATCACCTGAGCATGGGCCACATTGTACTCTGCCTCCAAAAATAAGTAAACAGATCAGTGCATTTTCTGGTAAGAAAAATGGATTTCTGGAAGAAGAAAATGTTAGGTTGGGGCCCAAGTGAAGAGTTGAAAGAAGGACATGTTTTTAGGGGATGACGGTGACTTTTCTTATCTCATTTAGATGAAAAGCCTGAGGCCCTGTGTGAGAGAGAGCCTTCCTTTCCTGTGACCTGCTTTTCCTCAATCTCTCTTCCTCTAATATCATTTAAACCTGACCTTTTGTAATGGAGTTGGTTTCCTTTGGTGTAGAGATAATGCAGTGGCCTTTTTCCCATCCAGGGCATTATTAAGACACTGTGTTGCATCCCACGACTAGATTTACTGTCCCCCAGGCTGGGATTAAGTAGCATGTGGTTGACAAGCTTGAGTGGAAGATATCCTGAGAGTTCATAGGAAAACTTAAATGAATCAAAACAGGTCAGTAATGACAGAACCAGAGAAATGTTGCAGGCAATTATAGATGACTTTTGTCCTTTGGTTACTGTTTGGTGGCTGCCCTTTGTCAGTCTGGGGAGGAGGGAGGGGTTACCATTCTTGGCTCATGTCCAGTGCTTAAAAATAACTGGAAATCTTATTTTCACCCTAAGGCTAACCTTTGTTTCATCTAAATTTTCATTTTTATTTTTGCCCATGTGCAGGGTAATTTTGTGACCTTGAAGATGGGATTCATTCTTAGGTCAAACTGGTTATGAGTCCTAGAAATTGAAGAAACAGAATTCCAGATACTCAGAGTTGGAGGGGCCCATTGTTCATCTGTTCTGAACCACATTTAGTCACAAGACCCCTCTATAGTTTATCTGACAAATGATTCTCTGGCCTTCCCTTGGAAGATTGGAGAAGTTGGGCATGTCCCAAGATAGCCCATTCTACTTTTGAATAGGTCTAATTGTTAGGAAGGCTTTCTTCGCAATGAATGAGATTAGCCTTTCTCCAGCCTTCACCCTCTGGCTTTTAGTTCTGTTGTGTGGGGCCAGAAAGATCATCACTCTTAGACTTGAAACCTGGGAAGCATCTTTTGACATTTTCATGTTGTACCTCACATAGCGCTTTGGTAATTCTTGCCTGCCCTTATTATAGCTGTCTCCCTACTAGTCTGTAAGCTATTTGAGGGTAAGGACTGGAAGGAGACAGCCTGGAGAAGAGAAGTTTTAATTGGAGATATGTTAACTGTCTTCTCATGGCTTAAGGTTTTTCATGTGAAAAAAGCACTAAGGTTCCCCCACCCCTTGGTCTCAGAGGGAAAAACTAGGAAGGAAGGGAGTTTGCAAAAGTGAATGTTTTGGCTTGATATCATGACAAACTTTCTTATAATTGGAGCTATCTACAAGTAAAATCATTCTTGAAAAGGTGTGAGTTTCTCTTCGCCGGAGATTTTTATTTTTATTTTTTCATTGATGGCTTTTAAGCCAAGGCTGGAGGACCATTTGTTGAAGATGTTTTAGAGGGAATTAATCTTTTTTAAATTTTATTTTCCATTCCAAATCCTCTCCTTCCTCCTTCCTTCCCACGTCTATTGAGAAGGCAAGCAAAATAAAGTGTATTACAAATAGGTATAATCATGCAAAACAAATTCCTGCATTAGCCATGTCCAAAAGAAAAAAAGAAAAGAAGAAAGGAATGTAGGAAGAAAGAAAGAAGGAAGGAAAGAAAGGAAGACAGATGGAAAGAAGAAAAAAAGAAGGAAAGAAGGAGAAAAGGAAAGAAAAATGGGAATAAAGGAAAAGAAGAAAAAAGGAAGGAAGGAAAAGGAAGGAAGGAAGGAAAGAAGGAAGAGAAAGGAAGGAAGGGAAAATATGCTTTGATCTGGGATCTGAGCCCATCACTCCTCTATCTGGAGGTGGGTAGCGTGTTTCACCATGGGTCCTCTGGAATCATGGTTGGTGGTTTCGTTGAACAGCTCTTAAGTCTTTCAAAGTTGGTTGTTTTTACAATGTTATTGTTACTGTATAAATCATTCCCCTGGTTCTGTTTAATTCACTTTGCATCAGTCCACACTAGTCTTCCAAAGTTTCACTGAAATTATCCTTGTCATCAAGTCTTATGGCATTATGGCCATTTATTACATTCACATAGCATAATAGCAATGTGCTGCTGAACCTGCCCCCACAGGGTTGCGAGGAAAGTGAACACTTTAAAATGCTATATAGGAATGTGGGACACTCTTGTGTGATCTGCTCTGAGGTCTCTTTCAGTTTTAACACTGTATGTATCCATGACTGGTATGCTGGTGTGTTACAGGTCAGTGGCTTGTCTGAACTCTAAGAGCAGACCATTTTAGAGACAAAGTGGAATTTGATGAGATTTCATTGAACTGGAAGGGATCAAAGAATTATAGATTTAGAGGTGGGATGGACCTTACAGATCATCTCTTCCAAACCTCTTATTTGAAAGATGAGATGGAGGTACAGAGAGGAAACATGGGAACATTCTAGCTTTGATGTCCATTGTTCCAGGGACTGTCCATTGCTGTCATTCTTTATACTCAAGCCCCCTTCTCAGTTCTGACCTTCTGTTACATAGAATGACATTCATCCTTGGATCCTTGGACCAGAGCTGGAAGGAACCTAGTTCCAGCTAGTTCAACTCCTTCATTTTGCATATGAGGAAGCCAAGATCCAGGCTAACTAAGGTCACATCGGTAGAAGGCATCAAGCACCTTCTCAGCTTTGACATTCTTTGTTCTCATGTATTTTCCAGCTCTGACATTCTATGTTCTCAGGTCTCTTCCAAGTCTAACGTTCCTTTTCTAAGGGTCTTTTCACTCTGACATTCTCAGTTCTAAACTTCCTCCCACCTTTGATATTCTCTGTTCTAAGCTCCTCATCCCAGCTCTGACATTCCCTGTTCTAAGGGCCCTCCCACCTCTGACATTTTCTGTTCTTATCTCCTTCCCACCCTGCCCCTGTTGTGACATTCCTTATTGTAACCCCTCTCTACTTCCAAGCTCTGACATTCTCTGTTCTAAGGCTCTCCCAGCTCTGACATTATCTGTTATAAACTCCCTCCCAGCTCTGATATTCTCTGCACCAAGGCCCTTTCCAACTCTGATATTTGCAGTTCTAAATGTCCTCCCATTCTTGACATTCTCTGGTCTAGGGTCTCTCTGTGCTCTGACAGTCTGAGTTATAAGGTCTTATGTCACCTGGGGTAGTTTTCTGTTCTGCTTTTAAGTAGGGCCATTCCTTTTTTTTTTTTAAGGGGAGGGTTAGAGCACGGATACTGTCATACTCCTGTTTCTGTCCCCAACAACTGAGACAGTGAGCAGCAACCCAATGACTACAAAGATGCTATAAACATTAAGGGCCCTCTAACATCCAGGTGGGTTATCTGAGCAAAGAGGGAGAGAAGAGATTCATTGGCATCTCCTCCTTGGGCTGTAAAGATGCAGAGCCCATGGCCAGCCCAAGCTTCCTGGCAGCGTTCTCACAAGTAGTTACATCCCCGCATTGGTCGAGGAGGATGGAGGATGTGCCGCTAATCAGAAATGAGTTGTTTTTGCCTGGAGGGAGGGGGGCATGCAGGACAAGGGGAAAGAGGGGATGTCACTTGGGAGAAGAGTTGGTTGGCATTAACCGGCACCGATGTCCCCTGAATACCAACGATGCTGTGCTTGTGTCTGGAAAAGTTTAGAGGACGAACGTTGAGGCTGGGCCTGGAGGAGTTGGCTTAGTTTCAGCAGAATTTTTTTCCTGCCTATAGATGGAAAGAAGCAGAGTGGGGAATTTCTGAGCCCCAAGCAGATCCCAAGAACTGGTCCTCATTTCTTCTTCCCCAGCAATATCTACCCTGCCCCTTTCCCTCAATTAATGAACAAAGTAAGGAGAAAGTAGCACCCTCCCTCCCAATTTCTTTGTCCAAAGGCTATTCAGAAAATAAAGATCACACTGGTCAGTGAGATTAATCAGTAAACATTTATTATTTAGTATTACTATCATTATTGTATATTACTACATTATAGGCAGTATTTTACAATTATTCTCTCATTTGATCATCACAAGCCTGGGAGGTGGGTGCTATTATAATCACCCCCATCTTACAGATGAGGAAACTGAGGCAAACAGTAGTTAAGTGATTTGCCCAGGATCACACAGTTTAGATTTGAACTCGGATCTTTCTGACTCCAAGCCATTAGTCACTAGCTAATAAGAGCTAACAGTTATATAGTGCTTCCTATATGCCAGGCACTGTGCTTAGCTCTTTACAGTTAGAACACGAGCTCCCTGTGAGTGGTGATGGCTTCATCCATTGCCTTTTTATTTCCAATGCTTGGCATGGTGTTTTACACATAGTAGGTACTTAATCAATATTTATTGATTGAATTAGTGGGTGGCAGAGAAAGGACTTTGAACCCTGGTTTTTCCAACTCTGAGGCGCTCTCTAGAGACTACACCCCACAACGTCTCATGGTATGGTAATCCTCATTTTTACAGATGAAGAAATGAGGTCTTGTAACCAGGAAGTACAGTCTTTAAGATAATGGCTCTAGAGCAGGCCCTCAGAGGGGTTAAACGATTCACCCAAGGTCACACAGCTAACAAGCGTCTGGGACAGTATTCGAATTCAGGTCTTCCCAATTCCGTGTCTAGTGCTTTATCTACTAGAATATGCTGCCTCATTGCTTGAACAAGGGACTATGGTAGGAGCTCTCTCTGTTCAAGGCCCAAACTTTCCCTCCTCCTTCCATCCAGGAGGAGTGATCTCTCTTTCCTCAGATTTCTTTTAGCTCCTCACCTGGACTTTTCCATACTTCTCTCTCTCCTGTAGATCGATTATCTGGATACTACTCATTCCTCCCTCCACCCTCTAATCAAGCTTAGCTCAGCATCTGGCACGAAGTAAACACTTAATAAATGCTTATTGCCCCCTCCCCCCATACCCTGTTAGATTGGAAGCTCCTTGAGAGCAGGGCTTATGTCTTTGTGTTCTCAGAACTGACTGTAGGACCCTGCCCAGGGGGAAGGGCTTAGTAAGTGTTTATTGGATGGGATTAAATTATGTTTCCATCTCCTTCCACAGGGTTCCAGAGTTGAGAGGACAGCAAGGACTGGTCATCATTCACAATAGGCAGGCCTAGTCAATAGCACTCAGGTTAAATAGAGAGGCTCCTGGAAGGTGAATCAAGGGGCATTTGTTGAGAACATGACCTTGTGGTGGAAGCTGAATGTATAAAACTCAGTGTGCTTGGAGTCAAGAAGACCTGAGTTCAAATCCTCCCTCAAACACATGAGATCCTAGCTCTAGTGGATAGGAGTGAGAGAAGTATGGGACCTCAGAGGACATCTCATCCAGCCCCCTTGTTTTATAGTTGAGGAAACTGCACCAGTGTAGTAAATGGACTGATCCAAGATCACACGAAATGTTAAAGGCAGAATCTGAATCCAGGTCCCACTTTCAGAACTGGTATTCTTTTCACTGTGTCACAAACTTGTGATCCTGTACAAATTATTCAGTAGATTCAGTTTCTCCATCTGTCAAATTGAGATAAAAATAACTTACCTCACAGGGTTAAATGTGAGATCAAAGGAGATAATTTAGTAAAGAGATATGCAAAGAGATTTGCAAACTTTCAAGTCCTACATAAAGGTTAGTTTATATTACCGTTATTATATCATCATATATAATTAGTGAAAATACAGCAGGGCAAAATGGATGGAGACACATTTGACTGAGCGACGTTGGGGCAAATCACAGAACCTCTCAGGAGTCAAGGCAACTCTTCAAGTTGCAGAAAAGTTGCTGGCCTTCATTAGTGGAGGGACTTTTTCACCTGGGAGTTCTCTACAACAGGGATCTTTAAATTTTTTTTTGGTGTCATGGACAGTCTGGTGAAACCACTGGACCCCTGTTCAGAATGTATTTTTTAAAATTCATAATTGAAGGAAATTATCAACTGCAGTTTGAGTTTAGTGAAAAAATGAGGATTTTTTTCCATTCAGGTTCATGGATCCTTTGAAAATGATCTACAGACTCCAGGTTAAGAACCCTGCCTATGTATCATTGAAATTACAGGTTCTGCCCCTATCCCTAGGAGAAGGAAAAGGAGACTTATTATATTTGTTAATAGTATTATTGTTGGAACTAGCAATGGATTTGGAGCTGGAGGACCTGGGTTTGAATTCCTCCTCTGCTGGTTACTGCCTGGGTGACCTTGACCAAGTCACTTCCTCTATATGGGTCCCAATTTCTTGACCTGTAACCTGAGTGGGTTGGACTAGATGGCCTCTGAGGTCCTTTCCTTTGCTAAATCCTGTCTCACACAGGCTCTGGTCTTGAGGAACTTACCAGTTACTTAAAGAGACAAGACAAAGATACAGAATCAGGCAGAGGAGGCAGTGTTGATACAGGTCAGGTGAAAATTGTGGACTATAAGTAAAATGAGAAAATTCTACTGTGGGTTCATGGAATGATGAGATTTAGAACTGGGAATGATCTCCGAGATCATTGGGTCCACCCGCCTTTTGTTGTAGTGGAGGAAACTGAAACCTCCAAAGGGAAGGTGACTTGGCCAGGGTCATACAAGCTAGTAACTAACAAAGCCTGGATTCAGCCGCAGACCGGCTTCTTAAATCTCTTCTTCTAAGGGGGTGGACAGACTTTCCGGTTATTTAGTGGATTGTTGCAGGCACCAGCTGGAATCAGGACTGGTGCCAGGGATTGATTGGGGCTAAAGGATCTGAAAACCTTCTGTGAAAATCCTGGCAGAGCCTGGGTTGGCCGGAGCATGCCAGAAAGGAGGCAGTGGTTTTCCCTCGAGTCCCCAATATCAGCAGCAGGATTTGGACATTGGCACAACTGCTTTTCTCCCACCTCAAGTAAGTCAGTGTATGATTATTTCCTGATTATGTGTTTGTTTGGCCTTGCTATCCCTCTTCTAGACCTCTGGATCATGAGTGAAATACTTAAACTTCTTAGTTTTTTTCTCTTTTTTTCTTATAATAAGGATTGGAGTAATATAATATAGTAGACAGAATGGATGGATTAGAGTAAAGAGACCAAGTCTTGACATCTGACTTTAACACTTAATAGCTCTGTGACTCTTGGGGAATTCAATTCAATAAGCATTTATTAAGCACCTACTGTATTCAAGGGAATTCAACAAGCATTTATTTTAACACCTACCATGTTTAACAATAAATACTATAAATATATAATTTTTACATATTATATATAAAAATATATGAAATATATATTAGAAATATATATTATATTATATATATAAAATATGTATAAAATATAAAATAAGTAATAAAATTGTATGAAATACTATATTAAAACCAGAAATTTCAGAGAAGGTGCATTGGTGGAGAGTTTTCGAACTGAGAGTTCCCCATCCTGATGAAACCACATGTCCAGCCCCCTCCCATCCCCATGTGCCAGTCCCTGTGCTAGGCAGTGGGGATTCCAAACAAAAATAAGAGCTGTTTCCCTCAAGGGGCTTGCATTCTATTGGAGGCATCCAACATTTATAGAGCCAGAGGAGAAAGAAAGCATTAATGGGGTGGGAGGGGACAGGGAGGAGAGGGCATCAAGAAAGGCTCCCAAAGGGTTTGACATTTGAATTGAGTCTTAAAAAATGCAAAAGGGGGGAGAACATTCCGGGCATGGAGACCAGTCTGCCATAGGGCCCAGAGTAGGAGATAGTTAGTTTGATTGGAATAGACAATGCAAGGGGGCAATATGAATAAATTTAGGAAAGTGGTCTGGAGCCAGACTGTGAGAGGCTTTCTACACAAAGCCCCATTATAACACCTGTGTTTCAACAATCTGGCTAGCAGCTGTTGTGGGGGTGAAAGACAAACACAAGCCCAACAACAAGAATGCTACCAGCACGCTGCAAAAGCCCAGGTTCTTTTTATCTGCTTTACTAAGGAAAGCAATGTTAAGAGGTTGACAAGTTTACTTAATCCAGCATACAAATACCATTCACTTAGTTCAGGGGAAAAAGCCAGCACCCTGAACTTTGGAGAAAAATACAAACAAATTACAAACATTGACAGACAGACCAAATACAATTCATAGTTACCAACATCTAGGTTCAGCCTGGGAGCTCATAACAAGGGCTGGCCCAGAGTCACGTGCGACACCACTGCTGTGGGTAAGAGCTCTGGAAAAGAGAGCCAACCCCTGGTTTTATCTTTTTCAGGGTCAAGGGTGAGTCACACATGCGACTCACCCACGTGACCTAGAATTGTCACAAAGAGGCGACTTAAACCCACGTGGTCTAAAAGCCTCTGATTCCCAAACATGTCACTCAAAGTCATGTGTAAACTAGGCCCTCCCCTGAGGCAAGGAGGCCACCAAGGACTCCCAAATCTAATCAAGGAAACAAAGGCCAAACTCTTCAAGGGCACTTGGTTGAACTGAGTGCTGAGAGCCTGTTTTGTTTACCAACGCAACCTGCTTCTGAAATGTTTGTAGAATGAATCAATGAAAGAATGAATAGTGCCATAGAAATGGAGCTATGATTATTAAAGCCTCCTTGATGAGGTAAGGAAGGGGGAAGAAAGGTGGATGATTATAAAGCCTCATAATCTGAGTCTCGATTTCTTTATATATAAAATGGGGACAGTAATACTTGTATCAACTACCTCAGCTGTGAGTGAAACGTTTTTACGAAGACTAGATATGTGTTATTACTGTTATTATCGACAGTGATGCTTTAAAACCTCAAAGAGCTGTGACTTCATCAGTTGGGGTACTCCTTCCAGTGACGCCCTCTCTCCATGACTTAGTGGCAGTCTTTAAGGGTATGAAAAAATCCATCTCCTACGGCCAACTGTATTAGGAGGGCAGAGTTTATAATCTCAAAGAGGATCATAAACATGTCTGAAACGTTCGGAACCGCCGGATATAAGAAACTCTCAAAGTAGAAGGCAGAAGAATCAAAACATTTATTTAGGCTCCACAGTAACCAACCCATGAACCAGCAACCCCATTTTGATATATTGATCAAAAGCTTCCAGGCCCAATAAGTACGCCTTGAAAGAGTAACCAGGAGGCTACAGAGAAGCATGATTGCGTAAAGCAAAATCATGTTTCCCCCTCTATGGTAATAAGATTACCCACTGGCCTGAAGTCTTTGTTCAGCTTTCTCCCGTAGGTCAGCTCTGCTACTAGCAGCTCCTGCTTCAGCTGTGGCTGTGGCTGTGGCTGTGACTGCAACTGTAACTGTCGCTGTAACTGTCGCTGTAACTGTCTCTGGCTCCAACCGGAAAAGGAAAAGAGGATCTTCAAGCTGTCCTCTCCCCTCTTATAGAGTTTTTGACATCATCAAGCACCGCCTGAACGACCAGGGCCGATTGGTTCTTGACTTGGCCCCTCCCTGATGATCATCCTGTCCAAAATGACTCAGATTGCTCTTTGAATTGCAGACATATTATGGTCCACTATAGAAGTATGAAGAAAACATCTTCACCTTATAATCACTGTAAAGTGGAAAAGTCACTACCTGTGGAGTCAGAGGACCTGGGTTCAAATTCCATCTTTTATATTACATGCAACCTGTATGATCATGGGCAGGTCACTTAACCTCCCTGAGTCTTGGTTTCTTCTCTGTAAGATCAGAGGGTTGGACCAAATGGCCTCTGAGGGCTCTTCCAGCCCTGGATCTAGAACCCCATGACCTTCCACAGCTTTTACTTGACTGACACAGCCTTTTAGAACCCAATGTAATCTCCACACCAAAATGAGACATTGTACAAGGATTTTGGGTGGCATAATTAATAATAGTAATAGTAATAATGATAAACAAGTTTGAGAACAAGCAGCCACCATTCTACAGCACAACAATGAAAGCTGTAATAGGCACACATAATTGGATTTGTTGAATTAACTGTGCATGGAATAGAATGTATGAGATGGCTAAGATCCAGGAGTGTAATCAAAAGGCCCCGCCATGGGTGACATCTGAGAAAACTCAATCAAAAATAATCTGGTAAAGAAGCATGGAAAAAATATCAGAGCTGTGAATTTGTTTGCAGAAATGGAGGCATTTGTGATAGAAGTTCAGAACTAGGTCACAGCCACTAAAGAACAGAAGTTTTATCCTTAAGGGGCTGGGATTTAATGACTATGGCAGAGTTATGCAAAAATACCAGAAAATGTGCAAAATATTGCTAGAGGTTGTGAAAATGTCTTACCTACGAAACACCTGGAAAGAGATGCCCATGTGGTCAGAATATACATCTGAAGCAGATTGTCCTTCATAAATGAACAGATGATGAATCCTTACCTTACAAAAAGACACTAGAATGTCCTTGAGAACTTAACAAATAAAACTGTACTAGACCAGAGTATTATCACAGATAAAACCATTGCCCACCATTTTCTGGACATAGAATTTATATTAAAATATGCCAATGGATTTGGGATTTCATTGACTGGATGGTTCCTTCCAGGAATATAGGCCAAGATATGCTTGCCATCCTGTGAAATTCTTGCCTAAGTCTTCCCATAGGTTTCCACAAATATGCCGGAGACCTTCCTCACACTTTACATCTTTAGGCTTCTAATGGCGCATTCAGGTTGTCCATCGATCATCACTGGCCCTTGCCATACGAGTAGCCCATCTTCTCTTCCTACCATATAATTCCTTGGTGATTTCCTTTATTTCTGTATTTCTTTGAAGTTTCTCTTTAGGTTATGTGTTATAGCCTGCTCATGTTCACCATGCAACATGCATCTCCCCATTGGCCTCTGCGTAATCGTAAGAATATGGATTTGGAGATGGAGGTGATCCAACCCTCCCGTTTTACAAATGAGGAAATTGAAGCCCAGAGAGCTTAAGGGATTTGCCCAAGGTCACACAGCTAGTACGCGAGACAGGATTTGAATTTTGGTCCTCCTGACTCCAAGTCCCGGACACTATCTATTGAGCCATATTAATTTTTAAATATTTGGAGACTGTTGTATTCAGCGTAGGTACTTGATAATGGCTCGTTGAATTGAACTGAAGAGTTTTTTTTGGCTGAATAAGAAAGTCCTGGATTTATTTTAAACATCCCCCCATCAAAGCTATGAAATGAGTTACTGCAATTACATTTTAAGTTGAAACAATAAAGCTACAGGAAACTAGTATGTTAATGACTGTTTTCCCACAACTAAAAATAAAGTGTATCTTAAGGGGAACTTCAATTTTTTTAGTTTTCCATAACTTAAAGTCATACAAGATCACCAGAAAAATATTGCTATTTTTTCTTTTTCCCCCACTTAAAAAATAGCATTTTATTATTTCCTAATTACATAGTTTTCAGCATTCACTTTTATAAGATTTTGATGAACTGAAGATATCTAATACAAAAAATAAAACCAGCGTAGTGCAATGGAGAGAAAATCAGACTTGGGGTCAGGAGGTCTGGGTTCAAATCCTATTTCTTCCTTTTCTTCTTTTTTTCGGGCAGGGGGAGAGGGTAAATCTCATCACTTCTCTGACCTTCAGATCATCATCTATAAAATATACTTGTATTACCTGCTTCTTGGAGTTGTTGTGAGGAATACTCAAACTCTAGCATGTTTGATATTAACTGTGAGGTATGAAGGACAATAACGCAGAGAGGGCCTGGGCCTGTGATTTCATTGGCATAGCAAACTTCTGGGTGAGGAAGCTCCCTCCAACCAGTATAGGTCATACCCTGTCTTCAACTTATGGTCTTAGAGACCATTTTCCTAGAGAACTGAGGGGTTAAATGACTCATCCAGGGTCACAAAGCCAGAACATGTCACAGGCAGGACTAGAATTCAAGCCTCCCTGGCTTCGAGATCAGTTCTATTGACTACATCATATTACCTCTTCATATTATTATTATATGATATAATTATAACCGTTATATCATATAATGATAATAATTTGGCGGCTAGGTGTTTTGGTGGATAGAGTGCTGGACTTGGAGTCAGGAAGTCCTGAGTTCAAATGCAGTCACAGATACTTACTAGCTGTGTGACCCTGGGCAAGTCACTTAACCTTTTCTGGGCCTCAGTTTTCTCACCTGTAAAATTGGGATAATGATGACACCTACCTCCCAAGATTGTTGTAAGGATCAAATGAGATAACGTAGGTAAAGTGCTTTGCAAACCTTAAAGCTGTATATAATTGTTGTTATCAGCGACATTTACAGAGAGCTTTAAGATTTACAAAGTGCTTTTCATAAAATACCACTGATCTTTTGATCCTTGTAACAACCATGAGAGGTAGAGAGGGGAACAAATACTTACTAAGTACCTACTATGTGTCATGCACTGCGCTAAGCATTCTACAAATATCTCATTTGATAAAAACTGTGAATGCTATTATCCGCATTTTACAGATGAAGAAACTGTTATAGGAAGGTATTGTATACCGATGACTAAAGGACAGTCCCTACACTCTGGGAGCTTCCCCTCTAGTAGCCCTGTAAAGCAGCAGGAATGTCACATGACTTGCTCTTTCTCCTGGTTTCCTGGTATGAGTCCCATTACTTGGCAGCGGTGGGGTTTTATCATAAGTTGATGACAGTCCAGGCAAACAGAGGGGAGTGGCATGGTCCTCTTTGTGTCCTGCAGAATGGCTCTCACCCGATTCTAATGGGCAGGCATTCATTTTACTTGACTTTAGGTTAATGAGAAATAAGGGACAACATTCATTCTTTTTGGCTCTTTGTGGGGATGGTCTTTTGTCAACTACCTGCAGGTGGAGTGATGGGTAATGCAAATGGAAGTGTGTGTATGTGTTTAAAATATTTATCTTTTTCATTTTTCTCTGTGATTTCTCTCTCACCTTGTTGTTTCTCTCTGTTTCTATTTCTCTGTCTCTGATTCTTTTTTGTCTACATCTCTATTTAAGCTTGTCTCTCTGTCTCGTTCTGTCTCTTTGTCTTTCTCTCTCTCTGTTTCAGTCTCACCCTATGCCTCTTTTTGTCTGTCTCACTTTTTCTCTCTGTCTTTGTCTCTATCTCTACCCCTCTTTGTTTGTCTGTCTTTGTCTCAATGTGTTTATGTTCATTTGCTTGTCTCTCTGTTTCTTTCTTTTTTTTTCTCCTCTCTGTTTTCTCACTTTCTCTGTGTCTCTCTCTGAATCTCCTCATCTCCCTCCCTCTCTCCTCTTCTCCCCTCTCTCCCTTCCTTTCTCTGCCTCTCCCTCCCTGTATCCATCTGTCTGTCCCTTTCTGTATTTCTATATGTGTCTCTGTTTCTGCCTCTTCCTTCCTGGTCCTTCCCTCCCTCATCTAGTTTCATTGTTTCTCTTGAAGAAAATCTGCCAATTCAAATCCAAGGGGAGAAAATCCCCCTCTTTGGTGCTTACCTAGTGATTGCAGAGATTTGCTGGCATGGTTATGTTTGTGTGAGTTAAGCAGCTTACATATGAGGGGGGTGGTGAGGAGGGAAAGGAAAGGCCTGTTGACTTCTGTCAAGTGTTTGAAAGGATTTACAATAAAAGCAACACTTTGCGCCTACAGGAAGGCATCTATTTTTCATGTTGCCCCCTTCACCCAACTTTACAATCCTCCCCTCAAAAATTGATTTCTATATATAATTTTAGAAAATATCTTTATTGAAGCCAACTTGGTCATGTTTTTCACAAAGTACATGTAGATTGGCAGAATGATATCCATCACTGTGAAGGGAATACCACATTTGTAAATATAGAGCTTAAGCTTCTTGAAGGCCGGGTTTAAATCTGTTATGGTCTTAAATATGTTACTTCTCTGTGACTCAGTTTCCTTATTCCTATGAAAAGAATAGAGTGAACTAGATGACTTCTGAGATCTCTTCCAGCTTTAGAAAGATGTTCAGTAAGGAAGGCTGAGGTGGATTTTTCTTCCATTTTTCACGTCTTTCCCCAAGAAGACTTACTTTGGTCCTGAAAACAGCAACAATAAAAAATCCCCTTCAAAAAAAAATTTCTTCCCCTTTCCCTTCTTGCTCCCAAAAGCTCAGCTCACATCTGCGGTATTGGCTTCAGTGCTGGGTATCATGCTTCGGGAAAGACATTGGTAAAGTGGAGAGCCTACAGAGGAGTTGATAGGGGTAGTGGGGAAGGGCCTTATGGATGCTCCTTAAGGACAGGCACTGCCTCATTTTGTCTTTGTATCTCCATACCTAGCATCAGTGCCTGGCACACAGTAGGCACTTAATAAGTGTTTGCTTGATTCATCAAAGGAATTAAAGATGTTTAGCCTGGAGAAAAGAATTAAGGGGTTTGAAAGGCCAGGTAAGGACATCCTAGCTGTCTCCAAGTTCTTGAAAAGTTTGGTCTTAGGGGCAGGCGATGGGGAGAAGTTGCAGAGATGCTAGTTTGGGCTGGATGTCAGGAAGGACTTCCTAACCAGCAGAACTGTCCAGGAGTGAGATGGGATCCTTCAAGAGGGGATGAAATCCTTCTCACTGGTGGTCTTCAAGCAGAATACTGGATGACCCCTTGTTATAAACACCCGCAGTTAAGCACAGTGCCTGGCACATAGTAGTTGCTTAATAAATGCCTATCACTTGTTGGATGTGCTGCAGAGAGCATTTCTTACTTAGGTACAGGTTATTAGATGTTCCCTGAGGACCCTTTCAATCCTCAGGATTCTGAGTGATTCTGTAGATTCCCAATGAAAAGAGCTATAAGGCTTCTCTTGCTTGTGTGTTTTTGGTGGGTGGGGGCAGGGTGAAGTCTTAGGAAGAAGCTTGCTGGAGATGATTAAATTCTACCCGAGTTCCAGGCCAGCGCTGAGAGTTTAGTAAAAGTTAATCAAGGCAAACATCTGAACACAATTCCCGAATCCACGGGCTCAGATGGCTTTGGACGCCACATCACGGAGGGCAGGCCGTGTCTGCCGTGTGTGTTGTCGAGAGTTTCTGGGACACAGCAGGTGTTCGATCACTGTTAGTCACAGCTGCTGAACGAACCGGATAATAGCTTACATGGAAAGGAAAACATTTGTTCAACAAACAGTGGGGGGATAGTGGGGCTAGGTGTCCTAAGACGGGGGTTCAAAGCTTTGGTTAGAGGGTCAGGGGGGTCAAATGTAGGCGTTCCAGGTATAGGGAACACCTGTGATACCTTGGTCTTGAATCTGTCCCAGTTCTGCTACTTACTGTGAGATGATGAGTGACTCATTCCACTTGTCTCAGCCTCGCTCTCCTCTTCTGCAAAATGGGAGTGACAATATATTTATCACTTACTTCACTGAGGTTTTGTGAGGAAAATGTTTTGGAAATAATCATAGCAACGGACATTGACAAAGTGCTTTAAAGTTTGCTAAAGCACTTTATAGATGTTATCTTATTGGACCTCCACAGCAAACCTATGAAGTAGGTACTGAGGGTATTACTACTGCCATTTTACAGATAAGGAGATGGAGGCTAAAATGAGGTTCAGTGACTTACCCAGGGTCACACAGCTAATATCTGAGGTAGGATTTGAACCCAGGACTTCCTGACTGACTGGAACTTCAAATAGTGATAATTATGAGGGCAGGATAAACTATCCTCCCAGGGTAAAGTAGGTATTTGAACTTCCAGCTCACTTCCTAAGAAATTCCTGCTTCATTTTATTTCATCAGGGGATCTATCATAGTTTTAGAGCTGGGAAGGACCTCAGAAGATATTTAGTCCAACCTTCTCATGTCATAACTAAGAAAACTGAGGCCCTCAGAGGGGAGATGACTCATCCAAGGTCATACAGATAGAAAAGACTCAAAATTAGGTCCTCTGATTTCAAATTGGAGCTATAGTCTTTCCACTGAATCACAGTGCCTTCCACTGGACTTGGGAGGAGTTAATGACCCAACTTCGTTGGAGGTGCTTTACTCACCCAAGAGATCTGGCCCCTAGGTCAGGAATAATAAAAGCTGATATTTACATAGCCCTTTAAAGGTGGGAGATCATTTTACATACATTATCCCATTGGAACCTCACAACAACTCTGTGCTCTACAGACACTTTACAGGTGTAGAAAGTGATGTTCTGGAAGATTAGATGATTTGCTCCAATGATAATGCTCTCCATCCTCAAACTACCTTATCTTGTTGTGTATATAATGTCTATTTTATAAAGTACCTTTTCTCCACTCACATAGATATTACCCTAGTTCAGTTAGTCAGTCAACAAACATTTATTAAGAGTTTAACATCTGCCAAGTACTGTGATAAAGGCTGGGATACAATGAAAACCAGTCCCTGCCCTCAAGGAACTCATAGTCTGGGGGAGACAATATATAATTAACTAAGTATGTGAAAGATGTGTACACGATAAACTAAGGGCAGTTAGATGGTGCAGTGGATGGAGCGCCAGGTTAGGAGGCAGGAAGATTTGAGTTCAAATCTAGCCTCAGACACTTACTAGCTGTATGACGCTGGGCAAGTCACTTGCCCCTGTTTGCCTTCGCTTCCTCATCTACAAAATGAGCTGGAGAAAGAAATGGCAAACCACTCCAGTATGTTTGCCAAGAAAACCCAAAATGGGGTCACAAAGAATTGGACACAACTGAAAACAACTAAATAGCCTCAGAGAGAAGGCATTAAGATTAAGGAGGACAGGGAAGGGCTTCTTATAGAAAATGGGATTTGAGGTGAGTCTTGAAGGAACCCATCACATCTTTCCTATACTATTGCAATAGCTTCCTAATTGGTCTTCTTTGCCTCAAGTCTCTTCCCATGGAGTTGCCAAAGTGATTTTCTGAAAGTACAGATCTGACTCTTCTCAATAAACTCCGGCGATTCCCTATTAGCTCTAGGATTAAATATAAATTGCTCTGGTGCTTAAAGATCTTTACAACCCAGCCTGTTCCTACCTTTCCAATATTCTCACATTTTCATCTTCTCCATATTCAGTGATTTTGGTTTACTAGCTATTCCTCACACAAAACTCTTCATCTCCTATGTCCGTGTTTTAGGAGGGGCTGCTCTCTCCCTCTGTGCTTGGAATGCTCTTTCTCCTCACTTCTGCCTCCTAGAATTCTAGGCTTTCTTCAAGACTCAGAGTAAGCATTACCTTTTGCAGGATATCTTTCCTTATTTTCTCAGGCATTAGAGCCCTCCCTTCTCTGATTACCTTTCATCTCCTCTGCTTATATCTTGTATATACCTATGTTATTCACATGTCTTTTGGGTAGAAATGTCTAGTGCTTACCACAATTCTCTCTTTAATCTGCTTTGGTAAACTCCCACCTGGGAAACATGGTGGCCAAAGAAAAATTGTTGTAATTATTATCTACCATCTTTGCACATAGTAGGTGCTTAATAAATGCTCGTTGATTGCTCAAGGTTATGTAGCAAGTGAGTGTCTGAAGGGGGATTTCAATCTGGCTCTTTCTGACTCTAGGTCTGGAGCTCTAGCCACAACATTATAGTACTTCTTTAAGGAAAGGAATTCAATTGTAAATGGATCAATGGGAAAATAGAGAGCAGTGATATCTCAGTATATCAATATTTCAGAGAGTGAAAGACAGATGGAAGGACAGATTGAGATTCTACAAGACTCTAGAGAATGTATTTGTTAACACTACTGTATTTAGTTAGAGTTAAATATTTTTAAAATGTTGGCCTAACACTTGTAAACAAAATAGTCTTTAAAAAGTTTTTAAAAATTAGACAAAGCAAAAATGAAATAGATTGGCATATTTTAATATGCCCTGCAGCAGCCTGCATAATATAATTCTATAATGATTTTTAAAAGAAGGATGATACACCTTAATTTAGCTTTCTCAATGCACTGGCAAGTGCTGCTGGATGGAGCCATCAGTACAGTAAATACAGCAGAGATATGGCTTTATTGGTTGTTGCTGCCAATTAATAGCTATGACCCTATAGAGTTCATGGGCTACGGCAGAGAGGTGGTGCAGCTTCTAAATACTGTTGAGGAGGAATTCATGTCTCTGTTTTCTTGCTTTCCGAAGAGCTGACATGAATAATTTGAGCTCCCTTTGGGTCTGAGGTAATAAAACCAGCCAGAGAACCTGGGTTTGAATCTCCACTCTGACCTTTATCCTGTGTATGACCTTGGGCAGGTCAGTTTTCCAGGGCCTCAGTTTCCTTGTCTAGAGAGAGAGAGAGAGAGAGAGAGAGAGAGAGAGAGAGAGAGAGGGAGAGAGAGAGAAAGAGAGAGAGTTGAACTACCTGGCCACTGAGGTCTCTCCAGGCATTAGAGCTATGTTTTTTTTAACAGTGTCTTCCCTTTTTTGACCCGTTACCTTCCGTCAAATGAAGAGGTTGGGGTAGATGATCTTTAAGGTCACTTCCAGCTTTCAATCCCATGCTCTTATGATCCTAGATGTGTATGTTATGAAAGAGTTCTAAGCTTGACGTCAGAAGACCTTGGCTGGAGTCCCAACCCTGACACTTGCTAGCTTCAGGACCGTGGACAGATCACTGCCATTCTCTGAGTCCCTATTTTTCTCATCTTTACAGAGAATCTCTCTCAATTCTAGTGCTTTCACTCTGTTGATTTCCCGTCTATCTTGTCTATAGCTTGTTTGTACAGATTTGTTTGCATATTGTTTTCCGTATTGGATTGTGAGCTCCTTGAGGGCAAGAATTATCTTTTGCCTTTTTTTTGTATCCCCACTGCGCTTAGTGTGCTCTTAGCAGATAGTAGGAACTTAAAATACTTATTGACTGACTGACCAAATGACTGAGTGCCATAATACTCTATAAACCTCAAAGTCTTATTGTGGGGACTAAATGAGATAATGATTTTAAAGTCATTTGAGAAGATAAAGCAGTTTACTAACATGGTGTAGTGGAAAGAGAAAAGAGAGGGAGGGAGAAAAGGAAGAGTAGACAGAAGGAAGGTTGGTTTCTACTTTCAATGCCAGTCTGGTATATTTAGGGAGAAGTTTCACAAAATCTTATGATTCTCAGAATGGAAGGAAGCATGATGTAGTGGAAGATACTGGCATGGGAGCTAGAGGACCTGGGTTCAAGTTCCACATAGAATAACTCTGTACCTCAGTTTCCTCATCTGTAAAATGAGGGATTATGCTAGATGTCTTCTGAGGTTCCTTCCCCCTCTAGATTTGTGATCCTATAAGGCCCTACCCATCCCCAAGAGTCTATATGAAAAGGTCCCTTCCAGCTTGGACAGTTATGTTAGGCAGCTTTCCCAGCTTAACATTCTATGTCCTAATGCCCTTTCCAGCTTTAATGTTCCATGTCCTAACATCCTTTCCAGATTTAACACTCTATGTCCTAATGCCCTTTCTAGTTTTAATATTTTCTCTTCTAACATCCTTTCCAGTTCTAAAGTCCCTTCCAGTTCTTACATCCTATGTCCTGAGGCCCCTTCTAGCTCTCTGATGTTCTAAGTGTCTTTCCAATTCTAATATTCTAAGTGAAGAGGTTTCTTCCATTTCTCACTGCTCTGCCCTTATTGTATAGATACCATTCCAGAACAGATTTTTATGGAGCTCTAACTCTAGAGGTAATGCCTTCCTCCTGCCTGACTTTTCCCATATAACAAGTTCTCTGCCACCAGATGATACAAAGAAGTGGCCCTTCAGCCATTTCTTCCCCCCAGGTCACCTTTAAAATCAGGATGCTAAGAAAGTAATGAGAGGAGTTAGGAAGTCCTGCAGAGTCTGTGGAGGTAGCTGCATCAGAGACTAGTCAAGATGTCCGCTATCCAAGTCGAAGGATGGTTTAATGGGTGCATTGGCATCTCAAATCACTCTAATTTACTAGCCTTTATAGGGCTGCAACAACCCTCTTGATAATAATTCCAACAGCGGTTGTACTGCATGGCCATAAAACATCAACATTCTTTGCAATCTCTTCCAAGAACATAGTATATCAGCATTACAGAGAAGCTCCTAGCCAGCCATTAATTCGTTTGAAATGCACTGTCTCAGAAAAGATAGTGTTATCAAGTGTCAAATGCTAGCAGAGGTGATATGGGGTAGGAAAAAATGGAATTGAATTTGGAGGCTGAAAAACGGATAAAGCCAGGCTTAAACGTGCTACTTGTGTGCCTTGATGAATAGTGGGCCCTTTTCTCAGTCTCAGTTTCTTCACCCATCCAGTGGGGCTGATAGTATGTATTGCCTTCTTCACAGGGCTGTCACATGGAAAATGCTTTATTAACTGTATAACTTACACATTGTTTTAAAAATGTATGTTTACTTAAACATGTTTATTAATATTTTTCTTTTACATCACCTTCATTTCCAAATATGCCTTGCTGCCCCCTGGCCTTCCCAGTGAACCATCCCTTGAAACAGATTAAAAAAAGGAAAAAAGCCGGTCAGCAAAACTTGCCAATGCTTCAACTGAGTCATACAGTGTATGCAAGGTGTTATACCCATAGTCCCCCACCTCTTCAAAGGTGCATTGTCTTAATTCTTTTCCGGGGCTCAGTCATTATAATTATATATGAAGCATATATTTCTATAGCACTTTAAGGTTTATGAAGCTCTATCTTTATGACAACTCTGTGTGGTAGGGAATACACATATTATGTCCCCATTTTCCACATGAGGAAACGGAGAGGATAAGTGACTTACCTAAGATCACACAGCTAGGAAAGATCTGAGGTGGAATTTGGACTTGGGTCTTCCTGATTCCATGGCCAGCATTTTTTTCCCTCAATATCATACTTCTTTCCTTCACTTGCAGAATCTGAGGAATATGCATACGTGTCTGAGTTAAGACTAACAGGATGTTTAATCTAAAGCGTCCTTCTCTGGAATGAACTCCTTGTACATTAAAGTGTGCGACTGGCAATCATTCTGTTCATCTTATAATGTATGCTAACTAAATGCCAATCAAGGACAAAATATATGGGCCATTAAGCAGTGGTTGAACTTCAGTAAGTGTCAAACAGTTTCTTCTTATTTCATGTGTGAAATATCTGTCTTCTAAAAATCTTAATCAAATGTGTATTCTGGAACTTTCATAGCAAACTGCTGCATCAGAAAGAGATGTCTTCATTAGTTATATTTTCTTCCCTTTCCTCTCTTTTCTTTCCCTCCCTCCTCCTTCTCTTCTTCCTCCTCTCCCTCCTTCTCCCTCCTTATACTCCTTCTCCTGTGTCTTTTCCCATGATTCCTTCCTCCCTTTCCCCTTCCTTCCTTTTATCTATCTTTCCTTCCTTCCTCCTTCCCTTCTTTCCTCCCATCCTTCTTTCCCTTCCTTCCTTCCTCCCATCCTTCCTCCCATCTTTCCTTCCCTTCCTTCCCTCCCTCCCTCCCTTCCTTCCTTCCTTCCTCCCTCCCTCCCTCTCTTCCTTCCTTCTTTCCTTCCTTTCTTTTCTTCTCCTCTTCTTCAGAGGTGTTCATCAGGGTCCCCCAAGTCCTCCAGGTCTGTTTCCTCTTAGCCACTCTCTCCCTTCCACTGGCCAGTCTCTGGTTAGAGCATCTGTCCTGAACCAGTTGGAGTTTTATTCCTTGGAAGCTTTTCTAATTAAGCCTTCTAGAAAAGTGACATTTCATTATGGAGAGAGCTTCTTTTTAAGCTCCAAGGACAACAGACATTTTACTCACGTCAATGCAGTCTCCGTATTTCTTTCTGTCTCCCTCTCTTGCTTAGTGAGATGGGGGTGGGGAAAATGTTTCAAAAGGGATGTACCTTATGTGTCTTTACTTAATTACTGAGGTAGGTGTCGATTGAGTGATAAGTATTTCCAGGCCCTCCTCATTTATTTCACCATTGTTGAATCAGATAAACAAGTCTGATTAAACATCCTTTCCAGCGCCTTATCAGCATCACCAGTCTCCTTTGACAATGACCTTTTGACCAGCTCCCAGTCACATGCCAATGTACTTTACAACATGACCTCTCACAACAGCTGATGAATCTGTAGGTCTGATGCAGACCTATAGGGATATTGTGAAGGGGGAGAGAAGGCATTGGCATAGGGCATGAAGTGTAAAATGAGGTAGCTATAGTAGAAGGCTACCATTTTTCCTTCTAGCTATGCACTGAAGGAACTAGGAATATTTAGCCAGGAACAGAGAAGTCTTAGAAGAGGATATAGTAGTTGTGTGCAGAGTAGAAAGAAGCTTTAGACATCATCTGATGCCACCTCCCTATTTTATAGATGAGGAAATTGGAGCCTAGAGAGGTTTGATGACTTGCCAGAGATCACACAGGTAACAGGAGCAGCACTGAGATTTGAACCCAGGTCCTTGGACTTCAAACTAGGCTCCTCTATACCATGCTTTGGCTTTTAGTGAGTCAGATTCTTCTGTAGAATGGATGTAATAACCCCTGCCCTGCATCCCTATCCAAAAGAGGAGGGGCTAGTTTGGGAAGAAATGTGTCCACCCTCACTGGAGTCTCCAGGTGGAGTCTGGTTGGACCACTCATTGTAGAGGGGATTCTTGGTCAGCTACTAACTAGGGGGCCTTTAAGGCACTAGTGTGGTAGAGTGGCACTGGGTTTGGAGCCCAGACCTTTTGTTTCCTTCCTTTATATAAGCAAGTCACTTCCCCCTCCATGGACCTCAGTTTTCTCATCTGTAAAATGGATGTGTTGGACTAGATGATCTCTGAAGTTCCTTCCAGTTCAAAATCCCATTGATCCTGCCCCTCCCAGTACTATAATTTTGATCCCCATGTACCTAAAACCCTTCCAACTCTGAGATTCTAGGATTCAATGATTCTCTAGGAGTGAATGTTGCTGATATTAAAATCTAGCTCATTTGTCTTCAAAGGCATGAACCACACCCCTGGGGGAATTCTGTACCTCCTAGAAAAAAGAGGAACCTTCTGGATTCAAGTGGAAAATTAGAGAAAAAAGCAAGGAGGTATTCAGCCAGCCCTAGATTGCTGTAGTTTATCACTGTTCTCTTTAGCAGCCAGTCGAGCCACTGAGAGAACAGAGGCTTAGCTTCAGGAAAACCATCAGAGAAAGAAGAGCTGAACATAGAGAAGAGATGAACTCAGCAGCCAAGAACAGGGTTTAGGGCATGAGATGAAGGGGTAGTCTGATTAACTTTCCGGAGGAGGTTAGGACTTTTAGACCTGCAAGGGACCGTGGAGATATTCAATCCAAGTCTCATTTTACAGATAAAGAGACTGAGGCTCAAAGAGGTTAGAGAATTTACCTAGGCAGCTAGAGGCTGGACCTGGACCAAAGGAAGACCTTTGGGTTCAAATACAGGCTCAGATACTGTGTAATCCTGGGCAAATCATTTAACTTCTCTTTGCCTCAGTTTCCCTATCTGTAAAATGAGGATAATAACAGCACCTACCTCAAAGGGTTGTTGTTAGGTGTAAATGATATAATGTTTGAAAAGTGCTTTGCAAACCTTAAAGTGCTGTATAAGTATAAAATATTGTATTATCCAAGGTCACATAGTATTAAGTGGTAGAATTGGGGTTGGAATCCATGTTATCTGAGTCTTTCCACCCCATCGTTGTTTCTGCTTTGAGAAGTTGCAAAGATTTCCTGATTCTATTGGGATCCTCAAATACTCTCTGAAATTAATTGAAAAGAAAAGGAAATTTAAAAACCTATAGGGAGAAGAATAGGAGGCCAGAGCCTTCGGAGTTTCTTAATTTTTTTTTTTGTGAGCCTCCAGGGGGACCTGGAATGAGACTCTGTTCCAACCTTCATTACTGCCTTGGTTAAGCTGAGAAAAGTTCCTTGCAGATAATGACATTAAATGCCTTGGGGGCCAGGGCTTGGTGGCATGTTCTGGTGCTGCCAATCAGACTTAGGATTTCACATGGAAGGCCATCAGATGTTAGTGCTTTGCCAATGGAGGCTAATTGCTTTTTGGATCGGTGCCTACAGAGTCCAGGATGGGAAATGACAGCTCGAATTTGAGATCTTGGTGATGAAAATCCTGGTGTGGTAGGATGAATGAGAGACCAGAGTGGAGATAGTTAGACCAGTGGTCTTGGCCCAGCAGGGCTTCATGGCTCTGAAGTTTCTGGTGTAATGGGAATTTTCTTCGGAAATGCTGAGGAGTTTTGTAGATGTATCAGCACCACTACCACCATCACCATCATCATCATCATCATCCTTGTTGTTACTTTGAGGCTGTCCTGACAAATGACCCTGGTCACAGAACCCCAGATCTTGGAAGTATGAATAATGACAAAAATAACCCACATGTACAAGAATCTATAGAAGACAAGCTATAAAAGAAAATGGCGAAATGCCAGGACCATTTCTAGATGCACTCCATTAATTAAGATCATAATAATAGCAGTGTCCATTCAGAGTTTTAGGAACTTCATGGGATGTTGAGGTGGTGCAATGGTTAGGGCTCTTGAGTCAGGAAGACCTGAGTTCAAATGTGCCCTCAAATACTTGCCAGTTGTGTGACCCTGGGCAAGTCACTTAACCTCTGTTTGCCTCAGTATCTCCATATGAAAAATGGGGATAATGATAGCACCTACCTCCCAGGTTGGTTGTCAGGATCAAATGAGATAATAGTTGTAGAGTGCTTAGCACAGTGCCTGCAGGCGATGAAGTAAGTACTATATAAATGTTTTATATCATCATCATCATCATCATCATCATCATCATCATCATCATCATCATCATCGCTTTACTGTATGTTAAAATAGGAGCCTGGATTTGGAACTGAAAGGGAGCTCAGAGGCAATCTAGTCCAACCCCTTATTTTACAGATGAGGAAACTGAGGCTCAGAAAGATATAGGGGCTTGCTCAAAGTCACTTGGGTAGTATTATAGTCTCCCATCTTAAGATCCTAGCTCTTGAGCTGGACAAGCCTTCAGGGGCCATCGAGTCCACCCCTATTTTACAGGTGGGAAAATGAGTCTCAGAAAGTTGAAGCAACTTGTCCGAGGTCATCCAGGTTAGAGCTGAGATTTGGACTGAGGTCCTCTGACTTCATATGCAGTCATTATTCCATTGCCTGAACTTTTCCAGCACAACCCTAAGATTGATAGACTGACTCTGATGTCTCATGCTCATACAGAGGTGACCTTGGTCACTTAATATTCCTGGGCTTCAGGTTCTTCACCAATAAAATGAATGGGTTGGACTAGAGGCCTCTTTGGGCCTCAGTTTCCCTGTCTGTAAAATTAGAGGGTTAGGGCAGCTCAGGGGCACAGTGGATAGAGTGCTGGGCCTGGAGTCAGGCAGACTCCTCCTCCTGAATTCAAATCCTGCCTCAGACACTTACTACCTATGTTGTTATATCTCCTGGTCTATTCCAATGGCCTCCCAATTGGCCCATCTACATTAAATTTCTCCCTATCCCAATTTTCATATATAGCTGGAGGATACAATGTAATCTTCATACAGAAGAATTTTCTTAAATACAGATCTGATCATGGCCCTCTTCTTCTCAATATACTCTAGTGGCTCTCTATTCTGTCCAGAATCAAATATAACCATTCTCCGTTTTTATTTTTAAATATTTTCTTTCCATGGCGGTAACAAACCTTTCCAGCTTCATTCTACATAATGCCCCTTCACAGCCTTCTATTGGTTCCTTGGGCTAGTGGGAACTTGGGTAAATCCCTGGGAGTAGTTGTGGTTGTTGTGGCTGCAGTTTGTCCTTCCTTTGCTTCTTAGCTTAGCCTGCCTGCATTATTTAAATTATAAAAGGCTCAGGGAGCAGTGGGGAAGGGGGTTGGGGTGGGGGAACTGAGGTGGGGGAAGGTTGTTAGAAGTCTTTTCCTGAGCTCAAATTGCCTGTGGGTCACTTCTTTCAATTCTGGCTCACTGACTGCGAAAAGGGAACTCATGTTTCATACTCCTTTCATTCATGTATTTTGTATTTTAAAAGTTCAATTATTAAAGTAATTTTAATTGGATTTTATGGTTATAGAGCATCTATTCTGCTTTGTTTTTAAAGGAAAAAAAAACCCATTGAACCTGCTGGACTAAGCCACATTTAGGCTTCACTCACAGCACCTCCCTACTGCACCCTATTGCTAATCTCCATGCTTTTGTCTGAAACATATTCCTTCCTCTCCTCTGCCTCATACATTCCCCTACTTCCTTCTAGATGCAGTTTAAGGAGCACCTTCTATACAAAGTTTTTCTTACAGTAATAGTAACTAGCATTTATACAGTGCTTCAAGGTATATAAAGTACTTTACAAATTTCATCTAATTTTATCCTCACAATGATCCTGAAAGATAGGTGCTATTATTGGTCTTATTTTATAGTTGAGAAAACTGAGGCGGGCAGCACTTAAGTGACTCTTCCAAGATCACATGACTAGGAAGTTTCCGAGGCAAGATTTGAACTCAAGTCTTCCTGACTCCGGGTCCAGTGCTCCATCCACTATTCTGACACCTAGCTGCCTTAGTTTATATTCTTCCTAGTATTACCTTGCATCTATTTTTCATTTCTTTTCTCTATATTTCTTCTGTATATACTAATATATGTACACATTGTCTCCTTTAATAAAACAGAATCTCTTTGAGGTCAGGGAAGGTTTCACTTTTGTCTTTGTACTCTCAGTTCCTAGCACACAGTAGGCATTTAATAAGTGCTTGTTGGTTGAAAGAGGAAATTGGTCAGTATTTGAAAGTCTGCAGAAGGTATTTTGGAGCCATTATAGAAACCAATTGCTATGGCAGAGTGACTTATTCCTCCCAGTATTTGTTTGTTGACAGATTAAGGTAATTGCAGAATGGTGGCTGCTTTGCTCTGAACTATTACCCGTATCATATGTTTAATTGTGCTAAGAGTAGTTTACGTTTCTCTTGTGCCTTTCAAGCCAGAGGATCATTATGAGCTCCTAGGGAGCCTCTTGTGATGTGTTTATTTGCTTGGGCAATCAAATGGGGGTGTTTGGGATTTCTTTAAAAAATCATTTTCTGAGGAAAGGGTATTATATACAGAAAATGGAGACATCAAGGGGAAAATAGAGCATAAAGAAAAGTTAGAATATCCCCAAGCTATTTTTAAAGGAGAAGCTTTGCCTTGCCAAGTTCTGATATGTACGTGCATAAAATTTAAAAGGGATAAATAAATGTAAAGTCTTCCACTTGGGTTCAAAAAATCAATCTTACATCCAGAGGAAGGCTACCAGGATGGTGAATGACATTGAGATCATGTCTTAGGAAGATCTGTTTAAGGAACTAGGGATGGAGAAGAGAAGAATTAGGGAGATAGGATAGATATCTTTTAAAAAGTCTCTCTTAGAGAAAGATTAGACTTTTCCTGCTTGGCCCCAGAGGTCAGAACTAGGAGCAATGAATAGAAGCTGCAAAGGGGAGAATTTAGGGTGGTTCACAGGGAAAAATCCTCCCTAACAATGAGAACTAGGGAAATGAACTGATCCTCGGGAGGTGTGGGTTCTCTCTTGCTGGAGGTCTTCAAGTAGAGGGTGACTGACAACTTGGGAATTTTGTGGGGGCAATTATTTTGATGTATGGGTTGAACTATTCCTTCAGATTCTGAAATTCAATGCTTCTGTGTCAACAAAGGAGCCTTCCCCTCTCTGGGACCTGGGCAGCTCTCCGTAAGACTCGAAATTACGGACAAGTTGCTGATGCACATGGGTAGAAGACGGTCCCCCAGGACACCACAATGACATGTCTGGGCTAAAAATAAATGCACATCAGTTATTATTTTCCAATGGGGCATTTAGGAAAGGCAGATTTTTGCTTAATTTAAGGAAAATTTCAAACAATGAGAATTTTCCCAAGTGGAATGGGGTGATTCAGGAGGTGGTGAATGACTAATCCCTTGAGATCCTCAAGTGTGGCTGGATGACCCCTTGTTGGGGATGGTGTATGGGGGATTCTTGGACAAGTACATCTGGAAGTCAAGTGCTGCTAAGGGCCCGTCCAGCTTGGAGAGTCTGGGATTCTCTTCTCTTCTCCAAATTGGGCTGCTAGGGGATGCGGTGAAGAGACCACTGGGCCTGGAGTCTGGAAGATCTGAGTTCAAATCCCAACTCAGACCCATAATAGCTGTATGACCCTGGGCAAGCCACTTAATTTCTGTCTGCCTCAGTTTCCTCAACTATAAATTGGCTATAATAATAATGCTTACCTTTAGGGTTCTTGTGAAGATCAAATCAAGAAGATCTGAATTCAAATCCTGCCTCAGATCTTTTCCCGTTGTGTGATGCTGAGCAAGTCACTTAAGTTCTGTCTGTCTCAGTTTCCTCAACTGTAAATTGGGGATAATAACAGCAGTTATCTCTCAAGGTTGTTGAGAGGATCAGATGAGATCATACTTGTAAAGCATTTAGTACAGCACCTGGCACGTTGTTGTTCTTCGGTTGTTTCAGTCATGTGTGACTCTTTATGACTCTGTTTGGGGTTTTCTTGGCAAAGATACTGGAGTGGTTTTGCCATTTCTTTCTCTGGTTTATTTTATAGATGAGGAAACTGCGTCACACAGGGTTAAGTGACTTGCCCAGGGTCATACAGCTAGTAAGTATCTGAGGCTGGATTTGAACTCTGGTCTTCCTGACTCCAGGCCTGGCACCCTATCCACTGTGCTGCCCAGCTGCCCTCCTGGCACATAGTAGGTGCTTTATAAATTCTTGTTCCTTTCCCCACAAATAAAATGGGGGAAATTCTTTTAACTTTTCTTCGAATGCACCTATTTTTTCTACCAAAGTTTCTTACCTTTTTCCTGAAACAAAGACCTGAAAACTGATTCTAGGATTTGGCCCAGGGATTGATTGTCCAACACTCTTCCCCACCCTACCCCCATGCCCTCTCTGCCCCTTTCACATCAGAGTGCTTCTTTACTCAGTCCTGCCTCTCTCTATGATGCTTATTTCCTGTGTGATCTGGGGCAAATCACTTTGTTTTCACAGGCCTCAGTTTCCCCTTCTATGAAATGAGGGGCTTTGACAAATTGTCCTCTGGGGTTCCTTTCTGCTCTCAATCTAAAGTACCATGTGCAAGGCACCCCTGGAGACACTGGGCATACAAAGATGAGGACAACAAAGACAACCACCACCACCAGTCTCTGTCCTCTATGAGTTTATATCCTACTGGCCGTGGGGGGAGTGTGCAACACGGACACAGAAAATTACTCTATAGGGAAAAACCATGTGCACATATGAGTAAATTAAAATGACATGGAAAGTAAATGTGGCATAAAGGCCCTAGCAGCTGAGGGGGATAGAGCACAGATCAGAAAAGGCCTCAAGGAGTCCTCTAGGGCTAGCTCAGAAGCTTTCGGCTCTTTCTCCCAAATTACTGTTTTCAATGTACCCCAGAATTAGGAGAATCTTTTCTTGGCTTTTTCTGCATCAGAATCAGCACTGCTTGGCCTCTTTGTGCCCATTTTTCAGATGAGATAACTGATGCTGGGGAGTAGGGGAGAAGAGGAAGAGGATCATCTCATGATCTTTCTGAAAATTCAAGGTCTTGGAGTCCCCAGACTATCCCTCAGGTCCTTGAGTTGGGCTGGCTGTCTCCTAACAGATGTGAGCCAGCTAGAAGGGCTGGCTGGCTCTCTCTTCTAAAAGTGAAATTCAGTTTTTTATTATAAGTTAAATAGCTGTCCATTCTGCAGGCAGCCACCACTTGGTCCTTCTTGCAAAGAATTGGGTTCTGGGCCGAAACTAAGCCCTCCCTTGGACCTTGCAATGGAGGAAAGGGAGGACCAAATCCTCTGGATACTGTGGGACCAGAGGAGGCCCTGGTCTCCTGAAAATCCATGTGCAAAAATAACTACAATAATTTGGCCTCCATAGTTATAAATTTGCCTTTCATCCAAGCACAGTTCACTAAGACAAATGTCAACATAGCAGACTGTTTGCTAATTTTAGACTGCTTGCAGACTATCTTGCAAATATTTCATTTATGCTCGGTACAGGAAGGACTTTAGTATCTGTCTGTATCAGAGTTAGGCATGAAAAACACTGACCACTGGCCCCTTAGGAGCCCAAACTCTAACCAAACCTGTCTAGGAAATAGGCATCATATTCTAATTAATCAAAACATACCTGTGAGTCACGTGTCAATCATAGTCGAGCAATTCCATTCCATCCAACTATTGCCTCTGAGAATCTTTACTTTCCTTCAAAGCCCAGGAGGCTTTTTCTGATCCCCCAGCTTCCAGTGCTTCCCCCACTGAAATGACCTTGTATTTATTTTGTCATCCAGTGACAATGACCTCCTTGATGTTCCTTGAATATGATGCCCCATCTCCCAATGGCTGTCTTCCATGTCCATGATTCTCTCCTTACTCATCTCTACTTTCTGGTTTCCTTGGGTTCCTTCAAGTCTCAGCTAAAATCCTACTTTCTGCAAGAAGCCTTTCCTAGTCCTTCTTAATCTTAGTGCCTTCACTCTGAACCTAACTGCAATTTATGCTGCCTATATCTTGTCTGTACATAGTTGATTGCATGTTGTCTCCCCCATTCAATTGTGAGCTCCTTGAGGCCAGGGACTATCCTTTGCCTTGCTCTGTCTCCCCAGACTAGGCATAGTGCCTAGCACATGGTAGATATTTAACAAATGCTTGTTGATTGACTGGCTATCATTTGAAAGCAATATTAGCCTCATTCTGCTTGGACCCAGAGGGCAGAATCAAGACTTTGGATGGAAGCTACAAAGATGTCAATTTAGGCTGAATATCAGCCTAAAGTTTCTGATCCCCGTGTGGAATAGGCTGTCTTGGAATGTCATAGGATCCCTGGCTAGATTTTAAGCAAAGGCTGGATGTGGGATCCCACTTGTCAGGGATATTTAGAGGATTTTCATGTACATCTTGTTGGGACTGGATGGTCCTAAGGTCCATTTCCTGTTCTGGGCTCTTGTGAATTTCATGTAAATATCTATACTAGCATGCCCCAAGAGAGGCAGCTTCTTGTACTTCCTTCTCTATTTTTAAAAATTGCAGCCTGTGTCCTGAATGAAGCAACATATAGATTCGTGTCCCAAAGTTCATGTAACTTCCTTACCAGTGGGACCAAATCATAGCTTTCTAGTTAAACGCCCAGCTAACTGGTCATCAGGGTCCCAGCTCTCCTTGTTCAAGGAGATATATAACATGCCTTTAACATATTATAGATTTTCTCTCCCCAAGAGCAAAGAGACACAGAAAAATGAACAATTAGAGCTGGCCAAATCTATGATAAATTAATTAAGCAAACTTTGATAGGTAGAGAGTTGCCTGTCACTAGAAAGTTGGTTGACCATGGGAGGGCATGGAGGGGATTCCTGCATTGCAAAGGAGGTCAGCTAGATTCATTTCATTTCATTTCAACAATATTTAGTATTTGGATTTTTAAAATTATTAAACATTTATTTTTCTCCTTCCCTCTCTCCCCCTCAATGGTGGTTGTGGGGAACAAAACCCTTCTAAGAAATAAACACAATGAGGCAAAGAAATTCTTGTGTTGGTCATGTTAAAAAATAAGTGTCTCATTCTGCATATTAGTCCATCATCTCTCTGTCAGGAAGTAGGTGGCATTCTTCATCACTGGTGTTCTGGAATCATGGTTCATCATTGCGTCGATCAAAGTTCTCAAGTCTTTCAACATTCAATAGAAATTTATTAAGCACTGACTCATGCAAAGGTATTGAACTCTGTACTTGGAAAAGAAATAGGAAATCAATACAGTCCCTGCACTCAAGAAGCTTCCAGTTTAATCTGGGAAGGAGTGTTAAGGATGAGGATAGGTCACATACACAAATTAAATGATACAAAAGTGGTGTGTGCTAGGGGAAAAGTAGAGAGTAAACATAGTGCTTACGGGGTATGATGAACAAATAAATGGAATGATATCCTTATTTTTGTTTTACTTACTTCTAACCTGGAGTGGGGGGTTGGGAAAGACTTCTTGGAAGAGCTGGCACCTGAGCTGGGCCTTAAAGGAAAGGCAGGGCTTCAGTAGGCAGAAAGGGAAGGCTGAGTGTATTCCCAATTTGGAGGACCTTGTGAACAAAGACATGGAGATGGTAGAGGGCAGGATGAGTAGGAAAGAATAGTCTAGATGGCTTTGATCTCTTCCAGTGCAAAGAATCTATGATTCTAAGATTTCAGAATTCCAAGGTTATAGGAATCTTAGACTCTGGAATTCTATGGCTCTAGAATTAAAAGTTTCTAAGATTACCAGGTTTTACAATTCTAGAATTCTAATATTTGTGTTTTGAGGATCTAGAATAAAGTGTGTGGTATTCATAGAGTCTAGGATTTGAAGGCTTTAGAATTCTAAGATTATGGGATTTTTAGGTTCTAGGATCCTATAGTTCTAGAATCCCAAGGTTCTAGGATTCTAATGGTCAACAACTCAAAGGTTATTGGATCAGCAGGTTCTATAGTTCTAGAATTCTAAGTTTGTAGTGTTCCTATATTTGGAGATTCTAAAGATATAGGACACAGAGATTCTAGGATTAAAAGGATCCAGAATGGAAGGTTCTAAGATTCTAAAGACCTAAAATTCTTCTTTAATGGGATACTTAGATTATGAGATTCTATGGTTCTAGAATTCTAAGGTTCCAGAAGCCCAAGTTTTCAGGATTCCAAGTTTCCAGAATTCTAAGGATCCAGGATTCTAAGGTTCTATTGATGTAAGGTCTGGGATTTATTTGTATTGAGTTCTTTTTAGTAGGGCATTTCTGCTTAATTTTGTGTTCAGTTTATATTTTCTCTTGCTTAGGGACCAAAAGATCAAGCTGCCCAGCAGTGTTTATTTTAAGCTGAATGACATGAATTTGTTCACCAGTCTCTGCTAGACCATCATTGGAGGGGGTAGGGAAGGAAGTAATATTACCATAAGGGATTTTCAGGAACCTTCGATGTTGTCTTCACAAGCTTGGGCTGATTCCGGGAAGCTGTGAGAATCGGGCCATCAGTATTCTTCATACACAGCCCATCGCACATTGCAATGTTCTGTGGGATGGCTTTGGAATTAACAGCGATGCATCTCCCTGGGAGGTGGGCTTTGATGTTGGGAAGAGTGTCCCTTTCCCTTGGGGATGGAGAGATCATCAGGATTCTCAGTAAATACCCTGCAGGTTTGTAAGCTCTCCTGGGGAGCCCAGCAGAAGCATTTCAGATTTCTCCAATGCCAAGCAGACACATGCTTTACTTTTGTAAAAGACTGTAATAAGCTATAAGACACTGAAGTGGGTGGGTGGGTTGGAGAGGGAGTGCAGATAGGAAAGTGAATAAATTAGATCAAAATACAATTCAGAGGTGAGGCAGGGAGGTGGAACTGCCAAAAAATGGAATTACCTTTTCCGAGATTCCCTGTCCAAGGTGACAGTGAGACGTTCCTGTGCCTTAGACTGAGAACTTGGAATCTTAATAATTCCAGTACTAGAAGGGACCTTTGAGAGCCCAGGACCATAGAGCTGGACAGTTATCTAGACCCATCTCCTCATTTTACAAATAAGGAAACTGAGGCCCGGAGAAGTTAAGGGAATTGCCTGAAGTCGCTTAATGAATTAATGACAGTCTTTGAGTGGAACATGAGCTTCTTAAGGGCACAGACTGTTTTTTCATTTTTATCTTAGATTCTGTCCCTAGCACTTAGGTCAGTGCTTTGTATGCTGTAGGTGTTTAATAAATGCTTATTGAATTGTTGAAACAGGAAAGTCCAGGTCTCCGGACTCCCAATCCCAGGCTCTCTCCATGACATCTCACTGCCATTCCTATAGGAGCAACCAAGAGCATCATCCCTCTGTCTAAAGGGGGACCTAAGGATTGGAGACTGAGACAGAACAGGAGATGAGTCAAGACCAGAGTTGGGGAACCTGCAGCCTCGAAGCCGCGTGTGGCCTGCTAGGTCCTCAAGTGCGGCCCTTTGACTGAATCCAAACTTCACAGAACAAATCCCCTTAATAAAAGTTTGGATTCAAAGAGCTGCACTTGAGGACCAAGAGAACCACGTGTGACCTCGAGGCCATAGGTTCCCTACTCTTGGTCTAGACCATCACCGGACCAACGCCATCATTCTTCCCAAAGGGATGGTTCCATTAAGGAGAATCAAAATTTCAGCTGGAGCACGGTATTCTGTAGATATATGCATAAGATGTGCCATGTAGGCAGTGTGGTGTGGTAGATAGAGTAACGGGCCTGGAGTCAGGAGGACATAAGTTTAAATCCTGCGTCAGATACTTGCTAGCTGTGTGATCCTGGGCAAGTCACTTAATCTATCTCAGCCTTAGTTTTTCTTCTGTGAAATGGGGACAGTAATAGCGTGTATCTCAGAAAGATGTTGCAAGGATCAATGGAGATATTACACGTAAAATGTTTTTCAAACTTTAATGGATTATATAATGTTAGTTCTTTTAAATTAAGAGCCTCATTCTGTGTCACCCCATAGGCCTCCCAGCCCGAGATTCTGTCCCCAAAGGACCACCTAGAAATGAGGACCTTAGGAGGCTTCTCTTTAAAAAGCTAGGGAGGGGCAGTTAGGTGGTGCAGTGAGTAGAGAACTGGCCCTGGGGTTAGGAGGACCTGAGTTCAAATCTGGCGCAGATGCTTGACACCTTTACTAGCTGTGTGACCTTGGGCAAGTCACTTAACTCCAATTGCCCTGCCTTCCCCCCTCCAAAAAACAAAAACAAGTTAGGGAAAGCCCTAGACCTTGTCGCTTTCTCTTACGGGTCTGTTGTCCAGGAATTTCTCTGATGACAGAGGTTCTTAGCCTTTTCTGTATCCTGGACCCCTTTGACACAGTCTGGAATGCCTATGGATCCCTTCTTGGAATAATGGTTTTAAATGCATAAAATAAAATATTTAGAATTGTAAAGGAAACTAATTACACTGAAGTAGAGTTATCAGTTGGCTTTTAGGTTAAAACTCCGTGCTCGAAATCCTTACTCAAGGTTTAAAATACACATTAATTCATCAATTTATTTATCTTTCTACTCATTTATTTACTTATCTGCTTCTATTTATTGAGAAGAGCAGGACAAATAGTGAAGAGGGATGGGCGGAAAGAAACAGAAAAAAACCAGTGACATCAGTGTTGGTTCTAATTGCACATGGTAAATGCTTAGGAAAGGTTTCTTAGCTGAAAGGATGGAGTCTAGCACAGCACCTAGCATACAGTAAGTGCTTAATGAATGATTATTAATTAGCTGGTTTATGGGGAGGAGGAGGATATGGAAAAGCAGTGGAAATGTAGTCTGAGGCGTGTGTGTATGTGTGTATGTGTGTGTATGTGTATGTGTGTATGTGTATGTGTGTGTATGTGTGTGTATGTGTGTATGTGTGTGTATGTGTATGTATGTGTATATGTGTGTGTATGTGTGTATGTGTGTGTATGTGTGTGTATGTGTGTGTATGTGTGTATGTGTGTGTATGTGTGTGTATGTGTGTATGTGTGTATGTGTGTGTATGTGTGTGTATGTGTGTCTGTGTGTGTATGTGTGTGTGTATGTGTGTGTATGTGTGTATGTGTGTGTATGTGTGTGTATGTGTGTATGTGTGTGTGTATGTGTGTATGTGTGTGTGTATGTGTGTGTGTGTATGTGTAGATATAAGCCTCCTGAGGGCAGGTGCTATTTCCCTTTTTGTCTTTCTATGCCCAGAACCTAGCATACATCGTAGATATTTAATAATTATTTTTTGGCAAGGCAATTGAGGTTAAGTGACTTGTCCAGGGTCACATAGCCAGTAAGTGCCAAGTGTCTGAGGCTGGATTTGAACTCAGGTCCTCCAAGTGTAATATTATCTATTTTTATTGTATTTTTATTTATTTGGTTAAATATTTCTCAATTACATTTTAATTTTAGGCTACAGTTGGGGTTAACTGACTTGCCCAGGGTCACACAGCTAGGAAGTGATTGAAACTGGATTTGAACTCAGGTCCTCCTGATTCCAGAGCTGGTGCTCTATCCACTGCCTATCCTAGCAGCTCCCAGTAAAGGGTTGTGGAGTTGAATCTGTGTGCTACCTGTTGGGTCTCCCAGCAGAGTATAAGCCTCTTGAGGGCAGGGTCTGTTTCTTCTTGTCTTTATATCATGTACCTGGTTCAGGGATTTAATAAATGTTCATTGATTGATGATATAACATAACTTAGTCACTGTTGTAAAGGGTCCATGTTCCCTTCCGAGGCAAGAGCTGGAAAGGGTCTTCAATGACCATTTCTCCATCTGGCACCAGCCTCGTACAAGTGACTGGGCCTCCCTTCCATCTCCTTCTCCTGCTTCCTTTCCCCATGGGCAGATTTGGCCACCCAAAGCCGCTTGGGCCACTGGGGCTGTGCACCAAACAGATTAGGGCATGTCTCTGGGCTTCCAAGGCCCCAGGGCCAGCTGCATTCATGTCTTCATCTCATGTGTCCCTCTGGTGACAGGAGCTGAATTCTTCTGACACCTAGAAAGCCTCTTGTTCAAATGGCCTGATTCAGTTTAAGAAGAGAGAGGAGAGAGAGGATGGCAAGAAAGGAGGGGGCATTTCCTCATGAAGGAGACAGACGCGGCTTGAGTTGACTTTTTGGTTTGGTAATGAAGTAAATATTTGAGCTGTTAAAACATTAGAGGTCCCTTGATATTTCTGTGATGCATAAAGGGTGACCTTAATTGAGAGGGTGGCAAGTGTATGCTAAGACTCAAGCTGAGGATGTGAAAATACATGCCTCCCCCTCTCACCATTGCCATAGAGTAGCAAAGCGGATCGAGTGCTGAACTTGGCATAAGGAAGACAGTTCAAATCTTGCCTCAGACAGTTACTAGCTGTGTGACCCTTAACGTCTCTGGGCTTCAGTATCTTCCTCATTAAAATGGGGATAATAACAGTACCTACCTCCCATGGTTGTTGTGAGAACCAAATGAGATCATAATTGTAAGGTTCTTAACACAGTGATGGGCACATATTAGGCACTATGTAAATGTTAGCTATGATGATGATGATGATGTATCCTTACAAGAAAATATAAGCTCCTTGAGGACAGGGAGTATTTTGCTTTTGCTTCTGTTTGCTCCTCCAGCCAAACTGACCTTCTCTCCGCTCATCAAACAGATCTCTTCATCTCCTATCTCCATACTGCTGGCCTGTGTCTGTACTTGGAATACATTCCTCTCTGCCCGTAACCTCACAGAATAGCTCTCTTCCTTCAAGACACAGCTTCTGCTCCAACTTCTACATGAAGGCTTTTCCGTCTCCCTCCAACTGCTGGCGCCTTTCATCTTGAGCTATCTTGTATTAAACTACTTTGTATACATCTGTATTTATTCTGTATATACGCTCATACACATTCTTGTCTCTCTCTTTAGACAGTTAACTCTTTGAACTCAGGGATTGTTTCATTCATTGCATTTTTAGGCCCCAAACCTAGCACAGTTCTTGGCACAGAGTAGGCACTTAATAAATACTTGTGTGTTGATGGTACCTTGCACATAGTAGGTACCATAGAATTGGGTGGGATTGAATTTGTTCCAGCATTTGACTTGTGCTTGGAAAATGGCAAAGTACAATAGGAAGATCCTTGGGTGTGTTGTCAGGGTACCTGGGTTCTAGTCCTGGCAGTGCTGTTAACTGTGTATTCTTTGCCAGATCACAGCCCTCTGGGCTTCAGTTTCCTTTGTCAACTGGACCAGAACCAGCCTCTAAACTGTAGGTGGCCAGAGCCAACAAACAGAACAGGCTAAAGACAGGAGAGTCAGGATACAAGCAGAAATTTAATTAATTTCAGAGTGAGGAAAATGACTTTTGCAAACAGAAGCCCCCCCCCCCCGCCCACCAAGAAGGAGGGTTTAAGGTTGTTAAGGCTAGGGCCACTTATATACATGAAAGGGGTTACCCACAACACAATCATTCTTAGATCTTGAGATAGTTCTCATGGTTAGCATTTCTTGGGACAATACAGATATTCTTGGATCCCATGGGGACAGTCATTGTCTCAAGTCTTAGGGGTCAAGACCACCCTGTGGGGCACAGAACCAGAGTTCTGTGATAGGAATAGCAGTGTAGCACTTGTCAGCGACTTGTCAGAGATTGTAAACCTGTGATGGACAGCCCTGGGAAATAAGGGGAGAGAAATTTCTTAGTGAACACCTGGTGCTGGTCCAAGCAATACACTTTCCCAGAGAGTAATGTCATCCTGAGAGCAAAGGATTATTGCTATGCCAAGCTCAGGACACACCTGCTTGCTGGGCCTTGGCTCTCAAAAAAAGGATATCTCCAAAATATTTTGACACCCTGAGGTGGGGTAGATGAGGTGGGTAGATTAAATCAGAGGTGTCAAACACATGGCGGTTCTATTTGAGTTTGATGCCACTGCCTTAGATGGTCTCAAAATCCTTTCCAGTTCTAATATTCTATATTCTGGGATCCCTTCCTCCCCAGTTCTGACAGCATATCCATCCATCAGTAAGTATTTATGAAGTCTGTGTTCTGATAGGCTGTGTTCTAATATCCAAGGGCTCTGGATTTGAAATCATAGGACCAGGACTTTATCCCTAACTTTACAACTTACTATTTTGGGTGACTTCAGGCAACTCACTTGCCCTCTCTAGGCTTCAGCTTCTCCTTCTGAGAAATGAGAGTAGTTGACTAAGCAACCTGCAAGATTTCTCCCAGCTCTGACATTCCATGTTCTAAGATACCTCCAAACTCTGATATTCCATGTTCTAAGGCCCCTCCTAGCCTTGATCTTCCATGATCTAAAGGCCCTCCCAGCTCTGAGAATCTAAGCTCTAAAGTTACTCCCAGATCTGACATTCTGTATTCTAAAGTCCCTCCAAACCCTTTTCTGCTTTAAGGACCTTCTTAGGTCTTTAAAAAGATATTTTTTATTCTTAACTTAAGCATCAAAAAGGAAACGTTTTCCTCTACATAGCAGAACCCAAAAGAGGATTTTATTTGAAACCAGGAATCTCCATTTTTCCACTGCTTTTTAAAGAAGGCAATATAACAATTCCACATGTTACTTTTAAAATAGTCCTTCCTGTCTGTATTTCCTTCTCTTCCCTTCTGTGCACTTAAAAATGTTTTAATGACTCTATTTTGGGGAGTATCATTATTTCTAACCCTCCTTTCACCCAACCCCTGCCACCAATTTAAAACCCAGAGAGGCAGAGAAAACTCTTCAAACAGATAAGCATAGCTAAGCAAAATGAATCCACATAGTGGCCTTGCCCAGAAATGTGTGTTATTCTGTACCTTGAGTAGATCACCTTTCTCTCAGGAGGTGGGCAGTCTGCTTCATCACGAGGTCTCTGGAATCATGGTTGGACATTGCCTTGGGCTGAGTTCTTGTCTTCCAAAGTTCTTTTTCTTTACAATGCCATTGTCCTTGTATTGACTGTCCTCCTCAGTCTCAGTTCCTGTTACCCAGAATTTTCTGAAATAGTCTCATAATTTTTTATAGAACAGTAATATTCCATTAAATTTATGTACCAAGTTTGCTCAGTCATTCTCCAATTGGTGGCCCTCCCAGTTCTGACATTCTATGTCATAAGATTTCCCCAAAGCTTTGATGTTCAGTATTCTAAGGTCCCTGGCAAGTCTGACATTTTCTATTCTAAGGGCCCTCCCAGCTCTGATATTCCTTGTTCTAAAGGCCTTCCTAGTTCAGCTATTCCCTATTCTAAGGTTCCCCTCCCTGCTAGCTCTGCCATTCTCTGTTTTAAGGGCCTCTCCAGTTCTGCCATCCCCCTGTTTGAAAGGCCCTCCCAGCTCTGATATTGTTTGTTCTAAGGTCCTTCCCAGATCTGCCATTCCCTATTCTAAGGTTCCCCTCCCTGGCAGCTCTACCATTCTCTGTTCTAAAGGCTCTCCCAGCTCTGACATTCTATATTCTAAGGTCTCTCATAGTTCCGACATTCTGAATTTCCAGGCTCCTCCCAGCTCTAACAATTGATGTTCTAAATTCCCTTTCAGCCCTGACATTCTGAGTTCCAATATTCTGTGCTCCAAGATCCCTTGTAGGTCTCTGACAGTGACTCATACATAGTACAAAGCAATTCTTCTGAGGACAAAGACTATTTTAAAGGTAGGAGTCTAGTCTATTCACCAACATTAAGTGGTGTATACCATATTTCCTGATAAAAATCAGTCATTTGTGAATACCAAATCCAGCCCTAGACAGGCTATATGGCAATTAATTAAATCAGTAAATAAGTTATTATAATACAAATCCCATTAACAGGAGAGAAATGGGAGATTAAATCTTTTAGCAGTGAAACTTAAAAATTAATGGGAACAATCTTTGAGGAAGGCCCTCTTTTCATCTCCTCAACAAGAATAATAGTTTGGTTAGAGAGAATGCCACCAGAAGCGAATAAATTAAGCCTTTAACTCTCCAAGGGTAGAAAATACATTTTTAAAGAAGCCTTCCATTTAGTGGAACTGCTGTTTCTAGCCAATTGTATCCAGATGCTCGTGTCTTCAGGAGACTCTCAATGGGATGCTTTCTTCCCTGGTCTCATTTGTGAGGCTCATTCTGGTATCTGGGTATGCAGAGTGGCAGATGAGGGATGAGAGCCCCTCCCTCCATTTACATTGACAATGAAAGACAAAGGCTCTGGAGATGGGAAATGCTTTACCTCTTGGCAGAGAGAAGGGATACCAGGCTGGCTGGCAGCATCCTAGATGAATATTTATCAGGACCTAAGCCCAGTTAATAATAAGAATAATCATTCATAGGGTCCTTTATGGCTTACCAAAGGTTTCCATATATTATCTCATTGAATAATAATAACAGATGTTTTTAATAGTACTTTAAAGTTGAAAAAGTACTTTATACATATTATCTACTTCAAGACTCCCAGAGCATCTAGAATAGACAATGGCTAGATCCCTGGCCTTGGAGTCAGGAAGGTCTGCGTTCAGATCCTGACACAGATACGTAGTAGCAAGAATTTATAGAGTGCTTTAAGGTTGGCAAAACTCTTTATAAGTGTTATCTCATTTGATCTTCACAACAACCCTGGGAGGGAGGGGCTATTATGATTTCCATTTTACAGATGAGGAAACTGAGATTGGAAGAGGTTAAATGACTATTTCAGGGTCATATAGCTATTAAATGTCTGAGGTGGGATTTGAACTCAGGTTTTCCAACTCTCGGTCCAGTGCTCTATCCACATCACCACCCAGCTGTAAAATAAAAGGCTTCTCCTCTTTTTGAGGAAATTGGGGTTAAGTGGCTTGCCCAGGGTCACAAAGCTGGTAAGTGTCTGAGGTCAGATTTGAACTCAGATCCTCCTGACTCTAGAGATAATGCTCTATCCACTGCACCACCTAGCTGTCTCCAAATCAGAGGCTTCTAAAAGGGTCAAATGAAAAAAAAAAAATAAAAAGTGCGCAGCAGAGAACAAAAGAAAACTTGGAAAGAAGCACAGAAATGCTGGCTAGCTTTGAAAACAATGTGTAGTATTTATTACATAGGTTTTTTTTTTTTGTTTTTTTTGGCAGGGCAATTGGGATTAAGTGACTTGCCCAAGGTCACACAGCTAGTACATGTGTCAAGTGTCTGAGGCTGGATTTGAACTCAGGTCCTCCTGACTCCAGGACCCGTGCTCTACTCACTGTACCACCTAGCTGCCCCCCTATTACATAGGTTTTAAAAAAGTAAACTGTCTGAAATGGAAATTCACACTTTTATATTGAATTGTCTTTTTATATTCCGCTATTTACATGGAAATGTCCCCCCACCCATTTTATATTTAACTTTAAAATGAATAAAAATAAAAGGACCAAATGAGATCATATTTATAAGTGTTCTGCAAACTTTAAAATGTTATATAAATTCTGGCTCCTATTATTATTACAGAGAAGGAAACTGTCTAAGAGAGGTTAAATGACTTACCCAGAGTGAGTTAGTAAGTGTCTGAGGTGAGATTTGAACTCAGTTCTTCCTGACTCCAAGGCCAGACCTCTAGTCACTGCCCATTCTAGTTTAAATCTATAATCCTCATGTGGGAGGTGCTACAAATACAGAGCATGGAATCCTTAGATCATAGGTTTAGAATTGGAAGAGACTTTAAGGGGTCCTCTAGTCCAACCCTTCCATTTTACAGATTAGGAAACCTGAGGCTCAGATTGGAGAAGTAACTAACCCAACAAGGTCACTGGTGTTCTTTCCACTGCAGATGAGGAAACCAAGGGTTGAAGACCCCTTGCCAATGAAGATTTAGAGTCTGAGGACCTGGATTCAAATGCTGCCCCCCCTCCCCCCACTTACCAGCCATGTGACCTTGGGCCAGTCATGGGCCTCATTTTTCTCATTTGCAAAATGAAAGTTTTGAACTCAACGAGCTCTGAGGTCCCTTCCAGCTTCTGATCTATGGTCCTGAGTGTCAGAGACAGGTCTTAAACCCAGACCTTCTGATTTGGAGTCCATTGCTCTTTCTACCACACCACTTAGGAAAGGTCATTGCCGCCCTTATGAAGCATTTGTTCTCAAGGACCCCTGATGGATGAACACCCTTTTTAACAATGGATGTAGTCACCATGAGGGCCTAGGACTCTGCCTTTCTAGAATGCACAGGGTTATAGAGGTAGAACTGAAAGTGACCTTGGAGGATATCTATTCAAATCCCCACCCCTCCTTTTACAGATGAGGAAATGGAGGATGGGGAGGTAAAAATGACTTATCTAAGGTCACAAGGTTAGGAAATGGAAGGGATGAGATTTGAACTCAGGTACTCTGCTTCCAAGTCTAGCATGCTTTATGCTGCACCATAGTGACTCCTCTATTTTCCTTTCCACTATTTTTTGAGTTAATTTCCTTTTGACATTGATGACAGACAAAAGACAGGATGAAAAAAGAAAATAGAAACACTTGGATTTAAAATTCTGTGTTTTCTTTCACTGCTAGTCCTGACCTGGGACTTGGATGCCCATCACTACTCACTTAATGCAGCTAAGCAGAGTTGTAACTAGGACAGAACCATTGGGTCTACATCCCAGGGTGCTGAAATTTAGAAGGTAGTGACAGTATTTGCATTCCTTTCTCAGGTAGAAACAGCTGAGCTTCTCATCTACTTAGCAAGAATAATTCATTAAACTCTGAAGATACCAGATAGGTCTTTTTTCCTCATGGCAGCCACATTTTAGGTGGGTAAGTCCACAGGGGGGTCCAACTCAGCCCCCTCCTCTAGCAGGAGCCTCCTCAGTATTGATCCTCTTGGGGTCTTCACGCATAGGAGCCAGTAACCCAGGGTCTACATCTTCCCAATATTTGACAGTACCTTTCCTCTCCAATTCCAAGACTTATCTCTGAAACTCTCTTTCCTTGTCTCATGAAAATGTTATTTATCTTTATACAGTTTATTTGAGGACAACTTTCATGCTTGTTGCTCAAGGCACTAGAGTGGTCAGTTACAACTCTGCAGCTAAGTCATCGAGCTTGGAAAAATTCAGATAAGAAGCCCAAACTGACAAATGTAGAGAGTGCCTTATCTTACACAGGGCTGAATCATGCTGATGTCTTCAGCACTGGGCCGGGCAGCCTTTTTACGCAGAGAGCCAAGACTCTTAGATTTTCTAAGATAACATCACAGGTTTTCAGAATCAGAATTTCCTGATGATCAGAATGGAGTGGGATGTCTGTCCCCTATTTGCCTGCTCAGGACATTTTAGATTTTTGATCGATCGGTCAATCAATAAACATTTATCAAGTACCTACTATGTGCCAGGCGCTGTGCTAATCAAGCACTGGGGATACACATGTAAAATGAAATGCATTGTTGGTGGAGCTGAGACCTAGTCCAACCATTCTGGAAAACAATTTGGAATTATACCCCCCAGAGCCATTAAACTGTGCATACCCATTGATCCAGTGACGCCACCACTGGGTCTCTTCCCCAAAGAGATCGAAGATAGAGGGGAAGGACCCATACACGCACAAATATTTCTAGTAGCTCTTATTATGGCGGCAAAGAATTGGAAATTGAAGGGCTGCCTATCAATTGGGAAATGGCTAAACAAGTAAGGTGTATGAACGTGATGGAATACTATTGTGCTATAAGAAATAATGAAGGGGATGATTTCAGAAAAGCCTAGGAAGACCTGTATGAACTGATGCAAAGTAACCAGGAGAACAATTTATACAATAACAACAACATTGTAAAGATAATCAACTTTTTTTAATTGTTTGTATTTTTTTTAAGATAATCAACTTTGAAAGACTTGGGAACTTCGATCAACACAGTGACCAATCACAGTTCCAAAGTACTAATGATGAAAAAGCCATCTACCTCCAGATAGAGAGTTGATGGACTCAGAGGGTTGATTGAAGTTTATTTTTTCCCTTTATTGTTTTCTTGTATTTTTTTTTAATTTAGATGTGGCTAATGCAGAAATTTGTTTTGTATGACTACACATATTTAATTTTTCTTGCCTTCTCAAAGGGTGGGAGAGGGGGAGGGCAGGGAGATAATTTAAAAATGGAAGTAAAATAAAATTGAATAAAAAACCCCAAAAATGTAGAGTGAGGGGGTTGAACTCTAAGGTCTCTTTTAATGTATAACTCTAGTCCTATATGCTTAGCCATGAACAGTTGGGGATACCAAGAAGTACCCAATATTGTTCTGCCCTGAATGAACTTACAGTTGTAGGAGGGTGTTTTCCCCCTGAAGGCTCTCTCTCTCTCTCTCTCTCTCTCTCTCTCTCTGACCTCCCTCCCCGGTGTTTCTCTCTGGCTTTCTGTTTCTCTCTATCTCTTTTCTCACTTTCCCAGCTTGCAACAGCACTGTCAAATTGGGGCTCCCCAGAGGGGCCACTCCTCTCAGGGTTTTAGGAATAATCCTTGGAGTTGGCTATTTTTACAGTTGTGGTTACTGAGCCCCCACTAGCATCCTTCCCATTAATGATTCAGCTAGATGATTCAATTAAACCTTAATAAAAGCATTTACTGAAAAACAAAGCAGGAATAAAAAGTACATAACAATCTACCCATAGACCGGGGTCACAGTCTCCCATCACTACATACAGTCTTAATATATAGTGGGCACCAAGTTAAAGTACCACGTTGAATAAGGCACATGTGTCACATATATAGGGAACACAGTTAGCCAGGTCATCTCACAACTGTGCAACTATATTGCCTCTCTTTCATCAATTAGTTTAATGCAGCATATATAAATGCAGAGATATATTGCTTCTCTTCCGCACAGCTCTGAGGTCTTTTCTTAGACCAACTCTTCCTGGTTCAGGGATGGGTCTTATGGTAATTAAATAATATATTACCAAATCTTTATCTCTTCTGGCTAGGCCATAACCAAGCAATATACATTTCTCCAATAATCACAAAACAGCTGAAGTTTAGAGTTCCTCAGTGATAAAACCTCAGTGATAAAAAAAAGTTCTCCTCTTGGCCATATGTAAATGAACAGCTAGGAAATATGACATTGAGGCATTCCCTTCCCTGGGTAAGTGCAGTATCTTTTTCATACCCAGATCTCGTATTTTTTTGTCAATTTCCATCATGAAAATTGCCAAAAGTCTGAAGGGGAACATTCTTCTACAGTCTTCTACAGTCTTATGGAGACTGTACACACACATGTAAAAGTGGTTTGTAAAGATCAGCGAGCCCTATTCAACTTAACAACAATGAATACACACTGTACTAGGTGGTGGGGATACAATGACAAAAATGAGGGCCCCTACTCTCAAGGAGCTTACATTCTACTTAGGACATGTAAATCCAACGTAGTCTGAGGAGGGAGAAGTCACTAACAACTGAGGAGAGAGTGACTTGAAGATGGCTTCTCATAGGAGGTGGCATCTGGACTCAGCCTTGAATGAAGACAAACATTTGTTGCACTTGAAAAAGGATTAGATTTAAAGTAAGACAACTTGGGATCAAATCTTGGATCTGCTATTCACTAGTTATACTTGACTTTGGATAATTAACTTCTCTTATCTAGACCTCAATTTCCACATCTACAAAATGACGGGATTGGACAAAGTGATTTCTGAGGTCCATGCTGGTTCAAGAACCTGTGGGAGCTTCTCCTCACCAAAGTCCTCTGTGTATTACAATTTGGCCCCTTCCTCAAGCCACTTGTCTTCCCTCCTCCCTGATCTGGCTGTTACTTACATCAGTAAAAGGTGTCCTTGTGGAATGATTATGAATTGCACAAGGAAATGGCTTGATCTTCCTTTGAAGTGAAGTCTTTATAGGGAAAAAAGACACAAAGAACCCCCAGTGAATTCTTCCCCGTAATGAAATTAGTTTTCTAAAACAGATGTGGAAGGTAATTTGTACATTCCTGTCAGCTGGAAGATTTTGGAATGAATTACCTTCTCCAACCTTGTTGAGAATTTACCATATTACACCTAGAATTGCATCTCAGGACCAAAAAAAAATAAGAATAATAAGTGACAGGCATTACCACTTTAAAGCTTGTAAGGTATGTTAGGAGGGAGAAGGAAAAAGGGAACCAGTATTTCTATAGTCCTTGCTCTGTGCCGGGCACTGTGCTAAGTGCTTTATAAATATCTCTCATTGGAACCTCAAAATAAGCCTCTAAGGTAAATACTGTAGGAAGTATTATGAGTAATTATCCAGCTAATTATCATCTAAGTTGCACAGTGGCTAGAGTACTAGACCTGCAGTCAAGAAGTTCTGAATTCAAATCCAGCCTTATTAGCTATGTGACCCTCGGCAAGTCACTTAAACCTCTATGCCTCAGTTTCTTTATCTGTAAAATGGAGATAATCATAGCACTTATCTCCCAGGGTTGTTGTGAGGAACAAATGAGATATTTGTAAAGTGCTTTGCTAACCTTGAAGCACCATATAAATGATAACTATTATTAATTATCCCCATTTCATAGATGAGACCTTAGGACACAAAGGTTTATGTGACTTACCCACCTCACAAAGCTAGTGAACATTGGAGGTCAGATCTCACCCAGGCTTTTTCGATGTCAGGTACAACACTCTATCCTCTGTGGTACCAGACCATGATGCCAGTCTTATTTCAGGTCTTTTTTCCCCCTAGAGCTCTGGGCAAGAAGTCTGAAGACTCAGCTCCATTGTGTGATCTTGGACAAGGCACTTGCCCCTCTGAGCTGTAGTTCCCAGGGCATCATAGTAGAAAGAGCATCGGACTTACGATCAGTGGACCCAGGTTTGAATTCTATCTCTGTTAACTTACTACCTGGGGGATGTTGAGGAAGTCTCTTTGCTTTCCTGGCTCTTAGATTCTCATTTGCAAAATGAAGTGGTTGAACTAAATGATGTCTGAGATTCTCTCCATCTCCAGATGTTATGATCTGTAAAGTTTATACAGATATTACTCCTTGTACCATTGTCCCCAAAGCATCATTGTGAGGAAGGGGCTTTCTAACTCATTACTGAGATGTAGGCATGATCAGAAGGAAGCCTAGTATTGGTGGAAAGAGCTCAGAGCTTGGGATCATGTGACTCTGGTTTCAGTCTACTCCCTGTCATCAGCTCACTGTGTTAGGCAAGCCACAACCCTTTTCTGTGTCTCAGTTTTCTTCCCTTGATGGTAAGATGAAGAAGAGACTAGACCAGGTCTCTAAGATCTCTCCAAACTCTAACTCTGTACCTCCTAACGTCCGTTCCACTTCCAGAATACTGTATTGGAAAATTCGACCTTCCTCTAATACTGTATTGCTTGAGATCCTTCCAGCTCTGACATTGTCCATTCTAGGGTCCTGCCCACTTCTAAAATTCTATATGCTAATGTTCCTTCCACTCCTAACACTCTATCTTTTATGTTCTAAGGGTTTGTCTAGCACTGACATTCTTTGTTCTAGGGTCTTTTGTACCTCGGACATTTTATTTTCTAACATTCTTTCCACTTTTCACACTGTACATTCTATTGTTGAATTGTCTTTAGAGATAGTGGGTTTCTCCTCATAAATAAAAACTGTCAAGCTAAAGACAGACCAGTATTTGTCAGGTACGCGAGAGTGGGGATTTCTTTCCTTTATGGGTTAGACTAAATAGCCGACTCTCAAATTCTGGAATCTGATGGCTCTAAAGTCCTTTTGCCACTGGCGTTGTCTGTTCTAAATCCACTTTTCTAATGTTTTTCCACCCAGGATATTCAGTGTTCTAGGGTTTAAGGGTCCTTCCAACTCTGAGGTCTTCTGTTCTAAGGACTCTTTCAGCTCTGGCCTGCTTTTGTTTGTAGCAAGGCTCTGGGATTTGGGTTTTACCCTTTTGTTGTATTCCCAGAACTTACAATGCATATTAGTAAATAGTAAATAAATGTTGACTGCTGACTGACTCTTCCAATGTCCATTGGTACTGGCTGTCTAGAGCCTCTGAGCAAGTCTGGGTTTTATTCTCTAAGCATTCTAGGGGACCCTGAGGAGGTGTGTGTGTGTGTGTGTGTGTGTGTGTGTGTGTGTGTGTGTGTGTGTTTGTGTGTGTGTGTGTGTGTGAAGTACAACTGCTCAGAAGCCCCTAGCTGTGTATTTCCCCTACCGATAATCAATTGCTATCAATTAGCCAGGCAGACTTAATTAGCTTCTAGACATGGGTATTTACTAAGGTGGTATATTGTAAGAACAATTGATACAAGACATTTTCCCAAACTGGTAGCACACTCCTATAAGTACAAATCAAGTCCAGAGGGAAATGGGGTCAAGCTTAGAGCAAATGTGGCAAAGGAGGATAACTCTCAGATCCTAGAACCACTTTGCTGCAATTCCTTTCCTCCTCTTTATGGACTCCTCATGAAGTTCCCCTTAGGCATGATGTAGTTTTTTGTTGGGTTTCTTCAAACTACCTTTCTTCATTTTGTCTGATTTGTCCTCAATGGCCCATGCAGACACTGTCATCAGCTGTTTCAGGGATTCTTCTGGCATGCCGATGAGACATACAAATCCTCTGACCTTTCAAAATTCACAGGTCTTCCTTTGGTCAAAGATTGGAGCAGGGGAAGAGACAGAGCTTCTTCTACTCCCTTTTCCCCTTCCCCTTACCAAGTGGTTCCCTCTTGGGTTTGGCCACTGTAATGGGCATAGACTCAAATGCCTGATTTCAAACTAGTTTATTGGTGTTTTTTAATATAAGGCCCATAGGGAGTAACCAAGTGTCCATTTATCAATGAAGTTGCTTGCACAAAGTTTAATGGCTTTCATTGATTGATCAAGTAGAACTGCTAGACATTGTTTCTATCTAGTTCAAACCTCTGATTAATTGATTCAGATTGAGAAGTCCATGCTCTCTGTAACTAGGGAGGTTGGGGAATACGACATCTTTTTTATTCATGTTTCCTTAAGCCCTGATGCTCCATGATTCTAAGACAATTCTAATACTTGAGTTGGAAGGTCCTTGGATGGATTTTGATTGTATCTTGGGATGCCATATCATTACTCCTGTTCTTTTGGTCTAGTCACTTTCCTTTATTGCCCATAAGGTGACACCCTTCTGAATCAGCCTCAATGAATTCCTCTTGGGCCTTGGGTGCAGTGTCTTTTCATTAGTGTCCCGGATGATATGATTTCCCTAAGCAGGGTGGAGGGGGAAAGAGGAAGAACGTTTAGGAGCCTGAGTGGATTTGGATGTGGAGCACCTGGGATCACAAAGTCAGATCATAGATTTAGAGCTAGAAGAGAACATTAAGACCATCCCTTATTTTGCAGGTGAGGAGAATGAAGCACAGAGAGATTGAGTGATACAGGTAGTAAATATCTGAAACATGCTTTGAGCCCAGGTCTTCCCAACTACAAGTCTAGTGTTTTTGGGACAGCTTGGTGGCATAGTGAATAAAGTGATGGACCTGAAGTGAAAAAGACCTCAAACATTTACCAGCTGTGTGGCCCTGGGCAAGTCACTTAACCTCTGTCTGCCTCAGTTTCCTCAATGATAAAGTGGGAATAATAATAACACCTACCTTCCAGGGTTGTTGTTAGGATCACGTCAAGTAAAATTTGTAAAGTGCTTAGTACAGTGCTTAGAACATAGCAGGCACCTAATAAAAGTGTGTTCCCCTTCCCATGGGCCAGCTAGGTAGTGCAGTGAATAGAATGCCCACCCCGGGGGTCAAGAAGACTCATCTTTGGGAGTTCAAATCTGGCCTCAAGAGATTTACTAGTTGTGTGACCCTGGGCAAGTCACTTAATCCTGCATTCATCAGTTTCAACACCTGTAAAATGGGCTGGAGAAGGAAATGTTGAACCCCTCCAGTATCTTTGCCAAGAAAACCCCAAATGAGATCATGAAGATTTGGACACCGCTGGAATTACTCAACCAAAGCAGCAACAACAACCCCTTTCCTTCCCTATCCACCATGCAATACTGCCTCCTTCGTTCAAAATCCATCTTTTCCACTTAACGTCTTGGCAAGTTACCTGCCCTTCTTGTGCCTTGATTTCCTCATCTGTAAAATGAAGGAGTTGGACTAGATCTCCTTGGTCTCTTACAGTTCTAAGTCCATAGTCATTCTATGATCATTCATTTCTGGAAGTAGGGCAAACAGAGTAGCAGAGTACTTGGCAAAAGGCTTCCCCCAGGAGAATTAGTCTTTAATTAGCCACACAAAACTTTAAAATATTTTCCTTCTCATTTTCCAACCTGGAATTGGATTTTTAAATTTATTGGCTCATAGAACATATTTTGAACTAGGGAATCAAATGAGTTTCTAGTTTTTACTTAGAATGCTTTAATCCTCAGAAGATTAAAGAATGTGTCAGGTTGTTTTCTTTGAAACTTCATGTTGACAGTCATCTTTTCACTGAGTTGGCATTCGTTTGCAGGTGCCTGATGAGGAAGGCCCCCTACCCCTCATCACAGTGTTCAGTGCCTTTGGGGGATGCTGGAACAGCTCAGAGACCCGGGAGGTTGAGGGATAGGAAAGGGATGTCAAAGGGAAAAACCAATTAGCGAGGCTGCTTTAGAAAGGAAGGAACTAGAAAGATGCTGAGCCAACAAGATCAACAAAGGATGTCACCACAAAGGAATTGGCTTTCTTGTTCAAAAACATAAATAGAGATAACACTCTTTTTTCCTTCTTAATCAAAATGGCAAGGAGCCAGGAATGACCTGCGAGCTTTCTCTGGGGCCTAAGAGAAGCCCATAGCTGGCTTCAGCCTCTGGAAGGCTTTTCTAGTTAAGATGGAACAAAACGTGTGTGAAGGATGGAGATGGGTTGGGGGGAGGTGGAATTCTCCTACCCAGCATGGTGTGGGGAAGCAATGTGGCCCAGTGGAAGGAGAACTGACTCCTGGACCTGGGTTCACACCCTATCTCTTCCAATGGCTACCTGGGTGACATTAGATTTAACTTCCTGGGGCATCATTTTCCTCATATGGATAATGAGGGGGTTGGTTATTTGGCACTCTCCTTTAGCTCCAAGCTTATGATTATGTGGATTGGTGGACTTCCTGGCCACCAGCTCCAAACCATTTCACCTGCACTCCAGCCATCACCCCATCCTCTCTCCTTCAGGGACCTTGGACTACCTCCTCCCCTTCTTCCTCTTCCACCCAACTTTTTAGCTCTCTTTTATGTGTTTTCTTCCTCCACTAGAGTGTAAGCTCTTTGAGGGCAGAACTGTCTTGCTTGCTTGTATTTGTGTTTCTAACTCTTAGCATGGTGCCTAGTATAAAGTAAATGCTCAATAAATGCTTTGTTTAGAAATGCTTTCATTCCTATCAGGGCTCTGCTTGGTTTTGTCTCACAAACATCATGACCCCCTGGCACCCCAGAACTGCTCCAGGTACCCTCTAGTGGCCTCCTCTCCCTCTTTTCGCTTCCTTTTGTGTATTCTCTTCTCCCATCAGATTGTAAACTCCTTGAGGGCAGAGACTGTCTTTCTTTTTCTTATTTGTATCCCCAGCGCTTAGCACAATGCCTGGCACAAAGTAGGCACTTAATAAATGTTTATTGATTAATGCCTATTGACTTGTTGTTTGTCCTTTATTTTTAAAAAGGACCAATGATATCACGAGGTTGGTGTCTTGACTCATTTGTGAATTGGATTTAAGTGACACAGAGTCATCAGCCTCACTATCTCTTTCACAGTTATCGAAGTTCAGTGGCAAGACAAAAGCCAAGATTCATGGGCTGGGATGCAGTGGATGACCTTGGCATCTTCAGTGTCTGACCAAGCTCTAAGTGCTCCGCAGCACTTGCTTCAGCCGCCTTCCTAGCCATTGGAACAAATTGCTCTCCTCCACCCATTCCAATGGGGAAAGTCTTCACATGCTTGGGGTAGATATCCCCCTAACTCATTGATGGGTTCGAGGCCTATCAGTTACCCTCAACTTGGTTTAGCCCCATCTGCCGGGACAGTTTTACCAGGGTGTGACCGCTGCTCGTGCTATAGCATGTGAAGACTTACACCATTGGAATAGGTGGATGAGAACAATTTGTTTCAATGGCCACAAAGGCGGCGAAGCATTCAGAGCTTGGTCAGATATCGAAGACGCCAAGGTCATCCACCGCATCCCAGGCTGCTGCCAGTTGTTTGGAGTTTGGTCCTGCTACCAGACTGTGCTGACTCTGGAGGAGAGTGAGGCTGATGACTTTGTGCAACACAGCCTCACTTAAATCAATTCACACACGAGGCAAGACGTCACCCTGGTCGTGTCATTGGCCCTCTTGAAAATGAAGGACAAACCACAACAATTATAATGAGTGAGGGCGGCAGTTCTTTGAAATAAAATACCAGGTTGGCTGGCTTTTGTCAGTCATAGGAGCATAGATTTAGACCTTAGAGGTCATCCAATCCAACTCCCTCCCTTGCCCACCCCCACCCCACTTAAAGATAAGGAAATGTGGTCAAGGCAGATAAAGTAACATGCCCAAGGTCACAGATGGAGTTAAATGGCAGAGTTGGGATTCAAACCCAGCTCCTTGAACTCCAAAGCCTGAACTTTTTCCTGGAGTCAGAAAGACCTGAGGTCAAATGTGGCCTTAGACACTTACTAGCTATGTGACCTTGGGGAAATGTACTGACAATTAAGGTGGGACTTTTTTTAAGCATTTTAGAATGCTAAATTAATTAAGTCTCTTTGATTGAGTCTTACTAGGTGCTAAACCCCAGGCCCACACTTTTTTACTACTAGGTGCAAAGCCGTAGGCCCAAACCCCTAATTACTAGGTGCTAAGCCTATGTGGGCGAGAAGCCCTCAGAGTCCTAAGGGGAGTTGGTAAGACCAGAGTCAATAGTAGAGTCTAAATTCTGGTGGCTCAGATGACATTTGATGACAGCCAAAGACTGTATAAAAAGAGAGAACAAAGATGTTTTGCTGGGGGCTCTCACTCCTGGAGGTGTATTGATGTGGAGACTCTGGGCAGCTGTAGTTAAGAGCCCTCCAGCTTGTGAACTCAGATGTTGATGTGTTCTTGGTAGCTATGGATTGTATTTGGTCTATTTATAATGTATGTTTGTAATTTGTTTGTATTTGCTCTGAAGTTCAGGGTGCTGGCTTTTTCCCCTGGACTAAGTAAATGATATTTGTATGTTGGATTGAAATAAAATTGTTAACCCCCTTAACGTTGCTTTCCTTAGTAAAGCAGATCAAAAGAAACTGTGCTGGCAGCATTCTTGTTTTTGGGCTTGTGTTGGTCTTTCACCCCCACAATAGCTGCTAGCCAGATTGTTGAAACTGCAAGTCATTTAACCTCTCTGCCTCAGTTTCTTCATCTATAAATTGGGGATTATAATAGCACCAAGGTCCCAGAGTTATTTCAAGGATCAAATGAAATACCATTTGTAAACACCTTGCAAATCTCAAAGGGTGAATAAATGCCTAGCTATTATGTAATAATAATAATAACCATTATTGTGGTGGTTGTTATTAATATGCCATGATGGCCCCATTGAAGATTAACTCATGTTTTGATGCAGGGCAGGAACACCCTAAGTAAAACTCCCATTTATTTATTCAAGGAGGGTCCAATTCATTGGTTGATGAATATTAGAGCTGGAAGGGACCTGAGAGATTGTCTAGTATGATAGGTTCATTTTACAGATAAAGAAACTGAGGCAATATGAGTACCTAGAGATTACATGACTTCCTTCACTCAATCTAGCAGAGTTGGGACTAAAACCCAATTGTGTGCCATGCATGGATACACTGAAGGACCAGCAGAGGTTTATTTTAGAGAAGAGAACATTTAGGGAAATACCTAATAGTTCATCTCCAAGTATTTGAAAGGCTATCCTTTAAAAGGGAAATTAACTTGTTTTACTTTGCCCCAAGACTAAGATCAATGGGCAGAAGATCCAGAGGGGTAGATTTAGGCTTAAGAGGAACAATAAACAATCATTTGTTAAGTATCTATATGGCCAGCACTGGAGCTACCAAGACAAAAATGAAAAGTCTTTGCCCTCAGGGAGCTCCCAGTCTATTTGGGGAAGACAGTGTATTCTCACACAAAATAGATAGAAGTGGGGAAAGTGGAATCTGGGAATGCCTGTGGTAAAGGGTGACTTGTGAGCAGAAATGAGGGAAAACTCTGGAACAATTAGAGCTCTGCAAAAGTGGATTGAGTTTCCTTGGGAGATGATGGGATCCCCTCCCTTGAAGTCTTCCAGGAAAGTGTAGATGAGGACTTGGGGTGGGGCATGTGGGAGGGGTTTTATTGAGTGGATGCCCCTGGGGTCCCTTCTAACTTGGAGATCCCATAACTCGGATCTCTTGACTCTCTCAGCCCAATGCTCTTTTCGTGCTGTCTACTAATGTTAATTCATGATGACAGAGGCATAATATTAATGGTTTACCCACCTGCCCTAAGGGAAAAAGTTAGGGCAGTGGTGCTCGTGTGTGTACACATGCACATTCTGCACTCTATTTTTGATACAGAGAGTCGATGTTGGAACACAGAGTGATGACTCAGCATTCTTCCCTAGTGCAGTAGACACTGAGTTGAACCAGGAACCCCCGGAGTGGCATAGCTGGTTTAGGCTTTAGTTGGCATCCCTGCTTACTAACAAACTGAAAGGGTGAGCAAGGCACTCTTGGGCTGGAGGAATGGGGGTGATAATCTCCAGGGACGTTTTATATTCCAGTTTCAACTCTTGCCTGGTATTTCCAGAGGGAGATGGGAAATGACAATTGGCTCTGGGGCCCTCTCCAAATCACCCAAGTTTGGGGGAGAATAGCAGAAGAGTCTTCTGGGTGGAGAGCTCATAGTCAAACCTTAACCAGAGAGGCAACCGAGGAAAAGGAAATCATCATTTGAGGTCTACCCTGAAACTCAAGAACTGCCAGAGAGAATGCGTTTATGATTCATCAACAACGAAAAAAATCAGACAGATTTCCTTCTCTCTTATTTTTAGCAGCAAGCTGTCTAGGTACTCTGAAGAATGGAAATGTGATATATTTAGAAAATCTAATTGTGGGCTTGTTGTCTTTCTTTAGAAAGAAGCTGAGGAACCAAACAGGGTTCCATTCCTCTTTAAATATTCCTTTTCTTCTTTAATCTTGCTTTCTCTCAGGAGATAGTCTCTATGGGGGTACATGATGCTTGCTAGTGATGCCACCTTTTTAATTTTCCCATTGTTCTTGCTAGGCTGGCTTTCTAAGCACTCAGTCTGAGCAAAGGGATTCTTAGACTGGATGGGACCTTAGAATATGAAATGTGAGAGCTGGGAGGGAATTTAGAACATGGAATATCAGAACCCAGAATTTCAAAGCTATGAGGATCTCTAGGCCACAGAATGTCAGAGCTGCCAGGAGCTGGTGAGAGACATTTAAAGCCCTCCACAATCTGGCCCCTTCCCAACTTTCAGTTTTCTTGTACTTTACTCCATTCAATGTTCTACCATTCAGTAACACTAGCCTTTTTGCTGTTCCTTGCACAAGATACTCCATCTCCCATCTCAGTACTTTTCCCCTGGCTGCTCCCCCATACCTAGAAGGCTCTTCCTTAACTCTGCCTCCTGGCTTCCCTGAACACTCATCTCAAATGCTACCTTCTTCTGGAAGCTTTTCCTGGTCCCCTCCCCAGCTGCTGGTGCCTTTTCCTCTCAGATTACATTCCGTCTACTATGTTGTCATTCAGTTGTTCTTCAGTCATGTCCAACTCTTTGGGACCCATTTGGGGTTTTGTTGGCAAAGATACTGGAGCAGTTTGCCATTTCCTTCTCCAGCTGATTTTACAGGTGATGAAACTGAGGCAAACAGGGTGAAGTGACTTACCCAGGGTCACAAAGCTAGTAAGGGTCTGAGGCCAGATTTGAACTCAGGAAGGTGAGTCTTCCTCTATCCACTGCCCCACCTTCCTGTCCCTATGTATGTGTGCAGGCATGTATGTGCATTTGCATATGTATATATGTAGGTATACATATATGTCCATGCACGTAAGCATATACATATATTATATACACATACCCAATACACACATGTGTGTATACATACATATATACATACATACATATGTGTATATATGTGTATGTATGTAGATACACATAAATGCTTTGGCCCCACTTTCCCAGGGCTAGCCCTTTCACATTTCCCACCCTTAGGGTTCTCTAGTAACCTGATGGGGTTGGGAAGTCTCTTTCCTGTTATCACCTTGAGCCTCCACCAGATCTGTCCCCCTACTTTAGAGGTCCAGTGACTACTAGGCCCTAGTTTCTTGTAATCACTTAACATCAAATTAACTTTTACAAATGGTGTTTACTTAACAGCTAGAGCAAAAACAAATGTGCAAACATTTGCTCCAAGCCCTGGGAGGCATGATTTCTGCCTACCACCTTAGTCTCTGGGGACAGAGTTGGGATTAGGTTCATAGCTTAGTTCAGTTCCTACATAGCATTAGTCTTACCAAGTTCATGTCCAAAGACAGCACTGATGCTGGCTTCTGCTGGACTAGAGTACTGGGACACTTCTCCTTAGACCTTGCTACTGGGTTGGCTGCAATATCTAGCCTGGACTTATGGATTCCTAGATTCCCCCTGGCTCAAGTTCCCGTGGCAGATCAGAGACTCCATTCCCTTTCCCTAGAACAGAAGAGCATGAATGAAAAACCAAAGACTCTTCCTTGGAGCCACATAGCCTCAGGAGGAGAAGGAGGCCCCGAGGCCTACCTCCTTTGTCATGTAGTATGAGTGAATAAGCCACTTCCTCCCTTAGACTCTAATGTGAATGCTGGGTAGTGAGAATGCTGGAAAAGTCTGGATCAATGCTGACTCAGGCCATCTGAGAGTTGTCAACTATTCTTGCTCTGCAGCCAATGGAAACATTCTTCTCAGCCATGTGATAGACCAGTGCTCTGGTCCTTTAGTCTCCCAGAAGTAGTTCCCTAGCATCTTACACATGAGTGATGCCATCTTAAGTGGTTTGGGCATTCACCAGACCTGCTCTGCTCCCCCTTCCATAACCCATTATATGTAAGTAGTTATTTATAAGCCATCTTTCCCATTAGACTATGACCTCTTTGAAGGCATAGGTGGTGATTGTGTGTGTGTGTGTGTGGGGGGTATCCCTAGTGCTTAGCACAGTGCCTGGCATAGTGCTTAATAAATGCCTATTGATGACTGACTTACTAGAACAGAGAATTTCAGAATTGAGAAGGACCTGAGAAATCAGTCCATCCCATGCCTGTATTTGGGAAGCTCTACCTCACATCTCCCCTATGCTGGGTATCTGGGTCCCCTGCCTCCCCTACATCTGTTGTAGTTTATTTTCTTCTTTCCCCCCTCTCCTCACTTCCTGGAGGTCAGGTAAAATCTCCCTTTTCCTTGGCCTGGGGATCTCTAGGCCACTAACTTATTTCCTTGGGGGCTCAGTTCTGATGTGCCCCTATTGCTTCCCTTCTTGTCACCAGGCCTTCTCTCTGGCTGGCCCTGGGTAACCCAGAACAGGTATCCCATCAGCACTCTGGATTCTCATTTCACTGTCCGTTAGTTCATTGTTGAGCCTTAAAGGGGCTTCTCAGAAGAATGAGATGGGCTAGTCAATGATGGAAGCCTTTTTATTTTGTGTATTTGAGGGAAGATCCCATGGCTTAAATGGACATACCCATGGAGAAAGAGGTTGGGCAATGAAGAAAGCTGCCACCCTCTCTGTCTCAAACTAGAGCAGCGCACTAACCCTCCATATGGACCAGGAATGAGATCTCCGAAGCAAGAAGGACTGCAAATAGGGAAAGTGCCAGAGAGCCTCTTCAGGCATGGAATAAAGTCCCATGGCTTCCTATTGGGATCACATATAAACCTCTCCATTGGGCATTTAAAGCTCTTCCCAATCTGCCCCTTTCCTGCCTTTCCAGGCTTCCTACAGTTTACTACTCTTCCCATATTGTCTTACTTGCTGCTCTTCACACAGAACTCTTTATCTCCCACCTCCTTGCCTTTGCATTGGCTGTCCCCCATGCCTGGAGTGCACTCCCTCCTCACCTTTGCCTCTTAGCTTTCCTGATTTCCTTCAATTTCCAGCTTTCCCACTGCCCCTCCCGTCCCTTCTGCTAACATCCTTTCCTCTGATATTACTTTCTATCTATTCTTCTTGTCTTGTACTATGTATCTTATATATCTGTATGTATGTACTTTATATACTTTGTATCTTATACTTTGTGTCTTGTATGCATGTATGTACTTTGTATCTTATACTTTGTATACTATAAACATTTTGTCTCTTCTGTTAAAAGGCAAGCTCTTTGAGGGCAGGGACTATTTCTTTTTTATCTCTGTTACCCCAGAGTTTAGTACAGTGCCTAGCACACAGCAGGCATTTATTGATTGAGAGAAGATTCTATGATATGGAGGAACAGGAAAGAAAGAAAAGAAGCAGTTAAGTACTTTATAAATATTATCTCATTATATCCTCCCAACAACTTTGAGAGGTAGCTGCTGTTATTATCCACATTTATAGCTGAGGAAACTGAGGCAGACGGAGCTTAAAGTGATTAGGTCACCCACCTGTAAATGTCTGAGGCTGGATTTGAACTCGGGTCTTCCTGACTCCAAACCCAGCTCACTGTCAGCAGTGTGTTACCTAGCTGCCTCTAGTTATAGTCCTTTAAGGCTCACAAAGCCTTACACATTTGATGCTGGGATTCCAGATATAAGGAGTTCTAGAAGAGGAGCAGACAGGAAGAGGGACAGACACAGGGCAGAGATGGCCTGTAGACTGAGAAAGATGCCCCCAGAAATCCCAGTCCACACCACCCCTACCAGTGTGCCTGGCGAGCATGGTGAGTCCCACAATGCCATGTATCCCACCTGGCTCAGTCCCCAGGCCCATTGCACTTGCCCAAGAAGACTCTGCTAAGTCAGAGAGATAGACCTTACTCTAATAATGGGATGTCAGGCAGCAATATCAATTCCCAAAAAGGGAGGCCCTTCCCCATGTCCCTCAGATCACTGTCCTCAGGTAGAGACCCTGGGGACACATCAGAAGTCCTAGCAGTTTAGGAAGGAAGGGACACTTAGAATCAGGGTGGGCAGATGGGCCAAGGGAAGTACTCTAGTGGCAGTAGATTTGATAGAATGCTGGACTTGGAAAGTCAGGAAGAGCTGAGTTTGAATCCTGCCTTTGACATTTACCAACTGTTTGAGTCTAGGCAAGTCACTGAACTGCTGGGGTCCTCAGTTTTCCCATCTTTAAAGTGGGGAAGCTAACAACCCCTTTCTGACAGGGCTATTGTGAGGATCGAGGGACATGCTGCAAGTAAAGCATTCTGCAAACTGTGAAAGTGCTGGATGAATGGCAGCCACTGGTATTTTTCTTGTTTGAGAGGAAGTCAGGCTGGGGCCTTCTCAGACATGACCCCAGTGATCCTGCCTCTGGTGCAGGGGAAGGAGGGATGGTCTGTTCACCCTCTGCAGCCCGAGGACCCGAGGCCCTGGGGCTGATGGCTGCTGAATGCTATCTGGGCCTGACAGAAGCTTCTGGAAAGGGCACTGAGGGCAAGAGCTTGTTGGGGGCTGCCTGGGGGATCTGAGCTCTGAGTGTGCTGGAGAGAGAGGCAAGGCCTGGGCCCAGATGCTGCTGACATGCTGGATAGAGAGGTTTTTCTGGCCCCTAGGGTGTTCGTTCTCTCTCTCTCTCTCTCTCTCTCTCTCTCTCTCTCTCCCTCTCCCTCTCTCTCTCCCTCTCTCCCTCTCTCCCTCTCTCCCTTTCTCCCTTTCTCCCTCTCTCCCTCTCTCCCTCTCTCCCTCTCTCCCTCTCTCCCTCTCTCCCTCTCTCCCTCTCTCCCTCTCTCTTTCTGTCTGTCTTTTTCTCTGTCTCTCATTCTCTGTGTATCTCTCCCTTGCTCTCTCTCACTGTCTCTGCTTCTATCTCTCTGTTTCTCTCTATCTCTGTGACTGACTCTGTTTCTGTCTGTCTGTTTCTCGCATTCCTTTCTTCCTTTCTCTTTCAGAAATGACAGAATGTCAGGGCTGGGAGGGGCCTTAGAACAGGGGTCAGAGCCAGTTTAAGGTTTGGCATCAACAATCCATCTGGTTCTACAAGAGTGTTTTAGGTGTGAAAGGCAAGAGGTAAGAGACAAAGAATAGAGGGCTAAGAATCCAGAGGCCAGGGTTCTAGTTCTGCCCCTGGGGTGGGGGTGGGGGTGTGTCATGTGACTTCTCTGTGCCCCAGCCTACTCTCTTAGGGATAAGTTGCTGTGTGGTTGGTAGTGGGAATTTTTTCATCTGGAAGTTCTCTCTGTCAGTGAAAGCACAGGTGTAGTCCTGACCCCTATCTGTATCTATATCTGTACTTGTACCTGTATCTGTATTTATATGTGTACATATGTATATGTGTATTGTGCACATGTGTTTGTATGTATATGTATGTGCACATGTATAGATGCGTCTATGTAGATATGTGTGTAAATATGTATATGTATGTGTATGTATATGCGTGTGTATGTATATGTATAAATCTACAGGACATATCAAAATTCTTAGTGCAGTTTTAAGCCATTATGCTTTAATATAATGTTTAATATAATTAATATGTAATAATATAATATTTAATATGATAAAGTTATTATAACGTAATATAATTATAATATAATACAACCTTAAATCCCTATATAAAGGTTCAGTATTATTATTATCCTTGCTTTGACAACTCAAAACTACACTAAGAATTTTGGGATACCTTATATATTTGCAGACACACATATATACATTTACACACATGTGTAAGTATGTATATATATGTATATGTGTGTATATGTATGTATCTATGTGTGTATATATCTTCATACAGATTATTACTTTATTAGGTTCTGCTTTCTTCAAGATATGGGGCAAATGGCTTGGGGCAGGAAATTTATATTTTATTATTTCTTTTAATAATAATAATGACAGCTAGCATTTATATCATGCTTACTATGTGCCAGGCACTGTGCTAAGTGCTTTCCAATTATTATCTCATTTGATTTTTACAACGACTCAGAAGTAGGTGCTATTATTATACCAGTTTTATAAATATGAAACTGAGGCAGACAGAGGTTAAATGACTTGCCCAGGATCACACAGCTAGTAAGTATCTGTGGCTGCATTTGAACTCAGGTCATCTAGACTCCAGGCCCAGTGTTCTTATCCACTGTACTTCTGTATTTCTTTGATTTTTTCTTTTTATGGATGGTTATTACATCTATGAAAGAAAGCAGGATTTAGTGGACTGAAAGCTGGCCTTGGAGTAAGGAAGACCCAGGTCTGAATCCTGTCTCTGATATTTATTAGCTAAGTAAAGGGAAGTCACTTTCTCTTGGCTTTAGGCAGCTAATTCTCTAGGCCTTAGAGTCTAAGGCTTCTCTGTGATTGACGGAGCATTGCAATCTGCATCAGTGTAGAACACCCCTATTCTGAGCAAACTTGGCTCCTCAATTACAAAGAGACTTTAAAAATAAACCGTATAATCCCCTGCCACATAATAAATGTTCCACTTACATATGGTGATTGGTTAATAAACACTCCTTCAAGTGAGGCATCTTGGCATAGTCGGTAGAAGTCTGAATTTCGGGTCAGAAAAACCTGAGTTAGAATCTTATATCAGACACTATATGACCTTGGGCAAGTCACTTCACCACTGTCTGCCTCAGTTTCTTTATCTGTAAAATGAGAGAAATAGTACCTGCCTCCTAGGGTTGATTCGAGGTACTATCAAACGAGGTGATTTTTGAAACCCTTAAATCACGTCATACCTTAAATGCTATCATTATTAGCATTATTATCTGTATAATGTTAGGTAAATAGTTTAATTTCTCTTGGCCTTAACTATTTCATCTGTAAAGTGGGGATAATGTTAGCATCTACCTCCCGGGGTTGTTGTGAGGATCAAATTAGGCAACATATATAATGGTCTTTACAATCTTTAAAGCATCAAATAAATTTAAGGGATAATTGATATCTGGATTTGAAGTCAGGGGACTTTGGTATAAATCGTGGCTCTGCTGCTTATTGTGTGATGTCAGGCAAGTCATTTAGCGTCTCCGGGCCTCAGTTTCCTCAATTGTAAAGTGAGGCGGTTGGACTAGATTGCCACTCAGATCCCTTCTGGTCCTAGTCCTATATTTTCTGATCCTTTGATATTAATTTCAGAAATATTTATTAAGCTCCTTTCATGTGCAAGGCCCTGGAGATACAAAGAGGAAAAACAGAATGGCCCCAACCTCAAGGAGCTTACAGTCTAATGAGCAGAGTGGGGGAGTACTTGTTGATTTCATTTGTCTTTAAAAGTTTTTCTTTTCCCCATCATTCCTGGCATAATCCTGTCTATCAAGTAGCCCTTTCTCTTGCCTGGAGACAGCTAGTGGGCTTTCCTATTGGGAAAGAGCTGTCTGAGCTCATGGCCCAGCCTTGGACCCCAGCAATCCATCTTCTTTCTTGCTCCCCATCTGTTTGCTCCATCTCCTGGCCCTGCCTCTTCCTGATCCTTTGGAACACTACCACGCTCCTTCCCCCTCATGTTATTGATGGTGGAATGTCCAGGAGGTTTTTAAAAGGGGAGGAAGGGATGGCGGTGGATGGGCTGAAGCCTTGAGTCAGCTCTCCTCCACGGGTTCTCTTCCCTTCAATCTGATTCGGAGAAATTGGTCCCAAAGTGTCTGACGGAAAGCCCAGGGGTAGAAGCCCGGAAAGCAGCTCCTGGAGTGGAGCGCTGCATAGGGAGGAGCCAGCTTTAGCACTCTCAGTGGTAAGTGGAGGAAGGCAGAATTCTGCCAGACCGTCCTGTTTTGCCCTGGGCACTGGGTCTAAATAAGGGGGTGTGATCATTTGGAAAAGAGGGAGGCCTTTTTGGGAGATCTGTGTTGTGGTATAAGAAATTCATGGAGACTTGGGTTTGTATCACAGCTATCATTTATTACCTGTGTGATGCTGAGCAATTTATTTAACTTTTCTGGGTGGGCCTCAGTTTCCTAGTTTGTAAAATGAGGGGATTAGATTAGATCCCTTAATAAACTAGCATGATAAAGTGTTAAGCACTCAAAGGACAAACTCGGCTTCATTTCTGTCTGTGCTAAGGGGCAGCTAGGGGGCGCAGTGGATAGAGCCCTAGGCCTGAACTCGGGAAGATCTGAGTTCAAATGTGACCTCAGATACTTATTAGCTGTGCAACCCTGGGCAAATGACTCCATCCTGTTTGCCTCAGTTTCCTCCTCTGTAAAATGGGCTGGAGAAGGAAAGGAAAACCACCCCAGTATCTTTGCCAAAACCTCCAAAACCCAACAACCCCAAAACAAAAAACCCCAAATTGGGTCACAGTCAGACACGACTGAAAATGACTGAACAATTCCCAAGACATCACACAGTGCCTGAGATGTAGTACGTACATACTCCATGCTTGTTGCTTGATTCATTCATTCTCTCATGAATTCATTTGTTCATTCAGAAAACATTTATTATGTCTATTATGTTAGACCCTGGGATAGATATAGAATAAATAAGGTCTAATCTCCATCCTCATGGGCCAATCTAGTAGATGCATGGATGCTATGGTCAGTCCCTTCCAACTCTAAAATGATTTGATTCTGTGTCTTTTGTGTTCACCAAGCCCTTGTAGGGTTGCTAGGAGGCCAGCCTTTGGTCTGATGGTGCCACAAGGCTCCATCTCTTGCCTTTCTCTTGGAAAATCTCAAGGCAATTATTCCCCTAAGAATTCTGGCTTCCAGACAGGAAGAAGGGAGTAAGATGAGCAATGGGGAAGGAAGCAATCATTTCCCAGGCTTTTATTCTTCTAATTAAAAGCAATGGGGCATGATGGACAGAGTGCTAGACCTGGAGTCAAGAAGGACTGGGTTCAAATCCCACCTTTGACTTTTATTATTTGTGTGAACAGCTGCTCTGTGTGGCAGCTGCTCCCAGCAACTCCCTCTAATTTATCTCAAGTTCAATAGCAAAGAAGCAAATTTAGGTTTTAAGATAAAGGAGGAACTTCCTGCAAATTAGAGCTGCCACAAAGTGGAATGAGCTGCCTCAGGAGATGGTGAATTCTTGTATAGGGATGGGTTGTTCTGGATGTCCCTCAAGCTCTGAGATCTATAGATCTATGAATCTATGAAGTGCAAAGTTATGGAAGGGTTGCCTTCTGTATGGACAGAGGGAGTTCCCTCTACTGGGAGGTCCTGATGGTGACAAATTTCCATTATCTTCCCAATAGTACCTATGGGGATTTAGGGAGAGGCCCAACAAAGGATGTGGTACGACAGGCTCTCCAGTACTTCCAGTTGGCATCATGTTATGGCTCCTCTGAGAGCTGCAGTTACAAAAGGAACATCAGCCCATCAGGTCCTGCTTTCTCGTTTTATACATGAGGAAACTGAAGCCTTGAAAGGAAAAGTGACTTATCCAAATGGCTCACAGGGTCAAAGATTTACAATTGGAAGGGACCTTGGATACCACTGGATCGAACTCTTTTAGTTTTACAGATGAGAAAACTGAGACCCAGAGAAGAGAAATGGCTTATGCAAGGCTACTCAGGTCTAAGTACAAGATCACAGCTTTAGAGCCAGAAGGGAGACCTCCTCCCTTTCTTTTACAGATAAGGATGATGAAGACCAGAGAAATTAACATAGCAACATAGACTTGCTCTGGGTTGTGCAGGTAGTAAGGAACAAAGCTGGAATTTGAGCTCATCCTAGAATCCCACCCCTCATGGGGCTACAGTGTCACATGATCATAAGATTTAGAGCAGAAAGGTGCCTTAGAGCTTACCAACCTCAAATGTCACATTTTCCAGATGAGGAAACTGAGTCCCAAAGAGGTAGAAGAATGTTCCCAGCATCCCATAGTTGATCAGGAGTAGAACCAAGGTGTGAACCCTAAATCAAGCCCTCTGTCCATGACATCACTGGAGGGACAGCCAAGTTTGGAGTCATTGGACTTTAGTTCAAATCCCATCTCCACCTGGGTGACCTTGGACAAGTCTCTTAACCTCTGAATACTTTAATTGAATATTAGTGTTGACTAGGAAGTCTGGTAGGGACCTTCTGTGGCCTTCTTTTCTCCAGTGGCAGTGAGGAGGAAGATGCAGGTCTGAGCAACAGGGCATTAGGGCCCTGGACCCTCTGGTTCAGTTTGCAAATGCCAGTGCATCTACTTCAGGATCCATTCCCCCCGCTCACTGTCATTTAGAAGGCTCAGGTTGACGCTTGGGGTCTGGTATCCACAAACCAAGGCAGCCTGGCTGGAGCTGGGGAGCTGGCCAATTCACCTGGCCAGCCCCCGTCCAGGTGGGAAGCCTCTGAAGAAAGGGAGCATTGAGGAAGCAGATGATTGAAGGAGATTACCTTCTTTCTAACAGTTCCTGTTGTATTAGCAATGTGTGTCCTGGACCCCTTGGATAGACTGGTGAAACCTATGGGCCCCTTCTCAGAATCATATTTTTAAATACACAGAATCAAACATGTAAGTTACAAAGGAACCCAATTATTTTGAAATACAGTCATCAAAATATTTTTTAAAGAGCTCAACTTTACAGACCCCAGGTTAAGAACCTCTCTTTTGGAGGTTAGCATTTAGAGATGGTGGTTGGAGGAGATGGTTAGAATGGGAGAACTTCCCTAAAGTAGAGTGAACATATTGCCAGGATGTCAGGTCAACAGGAAGAGTTTAAAGTTGACCTGTATGGAAGAAGGGAACTATCTCCAAAAAGACACAGTCACAGAATCTCAGAATTGTAGAGAGAAAAGTCCCTGAGAACAAAGATGGCAGAGCTAGGAGGGATCTTAGAACACAGAATGTCAGAGTAAGCGATGGGATTGTGGGTCGTAGTTAGAACATATATGTTGGAGATGGATGAGACCTTAGAACAGAGAATGTCAGGCCTTTGAACCTAGGATGTCAGATTTGGGAAGGGCCTTAGAACATGACATGTCAGAGCTGGGAGGGGCCTTAAAACCCTGAATATCACACCGAGGAGGGCCCTTAAAACATAGAATGTCATGGTTGAGGAGGGGGAGGGAATTCAGCATGTTTCCTCATCTTTCATAAGAGGTGGCTGGTTTAGAATGTCTCTTAAGCTTTTCCAGATTTAGATCCTAGGAACACTAAATGTCATTACTGTCAGGGACCTCTGTAGTTGTTTCAGTCATGTCTCACTTTCCATGACCCCACTTGGGGTTTTCTTGGCAGAGGAATTGGTGTGGTTTTCCATTTCTTTTTCCAGCTTATTTTACAGATGAGGAAACTGAGGCAAATAGGGTTAAGTGACTTGCCCAGGGTTACACAGCTAGTCAGTGCCTGAGGCTAGATTTGAACTCAGGAAGATGTGTTCTTGATTCCAGGTCCAGAATTCTATTCACTGCACCACCCAACTGCCCAATCCAACTAGCTCCCTGATTTGACAGATGAGTGAACCAAGCCCCAGAGGAAGGAAAAGGCTTACCTACGATGATTGCATGTTTCTGTAGTCTCAGGGTTCAAACTACCCCAATGCCTTCTGACCCCCAGGCCAATGGTCTTCATACCACACTGTGCTGAATATGACCCCAGCTACTCCAAAAGCCCAGCTGCCCTCTCTGGCAGGTTGCCCACAGTATTTACTTTTAGTTCTTAAAAAAAAGCTTTCTCAGAAAGTAGCCCTCTTTAGCTTTGTGTAGCAGTTGTAAACATGCCTACGCCTACATTTAATTAGCCAGTTAATCAGTCAATAATCGTTGTATCGTGCTCTTCCTCCATGGCACAGGGCTCAGTGTTGGGGTTACAGAGACAAAAGCCAAGTAGTTCCTGCCTTCCAGGAACTTAAGTTCAACAGAGAGGATACAAGATATATGCATAGACGTAGACACAAAATATATTCGGATAAGACAGAGCAGGTTGCCTGGCTGGCATGACTTCACCCTATACTTTTCAGTAGCTGCCCATGGATATTCAAGGTCAAGAACCATTGGGAGCTACAGCTGCCCACCTGTTGCCAGCTTTACCATCTTGGCAATTTCCCCTCATTGCCTGTAGCATTTGGGCTCATAGGTGACTCATCAACTTAGAGAGGAAAGGGATCTAAAAGGCCACCTAGTCCAATCCCCTCCCATTACAGATGAGGAGTTGAAGTGTTTGGGCTAAGGTCACAAAATACTAAGGAGCAGAGCTGAGGTTTAAACTCGTCTTCTGACACCAAAGTCAAGTCTCTTTCCACTGTGCCATATAGCCATTGACGGGGCTGGTTGGCCAAATAGCCCTTGACTGGGCTGGTTGGCCAAATCCAGTAAGATGACTAGTTGAAAGCTGTCCCAGTCTCCTGACTTCTGGTTATTTGAGTCCACCTCAGACATTTGTTAGATGTGTGAGCATGGGGTCTAGAGAGGGAGTATAGGGTCTTTAGCTGGGTTCAAATCCCAGCTTGGCCACTTGTTCTTTGGCTGACCTTGGTCAAGTTTTTCCCTTTTGGGGGCCTCAGTTTCTTCATTTACAAAATGAATGGATTGAGTTAGATGACCTCAAATGTCCCTTCTTCCTCTAAATCTGTGAGCCTATGACTAGTTACCCAAGAAGAAGATAGAGGCTTTGAAAAAAATTTACTTGTGCCCTATTTATGCCTAAAGGTGGCCATGGCCATCTTCAATTTGCCTGCTATCCAAAGGATTTTGGGTCCTGGCATAGAGTCTCCCAAAGAAAGATCAGGATTTTCAGAGCCATTCTTGATTGTGAACCACTTATCCAGCCTGACTCTGCATTGTGTTCTTGCGCATTGTGAAATCAGAGAAGGCTAGCTATCTGAGGGCAGAGATCTGTGGTTACCTGGATAGCTATGCTCTAATGAGAAGCTGCAGAAATCCAACCTCAGAAGGGGGTACATTTCAATGAGGGAAAGAAAACCACTTGGGTTTTGAACATAGACTTAGTGAGGAGAGAGGGTGGGGTGGTCCTTCCAACTCCCTCTTTTGAGGGGAGAACAGCAGTTCAGCTCAGCTTAGGGGGAGCGTGGGGATTCTGATGACTGCTACTAAGGTACAGTAACACGGAGCTGGGCGGCAGGGTCTAATATTAGAATGACTGGGTGGTGGTAGGCAGGCATTCACTCTTCTGTGTGCATGTGGGAGCATGAAGCCTCCTCCCAACCCCCGACCTCTCCTCTCTCTCTTCATCTCCTCACACTATCTTCTCCCCAGCTCTAACCGCTGAGTGCGGTCTCCATTGCTCTAGGGGTTCTAGACTTTTTGCTTTCCTAATTTCAGATCTTTGGATTTTTGAGCATGAAGTCCAATTCCTTCATTTTACAGATGGAGAAATTGAGGCCTGGAGTAGGGAAGAGACTTGCCCAGGGTCACTTGAGGAGCAGATGACAAGCTAGGATTTGAACTCAGGTCTTCTCCACTTTGGACTTCAGACTCAAATCTCTTCCTGTCACAGCATACTACCTCTCTTTCTTCTTTCCTTTTTTTGGGGGAAATGCCATTGCATTCTGCCAACTGTGACAGTGTGCCTTCATTTCTGCTCTGCCCAGGATCTGTGTGTGGCTCCCCCCTCCCTCCTGCTCCCCAGCCCCAGCCCCACCTCCACCCCCTCCTTTCCCAGGCATCTTGCAAATAAATCACGGGTGGTAGACAGGCTTGCCTCACCCTGCGGGGGGTGGGGGTGGGGGGGGGAGATTGCTGGTCCACATCTTGGCTGTTTGCATAGAGCTCTGCAGCAGCGGCAGCAGCTACAGCTCTGGGCACTGGGACGCTCTTTTATTTGCCTGCTGCCGGCAGTCCCGGAGAGTTGTCTGGGTGAGCGAGAGAGAGCAAGAGAGAAGGGAGAGGAGAGAGTGAGCCAGGAAGGCAGAGACACAACGCTGCCTGGCTGTGCTGAGGGCAACCAGAGGGAGCATTTCTCTTCTTGATCCCGTCTCTGACAGCTGTGCTGAGTTTTCCACCGCCACCAGCCAGAGATGTAGAGTAGTGTTTCCTTTTTTTTTCTTTTGGGTCCTGCATGCAGGGGTGGGGGGTGGAGAGGGTGGGATTGACTTGGTTTGGAGGTGAGGAGAGTGGGATGGTAGATTGTTAATTTTCCTTCTAGGGACCCCCGCTGAAGCTCCAAGCTGTTAAAGGAGTGATAAGGACACAGCGTCTTCCTTAAGGCAGAGGGGTGGGCAGAAGGTGTTGGCAGGAGATTGGGTGGCTCTTCCCCTCCCATCCCTCCTACAGTCCTCGGTGTCTAGGTATATGTCCTTCCTCTCTTCGGGGCAGTGGGCTGGGTTGGATCAGAACGGTGTGGGAAGTGGGGCAGAAGGATTTGAAGGGGGAACGTGGTGTGCCTGTGTGTCTGTGTTGATCATGTCTCTTTTAACACATCTGCAGTGTTTTATCACCTGAGAGGCAATAGAGAGCCCAGGGAGATTATTGCCTGGTGTCCGAGGAGGTGGTGTGATTTCTCTGTGTCTAAATATATATATATACACACACACACACACATACACACACATATATTTATATGGTGTATATGTGTATATACAATATGTATATGCTCAAAATAAGCTCTTTAAAAGTAAAATACAGTTCGCAAAATGCGATGAATGAATTAACTGGTTGGGTGGGGGAGCTGGGAAGTGTAGAGTGAGAGCTACAGACTTCGGTTGGCATGAGAGACGAGAAGATAGCCTGAGCCCAGATAACTAGCTGCTTAACCCTTGCCTGGGCTTGTGAGCTTAGCTCCAGAGCCTGTCCTAGGGACAGCCCTGTGGATAACTTTGTTCACGGTGGTATTTGTGCTTTTGGCTAGCAGATCCATAAGGTACCTTTCTTGGTGACTGGTGTCCAGATAGACTGCAGAGGAATGGGATGATGAATGTCCCAGGTTCTGCTCGTCCAGCTCTGGGTGAGCCTTTCACACAGAGGGTAGGGAGCCTTGGGAGAGTGATACTGTCCATGGTTCTGCTGTGGAGAGAAAAGGGCTTGGGGCAGAGCCCAGAAAAGGTTCCAGTCTCTGCCTTTAGATCGGTTTCTTTTTCTTTGATTCTTTCCCTGACCCTTACCTATGTGTGTGGGATCCCAGTGGTGCAGGTTGAACCAGCCTGATTGAGAGGAAAGGTTGTGGTCTCCTATGACAGAATCTGAGAACCTCAAATTTAATCTTTAAAAAGGAAAAGATGCTGTTGGCATGAATTGTGATTCTTTGAAGCTGGGATTTTTTTCTTGTTTCCATCCAACTAATAATTTCAGTCTTTTGAAATGAACATCCTTATATTTTGGTGTTTTGGGCGTTATCTCAGAGACTACTTAACCTCCACCTTTCAGCTTTCTACTTTGGTCTTTGTGGGTTGAAGGAACAGAATACTTAACTCTGGTGGATGTAAAATGAAGACCAGGTACATTAATTTTATTCATGCCCAAAGCACATAAAAATGTCTAATTCCCAGGGTCTGCCTCTGTGTAGGAAGCTTAGGCAAGGAGGTATTCCTAGGGAGGAGGGAAGTGTGGCCTTTTAGTTAGTGCTAAGGATAGAAAATCAAGGCTCCCAGCTCCTATTCCTGACCTCACCAGTGACTTGTTGAGTAGCTGTGAGAACACAGTCATAGAGCTTGAGTTGTAGAACCTCTTATCTCTTTCCTTTCCCCCTTCTCCACCTCCATCTTTGCCCCTCATCCCTGGGGTGGCTGAGATCCGAAAGGACCACATCTCCCTCTGTCCCTCCCCCTCACCCAGTTTAAATTGGTGCAGTGTGGTGCATTGGGGAGAAACAGGAGAGGCAGCACCGTGTATACAAAGAGACATGGCCAAAGACTTAGGGGAACTGGATTCCAGTCTTGGCTTCGCCATTTATTCTCTGTTGGCTTTGGACAAGTTGATTGTCTTCTCAGAGCCTTGTTCACTCCCCTGTATACTGAGGGATTGGATGGCATGGGTTCTAGAGGTCCTGTTTTTAGTTTGGACATTCTGAGATTGATTGTAGGGCAGATGAGGAAAAGCCAGGAACTCTTGAGGAGAAGATCTGGGTGAATCCTCGCATTTCCATTCACTGTTTCTTTATTTCCACTGCTTCACAGATGCTCTGGACACCTTTTTGGGCTGGAGGGTTAGAATCAGGAAGCTGTCTCTAGGGTGCTGGTTTCTAGATATTCCATTTGGTCTTTGTCAAATTGTGTGTGTATCTGTATCTGCATACACATATGTGCACTCATATGCTCGCATGCGCACCATTAGAGAACTTGGGATTTCTAATATGAATGAAGTAGACGTATGGACAGCGTCTTTGCTCTTTAGACCATTCGAGTGGGAAAATGGCCATGAGATTAGGCAACTTGGTGAATGGCATGAAGGCAACAAAAATGAGCATGGTTTATTCCTGTTTAACAGCTGTAGCTTTAACCTAGGATAAAAATAAACCTTGGTCTTGTACACTGGTGGGCTGGAGTTGATGAATTTAAATGATTCAATTGACACTGAGAATAGAGAGTCTCGATGGTGCTGTAAACAGAGAATTAGAGAGAGATTGGTGAGTTCCTTCCCTTCCCTACTCTACCCCACACCCTTCTTACAGGTTTTAAGATCAATGAAATACTTCTCTACTTCCCTACCTTCTGGAAGCCATCAGAATCTTCTAACCACTGGTGGCTGCAGTGGATACATTAGACATTGAGAATTGTTTCTCCTCTTAAATATTGTTCCTACCTAATTCAGAAAGGATCAAGTAGGGGAAAGGGCACAAAGTACTATAGTCCCGTGGAAGGAGTGCTGTATTTAGCACCAGAGAACCTGGGTTTAAATCTTGGTTTTGCCCCCTGTGTGACATTGGATCGGTCTCGGTTTTCTCCTCCATGAAATTAGGGGTTACACTAAATGATCTTTAAGGTTTCTTCCAGCTCAGATATGCATTGTTCTATGTTTATATAGTCTGAGATTCTTTCTAGCTTTAACTTTTTAGGTTTTAAGATTTCTCCTGCTCTAAATCTTTGATCCTATGATGAAAACTTCCTTTTTGAATTGGTCAACAAAAATATACTAAACCCCACACTCGATACAAGGCTCTGTTCTAGGCATAATAAGGAGACGGGTGTAGGACAAGTAAAAGACATGCTTCCTCTCCTGCCTTCTAGGAGTCTACAATCTCGAAGTGATGAGACACACATACAAGAAGAAATAACTAATAAGAACAAGAAATCAATGCTAGAGGTCAATTGAGTTTCCCCATTACTAAGTGGGGAGAGGTCTTCAAACAAGGGTTAGATGGTTCCTTATTTTGGATGCTATGAAAGACATTCCTGTTCAGGTACAGTTTGGCCTACATGCTCTCATGTCTGTCTTTCAAATATACAATTCCATGATTCTATGCCTCTGTCATCACTGTCTCCAAATATGTGAGGGGCCATCATGAGGATGACTAGATGTATTTATTTTATATGAGTCCAATGGGAGGATTTGGACTAAAGAAGGGAAGTTAATTGAGAGGCAGATAGATAGATGCCTGCTCAATAAAAGGTAGAATTTCCAACCTCCTAGAGCTGTCCTACAATGGAATTGGCTGCTTTGGCAAGTGACCGTGCTGTCGCTGAAAGTGTTCAAGCAATGACTGGAAGACCTCTTTTGGGCTATGGTAAAGGGAACTGACTCATACTTCAGGCTGAGGCTGAACTAGATGGCCTAAGGATATTATCTGTCTCTGATGCTACTTTTGTGACATTGGTTAAGTCACTTGAACTCCTCATCTATAAAATGAAGGGTTTAGATTACATGGCCTCAAGGTTGTTTCTCACTCTATTAGAGCCCTCTGATCCAGTGAGTGGCATAGCCAAGACATTCTGCAAGAATTCAGGGAAGTGAGGCATCACTCGCGCAGTGGTCTTGTAATCAAGGAAGGCTTCATGGTGGAGGTGTGACTTGAACCAGCTTTGAAGGATTGGTTGAGGCCGGATAGGTGAAAAAGAAGAAAGAGGGCCTTCCAGGCAGGGGCAACAGCATGAGAAAAGGTATGGAGGCAGGAAAGTTAAAGCAGGGGGTTCAAATGTGGATGCAGTGTTTGAAAAACATCACTGGAACATAACAAACAGTAGCTTTAACAATGACAATATTAGTGGTTTCCTTGTCACATCACCAGCAGACGTCTGCTCCAAAATTCTGTTGCTACAATCTACTTGGACAATTGGCCCTGGGCTGTTAGAATGACTTTATATTAGATTATCTGAATTTTAAACATAAAATGACACACCGTTATTGTAATGTACTTGGCTGAATGCCAGGGGAATTATACGAGATTCCTGTGAATTCCAGAAATAAAGTAATAATCATGATAATCGTGATAGTCACAGCAGTGGTAATATCGTATCGGATTCCCCTGAGAGGGAACATGGGAGGGTAGAAAGAGAGCTGGACCTGGAGACAAAAGATCTGAGTTTGGTTCCCAGTTCAGATGTGTACAACAATTCAAATTCCTTTCTTTGGACCGCAGTCTCAACCTCCACAGAATGACAGCAGTAATCCCCTCACGGGGTTATTGGGAGTACTTTGCAAACCTGAAAGCACCATAGAAATATTAGCTATTTTTCCTATTCTTATGTAAGTATGGATTGGGTAACTCATCTCCGTGCCTTAAAGTAGGGCTTTACCTGAAACGAGCCCAATCAATCAATTGGACAATTCACCTCAGAACTGATCCCGGAAAGATCAAAGGAAGGACGTGCCAATGAAAAATGTGGCACCAGTGAGCCTTTTATAAAGAGCATGGGACAGCGGAGGGGAGGGGTAACAGGGAGGGTAAGAGCTGGGCTCTAGATAATGAGAAGGTCTGCAACTAAGTGGCCATGTGAATGTCGGAAATTTGGTTCAATGAATGTTTATTGGGTACCTGCTGTATGCAGAGCCCTGTGCTGTGTGTGGAGGGTGAGAATACAAAGTTTTGATAGGACACAGTCCCTTCTGTAATGGAACCTACAAGGATATAGTGTAGTGCCAAGAGTGTTAGATTTCTAGTATTTACTATTGGTGTGACTGTGGGCAAGTCACTTAACCACTTGGGCCTCACTTTCCTTTTCAATAGAAGAAAGTCCATTTTTTTTTTTAATAAAATGAGGTTAGGAGTCAGAATTGGGAGTTCTAACATTCCCTGTTCTGAGGCCCCTCCCAGCTCCGACATTCCCTGTTCTGAGGCCCCTCCCAGTTCTGACATTTCCTATTCTGAGGCCCCTTCCAGTCCTTAAATTCCCTGTTCTAAGGGCCCTCCCAGCTCTGACATCCCCTGTTCTAAGGCCCCTCCCAGCTCCGACATTGCATGTCCCAAGGGCCCTGGAAGCTCTGACATTCTCTGTTCTAAGGTCCTTCCTACCACTCAAATTCTCTGTTCTAAAGGCTCTCCCAGCTCTGACACTCCGTGCTCTATGTTTCTTCCCAGCTCTGACATAATCTGTTCCTTACCCAGGCCCCACAGTCATTGAGAGCCCCATGGCCCCTTTTCCCCACCAGGTCCTATTCCCATTTCTCCAGATCACCATGCTGAGCAGGTGCCTGGGAGAATTCGGCAGCAGATCGCTGGGGTGCAGAGAGCAGCAGTCTGCAGCAGCATGATGGCTTCCGATAAGTAATTGTATTGCTGTATTGGACTCAGTGATATAGGGGCTGCTTGGATTACATTGTACTGGGGCTTTGCCAACAACTGAAGGCTGAGCAATCACAGGTAACACCGGAGCTGGGCTGCTTGTTTTTTTCTTTCTCCCCTTCCCTACAATTAATCCACAGGAGGAAACTCATCTGACAGCTCCACAATGATAGGTCTGGGAAGGATTTATTTTGGGGGAAAGCTCATCGCATCTCTCCGACATAATCCTCCATACAGGATAATTCAGATACCACTACCCCCCTCCACACACCCCCACTTAATAAAAAGGAACCTGCACAGTGACAGGCATCTTGTGAATGAAAACAGCTTTGGATTCATGCCGTGTTATTGGAGGACATTTGAATAGCAGCACCTGGCTCCCTGGCAGAGCTCAAAAAAGGGGGAGGGGAGAGATTTCAGAAACTTTATTCAGGTTTTTGACAAAAGATGATGCCCAAAGAAGGCATGCTCTCTCTCTCTCTCTCTCTCTCTCTCTCTCTCTCTCTCTCTCTCTCTCTCTCTCTCTCTCTTTCTGTCTCTTTGTCTCTGTCTATCTTTCTGTCTCTGTCTCTCTCTTTGTCTCTCTCTGTCTCTTTGTCTCTGTCTGTCTCTGTCTCTATCTTTCTGTCTCTGTCTCTTTGTCTCTCTCTTTGTCTCTGTCTCTTTGTCTGTCTCTGTCTCTCTCTGTTTCTCTGTCTTTCTCTGTCTCCGTATCTTTGTCTCTGTCTGTCTCTGTCTCTTTGTCTCTGTCTTTCTGTCTCTGTCTCTCTCTTTGTCTGTCTGTCTCTGTCTCTACCTCTGTCTCTCTCTCTGTCTCTCTCTGTCTCTGTCTGTCTCTCTCTCTCTCTCTCTGTCTGTCTGTCTCTGTCTCTCTCTCTTTAAGGGTATAAAAAGCAGAGGGGAGGGGGGAGTGCATTCCATACATGGGTCAGTGCAAAGGCACCTTATACAGGAGATGGAGCATCCTGTATGAGGAACTGTAAGAAGCCTAGTTTGTTTGTAATCTAGAAATGAGACAAGACCAGAAGTTCATTTGTTCAGGAATTCGTGTCATTAGTCACAGGGGGGCCTGAATGAAAGTATGGATGGATGAGCGCAATCCCACTCCCACTACCACGCAGTTAAACCAGCAAGTTCATCCAGACAACATTTATTTTTTATGGGCAATGGGTAACATTAGCTTTGAGGACTCTATGGGGACCAGGGATATGATAAATGGAAAGATTTAGAAATCAGAGAGTGTCCCATGAGTGGTAGCAGCAGCAGCATGTAGCAGAAAGAACAATGGATTTATGGCCAGAAGACCTGGATTCGAATCTCGGCTTTGCCATTTAATGTCTTTGTGACCATGGACAAGGCACTTAATGTTTCTGGTTCTCAGTTTCATCCTCTACAGAATGAAGGGATCAGACTAAGGTCTCCTGCAGCATCTGTGGCACTTTGGGGAGAGGTTTATATTAGGAATGGAGGTGTCAGCATTTCAAAACAAGATGAAGAAAAATGACAGTTGGACAGGGCCGCCCTTCCTAGAAACCCAGCCCTCGTCCCATTAGAGAGAGAGAGATGTCAGGTTAGTTCTGTTTTCCAGCAAGAGTCAATGCTAAGTTCATCTGTCTGCCAGGAATTAGAGTCCCAGAGATTCTTGCCCCGCCCCCCCCCCCCCCCCCCCAGGCAGTGAAGGTGGAGACAGGGATGAATCTCTTGCTATTGCAGGCTCACAGCCAGCTAGGTCCTCCTCCAAGAGCCAAAGGTTAGTGGCTTGTAGCAAAGACTGCTTGGATCCCCTGGCTGAGGTGCTGAGCTGGCACCGTGATGCCTATGGTGAAGGGCCCTTTTATTTTTGTCATGCCAGCTAAAAATAAATTCAGCCAGAAAGTACATGGCCTCTTGACTAATAGCCAAATTAGGGACTAGTATCCTTGGCTCTAGGAATGCTCAGTGTGGATTCTTGGCTTTGCCACAGTATCTGGAAGCTCCTTGAAGGCAAAGACTCATTCTGTGGTCTTAGCATCCCCAGGGTAGTGCCCGCTATGTAGCTGGCATTGAAAAAATGGCATTTTATTTCTTTTATCTTTACACAATCTTTCCCCACTCTAATAGGATCAAATGAGATATTTGTAAAATGCATAGCAGAGTACCTGGCACATAGCAGGCCCTACAGAAATGCTTATTCTCTTGCCTTCTCCATCCCCCTCCCCCTCCTCTTCCCCCCATCAACCCCTCTTTTTGATAGACAGATAAATAAGCAAGAACATCTGACACAAAAACATTTTCTGACACTGTATACAACATGCTGTCCTAGTTGTCCCCACCTCTCTGCCAAAAGGAGGAGATAGGTTTCATTATCTCTTCTTTAAGATCCTCACAGGTTTTAATAGGCACTTAAATGGAAATGAACTGAATCAAATTGAACTTTGTGCCCCTGAGTGAGAGACACTGGAGAAATGCAGAGATGGTTGAAGTGACTTAATGGCATTTTAAAGCCTATTTCTATCTATCTATCTATCTGTTCATCTATTGCTTCTTTCCTCCCTCCCTCCCCTTCTTTGTTTTTCTTTTCTTCCTTCTTTCTTCTCTCTCTCCTTTCCTTCCTTCCTTCCTTCCTTCCTTCCTTCCTTCCTTCCTTCCTTCCTTCCTTCCTTCCTTCCTTCTTTTTTCCTTCTCTCCTTTCCTTCCTTCCTTCCTTCTTTTTTCCCTCTCTCCTTTCCTTCCTTCCTTTCTTTCCTTTCCTTTCCTTTTCTTCCTTCCTTTCTTCCTTCCTTCTTTCCTTTTTTCCCTCTCTCCTTTCCTTCCTTCCTTCCTTTCTTCCTTCCTTCCTTCTTTTTTCCCTCTCTCCTTTCCTTCCTTCCTTTCTTTCCTTTCCTTTCCTTTTCTTCCTTCCTTTCTTCCTTCCTTCTTTCCTTCCTTCCTTCCGTCCTTCCTTCCTTCCTCTCTTCCTTTCCCTTCCTTCCTTCCTTTCCCACTCCATCCCTCCTTTCCTCTCTTCTTTTCCAACCTGTGCTAGTTCCCCACCCCCACCTTTAGGTAGCTTAGGACTCACTATATTGGTGTCAGACTTAGTTGAGGCACCTGATATATATAGCCCATCAAAGCTCAGAACTCCCAAACTCAGGTCACCACCAACTTTGGTGTTTATGGTAGCAGGGATTGAAGGTGTGCATCGCCATGTCCAGATAAAGTGGATACTTTAAGTAACACTTCATATGACTATTGCTCCTTCAATTTTACAAAGTTAAGAGCCTTCCTTTCCAGAAAACTGTGAGTAAGGAGGAAGAGATGACCTAGTTGTTGTTTAGTCATTTTTTCAGTCATGTCTGATTCTTCCTGACCCCTTTTTGGGTTTTCTTTGCCAAGGTATTGGAGTGATTTGCTATTTCCTTCAGCTGATTTTACAGATGAGGAAACTGAGGCAAACAGGGTTAAGTGACTTGCCCAGGGTCACAAAGCTAGTAAGTGTTCGAGTCCAGATTTGAACTCAGGTCTTCCTGACTCCAGGCTCAGCACTGTGCCACCTAGCTGCCATGAGCAACACCACCACCACCAATAGCAATCAACAGCAACAACAGCGACAGCAACAAAACCTGCCAAGAAATGACTGAGGGTGCACAGCAATCCATCGAGGTCAATGCAGTAGAGCGGGGCAGTGGTTAGAGAAGAGCTTTACTTCCTGTAATCCAACAACCTGGTGAGGTCATATTATTATGCTCCTTATACTACCATACAAATACTTTTCTCCCCATTTCATAGATGAGGAAACTGAGGTTTGGAGAGGTGAGGTGATTTGCCTTCACACTGCCAATAAAGATCAAAGCTGGGGCTTGGACTTGAACCTGGATCCTTCATTTCTCCTTCTTTTATGTTGTCTTAAGAGCTCTCTCCACTTGGCTGGCTCCATTCCAAGGGGACAGAGCTATGTGGCTGACATCGATGTGACCGATATAAAGCTGTAGGGGAATGTATTGTCTTCTACTGAACCAATGGCCAGGTCCTGGGGGTAGGGAATACAGAGAGGAAGCCCAGAGGAAGAGATGGTGCTGAATGAGGTTATAACCAGAGTGGGGATTTGGAATCCAGGAAAGAGAGCTGTTCTCAGCTGTAACCACAGCCCTGCCCTACTGCATTTACCTCAATGGATTGCAGTGAACTCTTGGCTCTCCCTTGGCAGGCTTACTCTTCTAGAAGGAAAGGCCCGTGACTTTTCCCCTATACATTTTTAAAAATTCTAAACCTAAGTGCAATGAACAAAAACAAATTAAAACCGTGATCTTTCACAAAACTTTATATTCAACACTATTTACAATTTATAATTTGCATGTTAGCTTTAATAAAACCACCACAAAAATCCCATTTGCTTCAGAGTCCCTTTATGACCTTTTCCCTATCTGTGTTTTTGGTTTTAGTTTTGTTGGTTTACAAGGTTTTCTTTTGTTTTTATCTGAGGTTGGTTCTCCTCCTACCTCTACCCTACTCACGCACCACTGACCAGGACACTGATCCCACCATATCACAGGAAGTTCAGGGAAAAGCATACAGTGTCATTTGGTCAACGTGATTTTGTTAAGTGCTTGGTAGGTGCCAGGAACTGTGCTAAGCATTGGATCTCAGGCTCCCACCTCATAGCAAGCTGATAACAGTGACAACAGCTGGCTTTTAAATAACACTTTAAGGTTTGCAAAGAGCTTCACAAATAGTATCTCATTTGATCCTCACAACAACTCTGGGAGGTGGGGCTCTCATTACCCCCATTTTACAGATAAAAAAAAACAAAGGAGAGAAAGGTTAATAGGCCATACAAAAGTGAGTTAAGGGTTACTAGAACCCAGGTCACCTGATTTCCAGTTCAGTATTCTTTCCATTGCACTAAATTTGCTAGAGTCCCTCCCACCTCTGCCATTCCCTGTTCTAAGGTCCCTTCCAGCTCTGACATTCTCTGTTCTAAGGTCCCTCCCACCTCTGCCATTCCCTGTTCTAAGGTCCCTTCCAGCTCTGACATTCTCTGTCCTAAGGCCGCTTCCAGCCCTGACATCGCCTGTTCTAAGGTCCCTTCCAGTTCTGCCGTTCCCTGTTCTAAGGCCCCTCCCAGCCCTAAAATCCCCTGTTCTAAGGCCCCTCCTAGTCCTGACATTCTGTGATTTCATGTTCCTGTAGGAGTGTTTCTAGGAATGCTCAATGTAGATTCTTTGCTTTGCCACAGCATCTGGAAGTTCCTTGAATGTAAAGACTCATTCCATGGCCTCTGGATCCCCAGAGCAGTGTCTGCCATACAATGGGCATTGAAAAAATTTTATTTCATTATTTTATTTCAGTCTTTTATCTTTACAGTCTTGTTCCTCTCTAATAGGATAAAATGAGAATTCCCAGAAAAGAAAATACAAAATTTATAACTGTTACATGAATTCACATTGTATCTGAACCACTACCTCTATGTCTACTTTTTCTCCCCTCCCCCCATATGAATAATAGAGAATTGACTATTTTGATATACTCACAGTCTCAGAATGATAGAATTTTAGTGGGATCTCAGTGCCCATCAAGTCCAATCCACACCTTAAAAGGAATCCTCCACTATAACATACTCACCATGTGGTTACTCAGTTTTTCTTGAAAACCTCCAATGAGAGGTGGCCCATTCTGCCTCTGACACTTATTACCTGTGCAACCTTGGCAAATCACTGAAACTCTTTGGACCTGTTTTTTTATTTGTAAAATGAAGGATGCCAAGCCTGATGGCCTCCTAGGTTCCTTCCAACTTCATATCTATATTCCTATTTCCTTCTGAGAGATCCCATTACACTTTTGGATAGTTCCAGTAATTAGGAAATTTTTCCTGACATCAAAGCCAAAATCTGCTCTCTTTGCACCTTCCAATATTGCTCCTCATTCTGCTCTTTGGGGGTAAAGAGAATACATCTCTAGATACCTAGATATCTTCAGGTACCTGAATATATATCTCAGGTCTCCCTTTTCCTCCAACCTCTTCTTCTTTGGAAGGTGGTATGAGGTGGACCCCAGTGTTTCAGTCTCTTCACCATTCTTTGTCTGGTACATAGTAAGTACTTAATAACTGCTCTGTCTACCATGCAGGGCTGTTGTGGTTCAAATGAAGCAATATTGGTAAAGTGCTTAGCATAGTGCCTGGAACAAAGTAGACACTTAATCAATGTTTATTCTCTTACAGAAGAGTTTACCTATCTCTTTTCTTCTCTCTCTTTCCCTCCCTCCTCCCCTCCCTCCTTCTCTCTCTCTCTCTCTCTCTCTCTCTCTCTCTCCCCCCCCATTTCCATCCTTCAATCATCTGTCTATCTTATATCTCTCTTCCTTTTTCCATTCTTCTGTCTGTGTGTATTCTCTGTATCCACCTATTTAACTATCTCATCAACACATTAACCTTTCAATGGGGGGTATATGAGGTGTTCAGTAGGACTAGCACCTTTGGTGTAAGGGTTTGCTGAGACCTTTCCAGGGCTGATCATCTACTTTTGGTGTCCCCTTGACACCCAACTTCCACCTGTGGCTCCAAGAAGCTATAGCATTTGAAGTGGTCACACCCTGGTGAAACTGTCTCAACCGATGGGCTAAACCAGGTTGAGGGTAGACAACTGATAAGCCTCAAATTCATCACTGAGTTAGGAAGATGTCTATCCCAAGCATGTGAAGACATCCTCTGGCAGAATGGTTGGGTGAGAATAATTTGTTCCAATAACCACAAAGGTGGCTGGAACAGGTACTATAGATTGCTTAGAGCTTGGTCAGACATCAAAGACGCCAAGGTCCTCCACTGCATCCTTGACCATTGCCAGTCATTTTGACTCATGACTCTGGAAGAGAGAGTGAGGTTTGGCTTGTGCAGTTCTGCCTCACTTAAATCTAATTCACATGCAAATCAAGACATCACCTGTGATGTCATAGGTTGTCTTCAGAAATGGACAACAACAACAACAACCCATTAACATATTTTAGTTTCCACTTGGGGGTGGGGTGGGAGGAAGAAGCTGGGCAAACTCCCTCAATGTGACAAACCCTACTGCTAGTTTGTAAGTCCCTAGAAGGAAGCAAAGAGGGAAAAGATGGAGAAGGCAACTTGCTGAACTCCTTTGTCAGTGAGATATCTTGGTCTGGGATGGTGGCGCATCTGGATTCTATTGGAGCTTCTATGATATAAGCTCATCCCCCACTATCACTGCCAGACGACAGCTGGGATGCCATGGCCCATTAACCTTTTGTTCTGCCTTTCTATCTTGCTGGACAGCAACAGGAATGCTAATATCTCTAAATTCCACGTGGACAGAATTGAGTCCTGGAGTCTGACATTTGCTAGCTGTGTGACATAAATCACTGGTTGTCTCTGAGCTTGATCTGTTGTTGTTTTCATCTGTAGCTTGCTGTAGGGATAAAAGGCTGTTCCTGCAGTTAGGAAGATCTAGGTTCAAGTTCTGCCACTGGCATATACTAGCTGTGTGACCATAGATAAGTCATTTGTGGTCCTAAGAGAGATCACTGGGGCCTTGAGAAGTTAAATCAAAGAGGAGACATTGATGAGCATCAGTGAATAGAGTTCCCACCTATGGGAGAAGTGCCATTGGTTCTGGAGTCAGGAAAGTGGATTTGAATTCCAGCTTGCTCATTTATTCCCTTTATATTTTTCAGCAAATTGCCTCTAGGCCTCAGTTTCCTCTCCTGTAAAAGGAAGAGGTTGGATGGGATGAGAAGCAACTGAATTTTGAGTCATCTGACCTGGGTTCGAATCCTGGTTCTGCCCCTTAATCACTGTGTGACCTTGGGCAAGCCCCTTACCCTCAGTAAGTAACTGAGTAACTCAGTAAGTGACTGGATAAATCAGCAAGTAACTGAGTGACTCAGTAAGTAACTGAGTAACTCAGTAAGTAACTGGATAAATCAGCAAGTAACTGAGTGACTCTGTAAGTAACTGAGTAACTCAGTAAGTAACTGAATAAATCAGTAACCCAGTAATTAACTGGGCCTCAGTTTCTTTATCCTTAAAATGAGGGCATTGAATTAGATAATCTCTAAGGTCTGCAACTCTTATTTATGACCTCTAAGGTCCCTCTCAACTATGACCTTAAAGTTCTTGAGTATTTTTTAAACTTTTATTGGCTTTTCCTGTTTTGACATCACCTTCATTTCCCAGTATTTCTCTCCCCTTCCCTGAAAGTCATCCCTTAGGGCAAAGAATAAAAAAGACGAAAAAGCCCAATCTGCCAAAACTGACCAACACCTCAGCCAAATCTGACACTATCTATGGTGCTTCATAAGTAGGGTTGGACCCCTCTTTTTTTAAAAAAGGGGAGGGTGGGAAGGAAGTGGCTTCTCATTTCTATTCTTTGGGGCCAAGTTTGGTCATTATAATTTCGTGACATTCAGTGTCTGTTTTCCCTAAAGCAATTTAGAAATATGTTTATGTGTGTGTACATATGTGTATATATGCATGTATATATGTATGTATATATTTGTGTGTGTCTGTGGGCATGGCATGTTCCTCTGCTCTCCTCCCCCCCCCATTTCCCTTACCCACATGCCATGATTAATTCTCTTCCTCTTCAAGAAGAAGCCCCCTGTGCTTGATCAGGGGGTTGGCTGGTGGGAATGAGCCTCTTTGCTAAATTTTGTCTCCAGAGCTGGGCTTGATGCCCCCTCTCCCTGGATGCTGTAGCCACAGATGGAGCAAAAGGTCTCAGATGTCTCAGAACAAATGGAGTTGATGGAACACTCAGCAAAGGGAAGGGGATGGGAGAATAAGAGGGCAGAGAGTTGCCTGTGATCAGTAGCAGGATCTGAAGGGCCTGGAGCACCAGGAAGGGCCAGGCCCCCAGAGAGGAGGCTGCTCCAGGAGTTGCTACCTGAGCTGAGCTCTAAGTCTGCCTTGAAAAGTGGATGAGGGAAGGTAGCCTGTTATCCCCAGAGTGATTTCATGTGGCTGATTATTGTTACTCTAGGAACCTGGGAGGAACCTTAGAACACAGAATCTAAAATTTGGGAAAGTCATTAGATCATGGAGCCTCAGAACTGGAGAAAGTGTTCAATGTCAGAACTGGGAAGGTTCTTAGAACACAGAATATCAGAGCTAAAAGGAGCTTTAGATCAGGGAATATCAGAGCTGGGAGGGCCCTTAGAACAGGGGATGTCAGAGCTGGGAGGGCCCTTAGACAAGGGGATGTCACAGCTGGGAGCCCTTAGAACAGGGGATGTCAAAACTGGGAGGGCCCTTAGACCAGGGGATGTCAGGGCTGGGGAGAGGGCAGGAGCAGAGGGCTAGAAGGTATTTTGGATCATTGGAAATCATAGCTAGAATGGTTCCCTCTCTTCTCCTGGTCTGAGTTTCCTAGCTATAAAATGCAATATCAACTCCAGCCTGAATCACCTTTAAGATGTGAGTTGAATTAAATTCATCTGGAAATCAGGAGGCCATTTTTTCTCAGTGCTTCAGTCCTCCCTCCATTCATTCTTTGCTCTCCCCTTTTTGGCAGAAATGACTTGCCCCATGGATTTCCTATCCACCCCCTTTCTGCCCTCACACAGTCTCTCCTCTAGCTCAGACCCCCACCACCTCTTCTCTGGATTCCTGCAATAGTCACTGGGCTGGTCTCCCATTACCTGGTGTTTTCCCTCTCCTTTTCTTCCATTCACCCTCCATACAATGACTCAAATTGATAATCCTAAATCACAGATCTGACTATGACAACCATACTCCCTACTCAAAAAATCTTCCTTGGCTCCCTAGTGCTCCTAAGATACAATAAAAATCCTGTTTGGCATTTAAATGCCTTCATAATCTGCTTCTTGTCTCTCCTTCCAGTCTTATTGCATATTATTCACCTCCCCCACCTCCCCAGGAACTCTTCATCCAATTCAAATTGTTCTGTTAGCTGTTCCCTATACAGTACCTAGCACAGCACACTGCACATAGTAGGTGCTTCATAAATATTTGTGGAATTGGTCCTACAACTTTCCTAAGATCTCATAGCAAGGGAGTGGAAAGGTGGTTTTAAAAATCAGTTTTATTCTTTTCCTCAGCCCCTCCCAAGTCAGCAGTTCTGCAGTGGCCCTATTCATTGGAGTGTACAAATGATCTCTCCCTCCAGGACTAAACAAAATAACTTCCCTTAAAATGTGGCCAACAGAAGAAACATAAGTTCTTTGGGAAGTGTTGAGGTCTTTTCCTATCTGTCTTGCTGTGAAAAGTCCCAGGTGGGCAAGAGAGAAAGATACACCTGTTCTGAGCTGGGGAGCTCCTGGCTTTTTGCCAGGTTGGGAACCAAGTTTAAAAATCTAGCCAGGAAGCACTGAGCTGCTTACAAGTGAAGCATCTCATGTGGATGCTGGGGAAAATGACTGGCTTGTCCCAGTGAGGTTCTGCTGCCAGGGAGGAGATGAACAGTTCTAGAAAGCAACAGGCCAGTTTTCTCTCTGCACTGCTAGTCCTCCCTCCATTTTGTGCAGTCATCTCTATTTTTGTTTTCTTGCCTGAAGGTCTAGGTGGTTCAGTTGGCTAAGTTGTGATGGAGCCAGGGTGAGGGCAGATGCTTATAAGGTTCTGGGGTCCTTGGGCTGGTCCAGTGTTCTGGAAAGGTTATTGTGTGGGAAGAACTAAAACAGGCTGTTGTTCAGAGAAGCTGAATCCTTCTCCATAGAATGTAAGGACTGACCCAAGAGGAATCCTCTCCCTCCCCCCTTCTCTTGTACCTCCCTTTCCTCCCAACTTGGGATGGATTTGGGCATGTCCTGATCAATGGACTCATAAAACAGGAAACCAGTGGGAGAAAGCTGATGGTGTAGTGGAAAGAATAGATTGCAGGCTCAAATCCCAGGGCAGTTGGGTTTTAACACCTGTTAGGTAGAGTCGTTACCTGTGTAACCTTGGGTGAATCATTTTACCTTTCTTTTTCTGTAAAAGGATGGGGTTGAACTAGATAATCTTCGAAGTCCTTTCCAACTCTAAATCTGTGGATAAGAGTTGAGATTGACCCCCTCTGATTGTGGCGATGTGGGTAGTGGTAGTGATGATGGTAATGGTGATGGTGGTGGTGGTGGTGGTGTGGTAGTGATGGTGGTGGTGAGGATAGTAATGGTGATGGTGGTGATAGTCATGGTGATGGTGGTGGTGGTGGTGGTGGTGCTGGTGTGGTAGTGATGGTGGTGGTGAGGATAGTAATGGTGATGGTGATGGTGGTGGTGGTGGTGGTGGTGGTGGGGATGGTGATGGTGATGGTGGTGGTGTGGTAGTAATGGTGGTGGTGGGGATAGTAGTGGTGATGGTGGTGATGGTGTTGATAATGATAGAGTGGTGAGAGGATTGGTTCAGTTAACCAATCTAAGTTAACTTCCTCACCTGACTATAGTTTGAATCTTCTATACCAGGTCTTCTCTGTGTCATGGACCTTTTTGGTAGCCAATCATAGATCAAATGAGATATTTGTCAAATGCTTAACATAATGCCTGGGATATAGTAGGTGCTTAATAAATATTTTTTCCCTTCACCCACCCCTCTTCCCTTCAGTCTTCTTGTTAACTCTTTGGACCTCTTTGTAGAATTGTGTTTTTAAATGTATTAAATAAAATACATAGGATTCCCAAGGGAACCAATTATGGTCCAAATACATACACACACATATATATATATGTGTGTGTATATATATATATATATACGTATATATGCATATATTTAAAGTTCCAGGACCTTAGAGTAATCCCCTCTGTTTACACAGATTGTGTGTCTGTGTAGTGGCTATACATGTGGCAAGGGAAAGGGAGAGGGTGAATGTTAGAGAGAGAATTAGAGGTTCCAAATCTAGAAAGGACATTAGGGGTCCTCTCCTCCAACCCCATCATTTTTACAGGGGAGGAAACTGAAGTCCCTAGAGAGGAGGAAGGTGATAAATAAATGGCTAGTTTTTAGTTGCTCTTCTGTTGTTGAATCCTGAGCTATGGGTTCCCCAAGGTAGCTTAGTTGCATTTGACTAGGGGGGAAGACAACCTGCAATGGCCTTTAGAACAGGCTTTGGAGTCCAAGGACCTGGGTTCAAATGCTGGCTCTTCTGCTTAGTACTTTTGTGACTTTGTGTAAATCACTTCTCCTTTCTGGGCCTTAGTTTCCTCTGCTAAATGAGGGGGTTGGACTAGAGCATAGGTTCATGTTTTTTTTTTAAATTTTGATAACTATATTTTAATATAATTGGTTTTCTTTGTAATACCCTCAGCTTTATTTTAGGCATTTAAAAACCTTATTCTGGGAAGGGATCTGTTGGGCCAACCAGATCGCCAAAAGGGTCCTGGACACACATAAAAGGTAAAGAATCCCAACCTAGAGGATCTCTAAGGTTCTTTCCAGCTTGGGATCTGTGACCCATCAGGAACAAAGCAGGCCGGGAAGAAGCCAAGCTGGAGGTGGGGTGGGGTGTGGGAGGTGGGGGGGGGGGCGGGGAGAGGGGTTAGGGCAAGGGTGGGGTGGGGCCAGGGCCAGGTTGGGGGTGGGGCCAGCAGGTGGTAAGAAGCCTAGCTAGGGTAGAGGTTCTCTGTTGTTCCTTCCCTGGACCCTTCCCCACCTTCCCTGAAGCTTATTGCAGCTAACACTCAACCTGTTGGCACCCATTGGTCTCTCGGATCTGCTCTCAAATTTCACCTGGGAGGGCATCATTGTTATTATTGTTCAGTTGTGTCTGACTCTGTGACCCCATGGACCATAGCATGCCAGGCCCTTCTGTCCTCCACTATCTCCCGAAGTCTGTCCAAGTTCATGTTCATTGCTTCCATGACACTATCCCTCCGTCTCATCCTCTGCCATCCCCTTCTCCTTTTACCTTCAGTATTTCCCAACATCAGGGTCTTTTCCAGTGACTCCAAAGTATTTAAGCTTCAGCTTCAGTACTTGACCTTCTGGTGAATAGCCTGAATTAATTAATAAACAATCCTTGTTCAAATAGCCCCTGCACTTCTGGGGAGGGAGGGATTGGAAAAGGGAAAGGAAAGAGAATGGAATGAGCATTTAGAGTACCTACTATGTGCCTGGCACTGTGCTAAATGCTTTTTTACAAACATTATCTTGTTTGTTCCTTACAACATCCCTAAGAAGTAGGTAGTATTATTATCCCCACTTTATAGTTGGGGAAACTGAGGTAGGCTAAGATGGAGTGACTTGTCCAAGGTCACAACAGCTAGTAAGTGTCTGAGGCTGGTTTTGTACTGAGGTCTTCCAGGCCCACGGTTCTATTCATGGGACCAAATAATTGCCTCTGGAAAAAAGAGGGGACCCTCTCTTGTGTTTTTTTGGAGGGGGAAAAGTAAGGCAATTGGGGTTAAGTGACTTGCCCAAGGTCACACAGCTAGTAAGTGTCAAGTGTCTGAGGCCAGATTTGACCTCAGGTCCTCCTGACTCCAGGGCCAGTGCTCTATTCACTGTGCCACCTAGCTGCCCCTGGATCCTCTCTTGTGGATGGCCATTGTGTCATTAACCAAAAGGCCCACTTAGAAATGTTAGCCTGAAGTAGGTGAGTGAAAGTGGAAGTGGTCTCTGCTGACTTCATTCTTCAAGGGTCTTTTTACCCTCTGCATCTTGTGCAGGGTCTCATAGTAGGCAGTTCAGGGGATAAAGGGCTGGGCCTGGACTCATGAAGACCTCAATTCAAATCTACCCTCAGATGCTTACTAGCTGTGTGACCCTGGAAGAGTCACTCTACCTTAGCCTACCTCAGTTTCCCCAACTATAAAGTGGGGATGATAATAGCACCTACCTCCCAGAATTGTAAGATAATCTCTGTATAGCATGTTGCAAACATTAAAGCATGATACAAATGCTAGATATTATTAATAGCAGCATAGTAGATACTTCACAAATGCTCAAGTTGACTGTCTGCCCCAATCTTGCACAGCCAGGCAATCTCACAGGCCCCCAGACCAGTTTGGAAGACTCCCCAAATATTTCAAGCAACACACAACATGGGACCTGACTCTAGAGCAGGAAGGGCCTTCAGAGGCCTCAATTTGCTGATGAGGAAACTGAGGTCCAGGTAGTAAGAGTAAGAGGCAGTACTCGAACACAGGGCCTCTGACTCCAGAGTCAGAGTTCTTTGCCTATAGCTCACTGATTTATTTCAAAATAATCTAAATATACAAACAAGGGTGAGAAGCTGGCTGGCCTGGGGGTGGTCTGTGGTCCCAGCGATCCTATCCTGGTGATGGAAGTAATGATGGAGAAAGGGAAGGTATTTCTGCAAACCCCACACCACCCCCACCTTTTCCACCTGATTAATCGCATTAAGCTTTTGTCAATAGAAAGATTCCCTGAGCGCCAGTCTGTGGCAGCTGGTAGAGGCGGCAGACTTCCTCAGTATTTAAGAAAGCTGCATTGCAGGGCTGAGCAGCCTGGACCAGGGAGCATAGACCCTCACAAACATTCGGCTGACAGCCAGGCAGGGCAGGCGGGGCACAGGCGGATGGATGCATTAGCAGAGATGAGAACAGAAAGCCCTAGAGTCTGGGAAGCATCTTAGACCATGAAGAAGATGGGAGAGCTGGTCTCTAGTGCTGGTTCTGCCAATATCCCAGTGGAATGACCTTTCTAAATCTCAGTTTCTCCATCTGCAAAGTGGGAGGATAATCAGGGAGGTGGCATGGGTGCAGTGGAGCTGAGTAGGATTGGGAGCTAGAGAACTTGTCTCTTTTACTTACTACTTGGGTGATCTTGGTGGGGCACTTGGCCTTTGGGAGGCCTCAGTTTCCTTATCCATAAATTGGGTTGGATCCCTAAGATCCTACATCTGCCCTACATCTATGGTCTCAGGGACTTAATTATGGTTAATAATAGACTGACAAATTGCTTTCATGTGCCCTGTCTCATTCTGGGCAGAGAAGGGATTATTACCCTTGAATCCATATTATTACCCCCATTTTTAGTTGAGGAAACTGAGGCCCAGGGAGGTAGAAGTAACTTACCCTGAAATCACACACATAAGTGGAAGAGCTGGGATTTGAACCAATCAGGGTGAGTGGAGGGGGTTTCGTGTTTATATGACACCCCCAGTGTTCCAGGAGCTTAATAAAGATTATCTCTGTGATCTTCACAGCAGCCCTGTGAGGTGGATGCTATTATCTACATTTTACTGTTGAGGAAACTGAGGCAGACAGAAGTTAGGTGACTTGCCCAGGGTCATACAGAGTATCTGAGGCAGGATTTGAATGCAGATCTTCCTGTCTCCAGGCCCATCACTCTATCTATCTACTGTGCCACCTAGTGCCCCAGGGTCCTCTGATTCCAAATCCTTTCCTATATCATAGATTTATGGCAGATAGGGACCCCTCCTTTCACAGATGAGGAAACGGAAGACGAGGAGGAGAGGGAACAAGAATTTATTAAGTACCTACTATGTGCTAGGAGCTGTGCTAAGCACTTTGATTTTTCTCATTTGATCCCCACAATAACCTTGGAAGGTAGGTGCTATTATTACGTCCATTTTACAGATGGGGAAATTGAGGCTAGCAGAATTCACTGACTTTCCCAGGGTCCCAACAGCCAGGAAGTGTCCATTTTGCCAACGTGTCATTTGTTATTTTTTGGTCCAGACCTATGATTTCATTTGTGAAGGGAATTTCTAAAGAGGAAACTACCTCCCTCAATCAATGCAACTGCTCTGTAATTTATTGTCTTAGAGCAGATATTCTTAAACATTTTCATGTCAAGGATGTCTCTGTCAGTCTGGTGTACCCTCCTCAGAATGATATTCTTTTTTTTTTTGAGGGGGGAAGACAGGGCAATTGGGGTTAAGTGACTTGCCCAGGGTCACACAGCTAGTAAGTATGTCAAATGTCTGAGGCCAAATTTGAACTCAGGTCCTCCTGACTCCAGGGCTGGCACTCTACTCACTGTGCCACCTAGCTGCCCCAAGAATGATATTCTTAAGTGCACAAAATACAGCACATAGGATTCCAAAGGAAATCAGGGATATTGAAATAAAGATAGATTAAGTTCACAGGCTCCTTGAAACCTATCTGCAGAGGTGACAAATCTGGTCTCAGACACTTTGCTAGTTTGTAACCCTTGGCAAGTCACTTAACCTCCATTTGCCTCAGTTTCCCCAAGTATAAAAAGGGGATCAGTATTGTACCTGCCTCCCAGGATTGTTGTAAGGATCAAAGGAGATAATATTTATAAGTGGCTAGCATAATGCCTAGCACATAGTAGGCACTTAATAAATACTCATTTCCTTCCTTAGAAAGTTACCTTGGGCACTGAGAAATTAACTCGGATCTTCCTGATTCTGAGCCTATTCCTCTATCTACTACACTGCACAGCCTTTGTAGTGAATGAATGAATGAATGAATGATGATGATGATGACCATGTTGATAAATGTTGGTGAAATCAAATTGAAACTGTGGCACAAAGGGGTCTCTCCTCTGTGGTCATCCTCTTGGCTTGTCAAAATCTTAGCTTCCAGATTTAAAAGCCTGCTCTACCTCTGAGTCACACTCTTCTGGGCCCCAGGCGTGGGAGCCAATTGAATGGAAAAGATGAATATTGTGGGAGAGAGAGAGAGAGACTTCAATTCTTTACTTTCTTTTCAGATTCAGAAGCCAGGTCTGGTAGCCAGAGAGGGCTCGAACTCAGCCAGTTGGTGGAGAAATGGTCAGTGTAGGCCTGATGGATTTGGAAACTCAAATGGTTTCTCTCATCCCTTTCAGAATCTTCAGTCATTTTTCAGTTATGTGAGACTCTCTGTGACTCCATTTGGTGTTTTTCTTGGCAAAGGTACTGGAGTGGTTTGCCATTTCCTTCTCCAGCTCATTTTACAGACAAAGAAACTGAGGCACACAGGGTTAAATGACTTTCACAGGGTCACACAGTTAGTGTCTGAAGCCAGATTTGACTTCAGGTCTTCCTGACTCCAGGTGAGACACTATCCACTGTGTGACCTAGCTGCCCTATTCTCATCCCTTAAAGAGCAAAAATAAGCAATGAGAGCCAGGGTAGAAGCTAAGGTTCTTTACTCGTGTGCCTTGTTGTCCCCAAACCCTTGCCTCCTATCCATTCTTTGGGGTTTTTATAATGTCTCAGCCTCTTTGTTTCCTGCTCCTCCTTCCCCAACTACTTTTGGAAAGGAGAGTCAGGGCTTCATAGTGGATAGAGAGAGCTGCCCTCAAAGACTGCACTGATAGAGTGTTTTCCCTACACTAAGGAAATCAACAGCCTAACGCGCATGTGCATGCGCACGCACACACATACACTTATGTTGGTTCTTCAGATAGAGTGTAAGCTTCCTGAGGGTAAAGATGATATCATTTTTGTTTTGGTGTCTCTAGTACATAATAGGCAATTAATAACTGCTTATTGATTGACTAAGAGAGAATCGTTACTGGGAATTGACAGTTGGCTTTGCAGCCAGAAGATCTGGGTTCAAATTCAGTCTTCTTATACTTTGCTTTCCTCTATCTGTACTATTCAGCCATACTTCCTTACCCGATATTCCTCACACATAACCCTCCTCCATCTCCAGCCTCTAGGCCTTTGCACTGGCTCTCCTCCATTCTTGGAATGGTCTCTCTCTTCACCTCCCCCTCCTGGCTTCCCAAATCCTACCTTCTGCAAGAGGCCTTTCCATGGCCCAGTAAGGTTGCCTTCCAAGTACACTGTATGTAGATGTACATAATTACTTCATGTTGTTTTCCTCATTCGACTGTAAGCTCCTTGAAGGCAGGAACTATATATTTTTATCTATTTTCCTGACTTAGAAGCAATGCCTGATGAATAATAAACACTTAGGTGGTTGTTGATTGACATACTTGATGTGTGACCCTAGGCTAATTAATTAAACCCTCAGTGCTCTAGGCAAATCTAAGACTCGATTGCAGAAAAGGTGCCCACCTACACAGGAGTTCCCGAGTGTTCCTTATACCAATGAAATCACTGGTACAATCCCACCCCTATCCCTTGCTGACTGTTGAAATGGAGGAGAAATTTTTGTTCCTTTCCTTCCTCCCTTTCCCTCAAGGGAAGCCCTACCATGAGAGCCTAGAAACCATCACAGACTTAGAGCTGGAAGGGATCCCCTCATTATATTTCTAGTCCAACTGAGGACTAGGGGAGTTAAATGACTTGGCCCAGGTCACACAGGCAAAAAGCATCAGAAGCAAGATTTGAACCGAGCTCTAGAGCCAGGACTCTTTCCCCTCCACCAAGGACGTGTGAGCAAGAAAGCTCAGAACTCAGCTTAGGTTTCCTAACTCCAAAGCCGATGCTCTTACCATCATTCCAGACTGTCTCTTTGTCTGTGGATAAACCAGCCTGTGAATATTAAGCTAATGATTCTGGTTGGGGATGAGCAGTTCCCAGCCGAGGTTCCCCCTCCCCCACCATATGGGCACCTCTTACAAATCATTGGCATCTACAGCAGAGATGCTGAGACTCAGGCTCTGGCTTAGCATGTGGTGCAAAGAGAAGGAAGGAATTTGGAAGGCAGCTGGCTGTCCAGCCTTGATCCATTACCTGGTGGGGCTCCAGAATGGTGCAGTGCTCAAGAATTCCAGTAAGTTTCCACCTCCACCCCATGAATTCCCAAGCCAGTGTATCCCACTCAACCACACACACACACACACACACACACCCCTCAGCATCTCTCAAATGCAGCTTCTGTTCCTTCATCTTTTTCCCACCTGACCCCGCGCCCCTCCCACCCCCGTTCCCCCTCCCCGGATGGCTGAAAGGTACCTTGGCTTTTTCCCCCCTTGTTGCCTCTAGGATAAAATACAAACTTCTGTTTGATGTTTAAAGCCCTTTGCAACGTGGCTCCAGATAATCTTTCTATTTCATCTCTGACCTCTGAACCTTTGCCTAGGCTGTCTTTTGTTGGCCACCATGCTGAATCCTGCCAAAGGTTAGACAAGCACCTCTGCTTCCTCTCTCCACTCTTTCCCATTGCCTTAGTGGGACTTGGTCAAGCTTTTAGTGACTGTTTCATAGCCCTCCTATGCAAAGGGGCTGGAGGGGATGGGAGTTGAGAAGATCCCAACAACAGGACTATGAGAAATACAAGGCAGCATGGCAAAGTAGGTAAGTCAAGTCAGTAAAACATAGGTTCAAGTCCTGACTCTGATGTCTAAAGATAGCCAAGTGGCATAGCAGATAAAGTGCTGGGATTGGAGTCAGAGAAACCTGAGTTTCGAAGTTACATTCTAGCTGTGTGACCTTGGATAAGTCACTTAACCTCTATTTTTCTCTTTAAAATGGGAATAATGACAGCACCTACCTTATAAGGTTGTTGTCAAGATAGTATTTGTAAAAAGTGCTTAGCACAATGCCTGGCACATAGTAGGCACTACATAAATCTATATTCTCTTCTCTCTTCCTTTGTCTCTTAGAAAACATTACATGAAACATGCAAGTATGTGCCCATGATGCTGAAGGCTTGACTGAGTCCCATTGAGGCAGTGGGATTGGGGGAAGAAAAACATCTGGCAGGCTTCAGCCTTTTGGCAGTTACAGGGTTAAGGGACTCACTACCCTGTGTAAATGCAGAGAATTTGTGTTGTGGGATCATGGGATCATAGATTTAGAGCTGTAAGAGACCTCAGAGTCCAACTAATCTAATGCCCTCATTTTACAGCTAAGAAACCAAAGCTAATCAAAGTACCCAAGGTCACTCCATCAGAGCTGGGGCTGGGGGTGGGATGGGAAGGAGATGGGGTGGATTTCTGTCCTTCTACTTTCTCTTCCCCATCAGTGTAGATGCAGGGCAGTAATGGGAAAAGTTGAAGCACCATTTTGGGGGTAGAGGAGGTGGGAAATGTTGAACCCACTGAAGGGTCCCATGTTTGGCTCCAAATAACCACTGCCTGTATAGTCTTAATCTATACTGATAGTAACAGTTAGGGCTGGTGTGTGTGTGTGTGTGTGTGTGTGTGTGTGTGTGTGTGTGTGACATTTGTGAATCCTTTGCCTCTTCCAAGCATTCCATTCCCATGGACCAACTCTACCTATGAAGGACCCCTTGCTGCCTTTACCAGATTCACCCAGCCAGGCATTGATAGGTGGAGGTGGGGAAAGAGATGGGTTAAGACCTGAGAGAAACAGAAGGCTGGATGGATGGCAGGAGGACCAGAAATCCCATCTCCTGAAGATCTATTATTTATGGGAAGAGAGTGAAGTTACTCTCTTCTAGAGCATCTCAGATTTGTTGGAATCAACATGCAGAAAGCTGGCCTTTGCCTGAACTCAGGAGATGGGTTCTCTTCCTGTTTCCAGAAAAAGAAGCATGCTATAATGGGGTAAGTACTGAACTGAACCTGGGTTCAAGTTCTGGCTACTGTGTAACCTTGGATAAGTCACTTGATCTCTGTGAACCTCAGTTTAGAGGGTTTATACTAGATGACTTTTTTGGAGGGGGAAAGGCAAGGCAATTGGGGTTAAGTGACTTGCCCAAGTTAGTATGTGTCAAGTGTCAAGTGTCCAAGGCTGGATTGGAATTCAGGTCCTTCCGACTCCAGGGCCAGTGCTCTATTCACTGCACCACCTAGCTGCCCGTAGGTGACTTCTAATAGGGTTTCTTTCAGCACCGACACTAAATGAGACAGTTAGGTGGCAGATTGGCTGGAGTCAGAGAGACCTGAGTTCAGATCCAGTCTCAAACACTTTTCTGGCTGTGTGATCCTAAGTAAGTCACTTAACCTGTCTGCCTCAGTTTCCTCTTCTGTTAAATGGGGCTAATAATGGCACCTATCTCCCAGGGTTTTGTGAGAATAGTTAGATAATATTTGTAAAGTGCTTTGCAAACCCTCAAGTGCTGTACAAAAGCTAGCTATTATTATTATTATTATAATAGAGAAGGAAACAAGTTGAGAGATTAAATTATTTGCCCAGAGTAACAGAACTAATAAGTATGTGAGGTAGGATCAATTGCGATAATTTACATAAAGCACTTTGTGAGTATTAGAATTCCATATAAATACTGGCTATTATTATTAGTGTTATCATGATTATGATGATTTTAAGTTGGTTAGTCACCTCAGGCTGGAACAATTTAGTTGGTGTAGAGCAGAACAGCAGGGCTGGAAAGGAAGGGAAAGAAACAAGCACTTATTAATCACCTACTGTGTGCCAGGCACAATGCTAAACACTTTATAATTATTATTTCATTTTTATCTTGGGAGGTAGGTGCTATTATGATCTCCATTTTACAGGTGAGGAAACCAAGGCAGGCAGAGCTGAAGTCACTTGCCCAGGGTCACACAGTTAGAAAGTGTCCAAGGATAGATTTGAATTCGGGTCTTCCTGATCCCAAGCCCACTACTCTTTCCACTGCTCTGGGAATCCTAGCTGCTTTTTGGGAGTCAGGAATTCTGAGTTCTGACACTAATTTGCACAGCAGTCTTCAAAGGAGACACTTCCCCTCTCTGGGACAGTTTCCTATTTCATACAATAAAGCAGTTGGTTGAATAACCCCTTGGTCCCCTTTCAGACCTGACAGTCTATAAGATGACATTATCTCTTCCATTTTTACACTAAATGTATAAGTGCAATTCAAATTAGCAACAACTTATCATATTTAAGGAATCGTGGTAGGCCCTGGGGATACGAGGGCAAATAATGTGTTCTCTGTGACAACACGTATGTTGTCTAAGTCACCATCTCCCTCAGTTAGAGGGCTCAGGGGCCAAATGCCAAACTCCTTCCAATGCCATCCTTTATAGAGGGCAGAAGCTGGCCATTTTGGCTCACTCCACTCTTTACCTGCTGTTCTGCTTGGTTTTAACTCCACAGAACAACATGCTACTGTACCAGGTACCCCAGATCTCCCTCTCTGCCCCACCTTTCCTGCCTCTTTTTGTGTGTTGTCCTCCCTATTACACTGTGTGCCCCTTGAGGGCAGGGACTGCTTCTCTTTTTTGTTAATTGTATCCTCATAGCTCAGCACAGTACCTGGCACATAGTAGGTGCTTCATGAGTGCCTATTGGATTATTGGATGGGATTTGGTGGATATATACATACTTACATATGTAAGTCCATACAAGATAATTTGAGGAGAGAGAGAAGACTAAAAATGAGAGACTTAAGAAAGTCATTTGCTAGGAAGTAGATGCTTCAAGCTAGGCCTATCAGGCAATCAACAACTGGCATCCAGTTAAGTATCAACTGTGTGCCAGATGTAGTGCCAGGTCCTGGGAGTACAGAGACAAAAAAAAATGAAATGACCCCTCCCTCTGAGAAGATTGCATTCTTTTGCGGGAAGCAACACACATATACATAGTATATACAGACTTAATAGAAAATAAATAAATTACAGGATAGTTAAGGAGGATACTAGAAGTTGGAGGGAGTCAGAAAAGACCTTATGTAGAAGGTGGTCCTTGAGTTAAGTCTTGAAGGAAGTGAGGGGTTGTCCTAGGTGGAGGTGAGGAAGGAGTGCATTCCAGGCATAGGGGATGGCCCCTACAAAAGCACATGGGCAGGAGATGGGATGCATAATTTGACTAACCCAAGTGTTTGCCCAGGGGGACCATTTTGACTGGAACCAAGAAGGAGAATAATGTGAAATAAGCCTGAACACTGACTGGAGCAAGATTGTAAAGGGCTCTAAATACCAGTGGTGGTAATGATGGTGGTGGTTTTCCTATATAACTAAGGCAGATGGGAGATGGACTAGGGAGGCTGAAGGAAAGGAACTCTCTTATCTTTGATATCTCTTCGAGATATCAAAGATGAAGAAGGTGGGAAGGCTTCCTGCCTTTGAGGGGCTCACCTTCTGGATAGGTTCTCAGCCACAGAATGACTTGGATCTTTAGAGACAGGTTGGTATTATCCTCAGCACCTGGAGAGCTCCCAGCTAGGACTCTGGGCCTACATTCTGTAGCTCAAAACTAGCTCCTTCCCTCCCTTTCCTTATACCTTCTTCTTCCTGCATGATTTTTGTCTTTGGGTTTTTTTGGTTTTGTTTTCTGCTGTGAAGATCTAACTCAAATTAAAGTTCAGTTTTCTTTCAGGACTGTCACCTCTAAAAACCAGGATTAGATGAGAGTTTAAAGCATGGAATGTTAAAGTTGGGAGGTTCTTTTGAACATGTAAATTTAGAGCTGGGAGGAGCCTTAGGACAGAAAATGTCACAAGTGGGAGGGTGTTCAGAATGGAGGATGTCAAAATTGGGAGGGCTCTTAGAAAAGAGAATGTCAGAGCTAGGAAAAGCCTTAGAACAGAAAATGTCAGAGCTAGGAAAGGCCTTAGAACAGAGAATGTCAGAAGTGGGAGAGACTTTTGAATATGTAATATCAGAGCTGGGAGAAAGCTTAGAACAGAGAATATCCAAAGTAGAAGGAGCCTTAGGATAAAGAATATCAGAAGTGGGAGGGCCCTTAGAAAGGAGAATGTCAGATCTAGGAAAGACCTTGGAACAATTAATGTCAGCTGAGAGGCACTTTAGAACAAAGAATGTCAGAGATGGGAGGGGCCTTAGAACAAGGAATGTCAGAGCTGGGAAGGATCTTAGAACAGGGAATGGGCCCTCAGAATGGAGAATGTCAAAATTGAGAGGCCCCTTAGAAAAAAAGAATGTCAGAGCTAGGATAGACTTTAGAATAGGGCATGTCAGAGATGGGAGGGACATTAGAACAGACAATTTCAGAGGTGGGTGGGGAGAATCTCAGAATTGAAAGGAACCTTAAAACATGGAGTGTCAGGACTTGGAGGGCCCTTAGAACAAAGAACATCAAGGCTGAGGGGGGCCCTAAAACAGAGCAGGGTGGCACAGGATAGAACCTTAGGGATTATTTGATGTGTTGACTTCATTTTACAACTGAGGAACAAGCTTCCTCTGGGGAATAGAGAGGAATTGATTTGTTCAAGGTCAGACAGTTAATTAGTAGCAGAATTGGGACTGAAACGAGGCCTCCACTTTCTCATCCCACTGCTCTCTCCTTTACCCCTCAGGTGTTCTGGCCAGTGATCACTTTTCTACCAACCTTCAGGCAATGGCATTTTTGTAAAGCCTCTGGTCTGATTTTCCCCAACTGGGAGTGTCATGGAAGGGGAAAGGCAGATAGATAAACTAGCAGACCTCTGATAGTAGTTTCGAGGTATAAGATAACATGATCTCAGTGGCTGGAGCCAAGCTGGCTGTTGCTGAGTTTTAATGGGGATGGATCTGCTGAAGTCCAGGGCTTGAGTGGCATCCAGAAACCGTTAAGCTTAATGACTTATTTCAGTACCCTGGAGAACACTAATCACATTTTCTTGTAGGGGGGCCAGAGAATATAAATCACTTCCTCTACCCCCATCCCCACCCCAAACCATTCACTACCAGGGAACAGTTGCTGAGATAAGGTCAGCTGTAACAGACACAAAAACAAGTTTCCCCTTTATCAAAGGGGCCAGGCTCTTTGTTTAGGAGGTAATTGATTTGATTGTTCAGAGCCCTAGAGAGATGGGAGCTGTCTTGGCAGTGTGTCTCTGATGTGGCCCTGTTTGCTGGTACAGGGAGGGGCTCAGGCTGATTCTGCAGAGCTCAGCCAGGCCCTGGCTTGCTGAGGGCTATGGGAGTGTTTACGATGCCCCTTCCTCAGGGCGGCCTTTCTTCCAGGGAGTATTAAGAGTCCCTATAGCTTAATGGAAACAGAGCTGAATCTGGAGTCAGGAGGGAAGTCGGATTTAAATTCTCTAAAATGCTTGTATATTCACTTGTCCCTTCTGAGATTCCCTTTCCTCACTGCCCACATGGAGAGGAGAGGCGAGAGGCTGTAGTGGGATGGAGGGCCAGCTTTGGTGTCAGGAGTCAAGGGATTAACTTCAGGGGATACAAAGAAAAGCAAAAACAGTCCCTGCTCTCAAGGGGCCTCCATTCAAATAAGAGAGATAAAATGTGTGCAAACCTCAGCCTGGAAGTGCTAGCAGCTTAGAGGGAATAGGAAAAGGCCTCTCGCAGGAGGTGGTATTTGAGCTGCATCTTGCTGTTGCTGGTGGTGGTCCTTCCTTCTCAAAGAGGACCAATGATATCACAGCATGCTGTCTTGACTTACTCTTGAGTTGGATTTAAGTGAAGCATAGCTGCACAGAGTTGTCAGCCTCACACTCTCTTCCAGAGTCATCGAAGTCCAGTGGCAGGACAGAGTCAAGATGAGTGGTGATGGCCCAGGACACAATGGATGACCTTGGCTTTACTAAATTAAGGTCTTTCCCAGGCCTCAGTTTGTCTGAGACAATGCTGTATCATGAAGGAATCCAGGGATTCTCAGAGGCAGAAGTGAGGAGGGAGAGTATTTGGGGAGTGGAAGACAGGCTATACAAAGACATAGATAAAGAAGATGGGGAGTTATGTGTCAGGAACAGTATAGAGGTAAGTATGATTGTATTGTAGAGTATGGAGAAGGGAGCAGTGTCTAAGAAGGCTAGAAATGTAGGAAGAGGCTAAATTGGGAAGAACGTTAAGGGACAGAGAGGTTTACATTTGATCCCAAAGGCATTAGGGAGCCGATGAAGTTTATTGAATGAATTTGAGTGGTGGTGATATGGTCAGACCTGTGATTTAGGAAATCACTTTGGCAGCTTTGTGGAAGATGCTGTAGAGTGGGGAGGGAGCCATATTGAATTGGGAGGCTGATATGGTCAGAACCAAGGTAGACCTGGGTTGTATCTATCCAATCCAATGAACATTTATTAAGCACCTACTGTGTGCCAGGTGCTGTGCTAAGTGCTGGGGATACAATTAATAAAAAGAAAGACAGCTCCTGCCCACAAAGAGCTTACAATCTAATGTGAAGAGACAACACACGAAAGAAGGCAGGAAAGGGGAGATACCAGGGAGTTCCTGGCTCAGGGGCATTTTGCTCCATGGAGTTGAAACCAGGCAAAGAAGCATATATAAAATGGAGTGAACTGAAAGTCTTGTGTCTGTCCTTTAAAGTAAGGCATTGGCTGTCCTCTAGTCCTCCCATCAGAGGAGAGAAGTGGCTGAGGGAGGTAGTGTCAATCAATGCTTGTGTTAGCAGCATGGTGGTGAGATTAGAAGTGATGAGCTTAACCTGGAAGGGGAAGCTTGTTTGATGGAGTTGAAACCAGGCAGATCAGCAGATGAGAAGTGCAGGATCTCTGACAGGAATCAGTTACATGAGCATGGCCAAGTCATTAGACCTCTCTGAGCTCCAGGTGTAGTGGACAGAGATATGCCCTTAGGCTGAGGAATAATTGTATTCATATCCCATCTCTGACACAAGCCAGTTGTGTGATCATAGGAAGTCACTTAACCAGACAACTCTTTAAGATTATTACTCATAGTTACAAGCAACTCACTTCCTTTCAAGGCATCATGATACAATGGGAAGAACATTCAGTTTGGGACCAGAGGGCTTGGGTTCTAGGTGTTGTTTTGATATTTACTATATTTGTGACAAGTTGCTTAACCTTTCTAGTCATAGATTTCTTCACCAATAAAATAAAAGTATTGGATGTAATGACCTTTAACATCCTTTCAACATTAGATTTATGACCATATGATTCATTAAGGCTACACATTTCAGTTTAAGACTCTCAGAATAGTCCAGTTTTGAGAAAATTCCTTCAGCTAAAATTTAACACCGTAAATTTCTCATTATTTATGTCATTCAAAAAATAATGAACTTGGACTCCATCATGGATGTTGACTTTTATGACAAGTGAATGACACATTGAAGATTCAGTCTGTTGGGCTTGTGGATGAATTCAGGAAGCACACACAATTCTCTTGGTGTGGATGAAGTCAGGACCAGTGTATACATCAAATTAGAAGCAGAAAAAATAATTAAGACTTAGGTTGAAGGCTAGAATATATAATTTTGCTGGAGCATATGAATTTAAATTCAGTAAAAAATGTGATAAATTGAGTTCATTAATTCATTAAAAAAAGACTATTAGAATAGCAAGTCACAGATATTCGTTGATGGGAGAAGTTTCCACAATGAGAGTTTTCTATTTTCCCAGGTCTGGACCAAGGAATAAAAGCAAATGCAGATATTAATACTCATGGTACCCACCTCACAGGGTTGTTCTGAGGCTTAAAAATGAGATCCTGGATAGAAAGTGCCTTACAAATCTTCAAGTACAATATATTTATTACCCAGTATTATTTGGGCATGGTTTGGTATAGTCTTTACTTTTATTGATACAGATAATTGAGGGTTGATGGCATTCGCCTCTGTGGTGGTGGATCCTCTTATCTACAAAAACATCTATTCACAACCTACAAAAACAAAAACAAAAGCATGAATTCTTTGGTAGCTCCTACCTTATAGGAGCAGATGGCTTATATTTCCCAGAATGCTAGACATGGTTGCTGTGGTGACTCTAGTCTTCTGGAAAGGCTGTCAAGCACTAGAAGCTCCATTCTTTGATCTTGCCAAAGGTCCGTGGTACAATGGAAAGGGCATTGACTCTGCAACCACAAGACCTGGGTTCAAATCCTATGTTTGATGCTTGCTCCCTGTGCCCATGGACAAGTTACTTCATTTACCTTACCTTCAAGTTTCTTGTCTGCAACATGAGAGGGTTGGCTTTAGATGGCCTCTGAGGTCACTACCAACCCTAGAACTATTATCGTACGTTAGAGCATAGACTCAATGTCGCAGACTGTCCAGTCTCTTCCTCATAGGGTCATAGACATAAAGCTGGAAGGGCTCACCTAGTGCAACCTCATACATTTTACAGATGAAGAAACTGAGGCCCCTTGAAATTGTGTGGCTTGCCCAAGGTTATAGAGGACAGAAATGGCAGAGCCAGGTCTTGAACCCTGACCCACTGACTCAAAATCATCTCCTCCACCTCACTGCATCACCTCTTTCTTCCTTCTACTTCTGCAACCATGTTGCCTCTTGAAAGCATGTCAGTTTAAAAAAAGCACATTAGGCTAAGGCAGGCGTATAGATCCTCTCTCACTAATGGAAAAGCCAAAGCAGCCTTTTTACAAATAAAAAGGAGGCAGAAATGATCCTTTATTGTAATTAATGCCAGCTCTCTCAGCCCAGCTTTTAATGCTTCCACCTCATTTGTCTTATTAACTATTTTGTTTTTTTCCTTTTAATTAGTTTTATTTATTGCTACTGAGTTTTAATTGCCTGTGCAGTGTTTGAAATTCTTTGTTGAGGTCATATAGCTACAGTCTCTTGGTCTTCCTTGGGGCTTTATCAAAGCTGGTTCATCAATGTCAGCCAATCAAAATACTAATTAATTGTCTATATGTGCCAGGCACTGTGCTAGGCACTGAGGGATACTAAGACTGAAATGAAATCATGTCTGCTCTCAAGGAACTTGTTTTCTACTGGGGTATCCGGGTGGGAAAGGGCTCCCAGTGGCCTCTGACTGATTCAGAGAAGCCTGACTAAAGGGGAGGGAAAGCCTCACAAATACATCTGAGGGCAGGGGACAGGCTGGACCAGTAAGTTCGGTAAGGAATAGGAACATCAGGGGCTTTATGTTAAAATACTTCAACCATTCTTTCTTGGAGGGGAGAGAAAGGGGGAGTAAAGAGTGGGAGATAAAGCTTGCACATCTGTGATGTCAGTGAAGCTTGTCTTCAGTTCCCATCCCTCTTGTAAGGTTCTCTCCACCCCCACCCCCACCCCATTCCCTAGATAGCTGTCCTTCTTACAGTACTGCTTCCCCCACCCCCCAGACCCAGACAATAACCTTTATTTCAGCAATTCAATTCAACTAACATTTATTAAGTATCTTCCAGTGTGTCAGGCAAACTGAAACAGTGGATAGGGAGCCAGCCTCAGAGTCAGGAAGGCTTGGTTTAAGTCCTAACTCTGACACAAATGGGCTGAATGGCCTTGGGGCAAGTCACAATCTTTCAGTGCTCAGAGAAAGTGCCAGCTCAGATTAGGAGAGTGAGTTTCTTCACCTAGAACTTTCCTTTACCAATGAAATCACAGATCTAGTCTCTATCCCTATTTGCTAAGCTGATTGTGTTTGTCCTTCATTGTTGAAGAGGACCATGACATCAGGGAGATGATGACATGACTTGCAATTGACTTTGATTTGAGTGAGGGAGAGCTGTGCAAGGTCACCAGCCTCACTTTCTCATCCAGAGCCATCTGGGTTCAGTGGCCTCTCCAGGACAACTAGAGATGGCCCAGGATGCACTGGGAGACCCAAGCCCTTTCAGGCTAAGGTCTTTTCAGGTTCTCACTTTGAGTGACATAATACCCATTCAGTGAATAGATCTCTTAAAGAAGTCAGTCAAGGGATGGCCCCTTTAATTAAAAAAAAAAGTCAAACTGGGAGGGAAATAACCTCAGGGTTGCTGGCCAGAAGAGAAACAGTTACTATTTGCATTTACTCTGAGCCTGGAGGACCCCCAAAATAGCCTTTAAGTGGTGCTTGGGCAGGGACCTATTGTTGTCCAATCTGTGAACTCCAGAGTGAAATAGGTTTAAGGTTTGGTCTTTGAGAAAGAAATCTAGTCAGTAAATCCAAGTTAATTAGGCAGCTTTGGGCCATCAAAATTTACCTTCCTTTGGAGAAGAGACAGAGAGGGAGAGGGAAGGGAGAGAGAGAGAGGGAGAAGGAGAGAGAGAGAGAGGGAGGGAGAAGGAGGGAGAGAGGGAGGGAGGGAAGGAGGGAGAGAGAGAGGGGGGGGAGGGAGAGAGGGAGAGGGAGAGAGAGAGGGAGAGGGAGAGGGAGAGGGAGAGAGAGAGAGAGAGGGAGAGGGAGAGGGAGAGGGAGAGGGAGAGGGAGAGGGAGAGGGAGAGGGAGGGGAGAGGGAGAGGGAGAGGGAGAGGGAGAGGGAGAGGGAGAGGGAGAGAGAGAGAGAGAGAGAGAGAGAGAGAGAGAGAGAGAGAGAGCGTGTGAGTGTTACTAAGGTTACAAAGATAAAGTTGAAACAGGCCCTGACTTCAAGGAGCTTACATTCTACTTGGGACTAACAACATGTATTTAGAACATTAAACATAAAATATATGCAAAGCAGTTTCTAAGTAGAGAGTACTGGAAAATGTAAGAGGGTTTAGGGATGAACAGAATATGATCATAGAATTTAAACCTTGGAGGCGCCATAGATATCAATGCCAACAAAACCCTAGAAATGTGTCATGGAAAGAGCACCTGAGTGTCAGGAGATCCAGGTTCAGATTTTAGAGCACTGAATTTAGAGTTGGAAGGGAACTTTGAGGTTATCTGGTCCAAACCTATCATTTTACAGATGAGGAAACTGAGACTCAGGAAGGAGGAATGACTGGACTAAGGCCACAAAGGTAGCAATGAGCAGAATCAGGCTTCAAACCCAGGCCCCCAACTCTAAATCCAGTGTTCTTGCCACTTCTCTCATCTCTGGCACTTACTAGCTGTGTGATTATGGGCCTTTGCCCTCCGAGCCTCAGTTTTATCATTTGTAAGATAGTGATAAGACAGTATTTTTACCACCTACCTGAAAGGAATGTAATAAAAAAAAAGAAGCCCTCTTTGAATCTCAGAATAGACTTAGAGTCACAAATTATATATATAAAGAACCTGCCTCCTTGCCTTCTTCCTCCTTTTCCTTAACCATTTGTGGTTCTGGGAAGCAATAATAAATCTTTTTCTAATTGAAAAGGACTTTTATTTCTTCCTTTCTGGCATAAACCAAGCAAGCGGTGTCAAATCCTTGTCATTCATAGTCTCGATCAGGCGCTGAAAGAATCTTTGGGTTTCCTGGATGGTTAGAGGGGCAAAGAGTCCCTTCTTTGCACCTACTTGAGATTTGGTTCATAATAAACAAGTTGAGTGCCTTGCATGAGTTGGAGTGGGAGGGATGTGAGAGGTGATGCCAAGGGGCTGACCTCAGCTCAGTCAAGCATTGTTATTTAGTCAATACAAAGAAGTGAAATTCACCCAGTCAGCACCATGGAGAGCACCCACCATCAGCGCCCTGGAGAGTTACCAGGAACTGGAGATCTTTGGAGATCTTAGAAGACCTGTAGTTCAACCTCTTCATTTTACAGGTGAGGAAACTAAGGCCCAAAGAAGTTAAAGGCATTCTTTTTACTATACCACTAAGTCACTTTGGACCCAGTTTCCTCATTTGAAAATGGAAAGTTTTAAACTTTGGTCATCATCAGTGATTTAGGAATGCTTTATTATTATTTAGGAAAATGCTTTATTAAGCATTTTCTATGTGCCAGCCCCTGTCCTAAGCCCTGAATAACATCAAAGTCCTCTCCATCTCCAAATCTATGATACTATGACCTACCAGTTTTTTCTCCTGGGATAGTAAGCTTTTTTCTCATTCATCACTCCTGGATGAATGACACCAGTTGGAAGAGCATTGAACTCAGAAGACCTAAGTGTGAATCCTGGTTCAGTTGCTATATACATCTGTGTGACCTTAAGTCATTTCCCCTCTTTTTGACTTGCTTTCTTCATCTGTAAAATGATGGGGTGAGACTGTCTGCCTCCTAAGATTTTTTACAGCTCTAGGAATCTTTGAATCTTTAAAAAAAAATTCTTCCAGAACCTAGGAGTGAGCTTTTCTCATGGCAAGTGCTTGCAAAAGAGGCAGAATTTTAGTTTAATTGATGGAGAAATGTTCTCAAAGTTGGGGAGATTTGCGTTCAGTTTGCAACTCTGAGGCATCAGAGCTGTGGGATCCTGGGCAGGCCACACCACCTTTCATTGTCTTGGGCAACTCCCTATGATTATAAATTGCAGAACATTTTTTGGTCCCTTTGATTGCAGTAATGTCCTCACTAGGACTTTCTTGAAACAGTCCCTGGCACATAGTAGGTGCCGTATAAATCCTTATTCCCCTGGCAAGATCCTTTGGGGTCCTGATAGTCACCTACTGTGTTGTCTATACCTCCCACTTTTAAGCTCCTGGTTTAAGTCTTTATCCATGTCATTGGGTTTTTATGGTTTGGCTTGGTTTGGTTTGACTGGACCTATGGCAAGGAGAGTAACTTCCCCTACTCCTGTAGACTGGTAATTAGAGAGTGCCTAGAGTCCTGGGAAGTTGTGATTTGCCCAGAGTCCCACAGACAGTATATAGAGGAAACAGGGCTCAAGCCCAGGTCTTCAAAATGTTTAAGAGCTCAAGGCATTCCACTGATACTTCTTCTTGCCATGTTGACATAGAACCACTATCCACCACTCATAGAGTTCAACCACCTGACCAGTTATGAACCCATTTAATTGTATTGTTGTCTAATCCATACTCCTCCATCTTCTCCACAAGGATAATATGAAATATTTTATAAAGAAGTTTTCCTAAAAATCTAATTAAATGATATGCATGATATATTCTCCTCATCCACTAGTTTAGATGTCAGAAAAGGAAATGAGGTTAGACATGCTTGAAGCCATACTAGCTTTTCTGGTGGGGGGGGAGGAGGAGAGGAAATCAGGGTTAAGTGACTTGCCTAGGGTCACATGGCTATTAAGTGTCTGAGGCTGTATTTGAACTCAGGTCCTCTTGATTCCAGGGTCAGTGCACTGTGCCACCTACCTGCTCCCATATTAGCTTTTTTTTTGTTGCTTCCCTCTCTAGGGGTTTGCCACCCATTGTCTTATGAATACTATCTAGAGTTTTTTGAGGAACCAAAGTCAAGTGCCTCAGCCTATACAGGCAGTTCTGCTATAACTTGGCATTTTTGTTGCCCCAAAGTGGCACACTATGCTAAATCAAGCAATAAAAACCACAAAGCTTATGGTGAAATGGAGTTAGGGGCATGATGCTCAAAAACTTCATTAGTGACACATAAAAAAGATCACCTAATTAAAAATGTAACACAGTTTCATATATGTTAAATGGTTTAAAAACCCTGTAAATATTACAGTAAAGGGTGGTCACATTGGAGGCCTTGGGTGGCTGCTTTGCCTGTGCCCTGGTGGTGTTGTCATTTGTCCTTGGTACTCGAAGAAGATCAGTGACATCATGATCTTGGGGTCAAGGTCAAGGACTGTGGCTGCTTAGTCTGGTACAAGCTCAGAAGGCTCTATCACAGGTTAGGCACAAATAGTCCATTTGAACATGTGGGATGGGGATGTCTCTAGATGTGCCCATCTCATATCCTTTGTGCTACTCTGTGCTCTGTACTCTATGAGCAGGTTAGGCAAATGGCAGCTGAATCTCTGAGTCTTGGGGTCAGAGTTCACATCGGAAGGAAGGGAGGGTATGAATGAGCCCTTCCCCTCTTCTGGCACCAGAAGATACAGAATAAACATGGCACTTTCCTTTGACAAAGACTTGAAGTTTGCTTGCGGAAGTGGGCATTGGCAGGTGCAGCTTGGGAGTTATTGTGAAATGATGATGTTTTCTCCATTCTCACTGTTTTTCATGGAACAAATCTCACAGAAGCAAACTTGAAATCTGAGTTATGCTCAAAATGTTCTCCAGTATACCAATCATGTTGGAGCAAATTTGCATTTTTGAAACATGCATTATAGCAGAACTGGCCATAGTTTGCAGACTTTGTTCTCTTCTTTTTTAAAAATCAGTACAACAGCCTCCATTTTTTGCAGATAAGAGGATTCGGTCTTGGAAAGATAGTGGGATTTGCTGACACCTCCACAATTAGTAAGTGGTACAGCCAGGACTGAAACTTAGGTCTTTCTGACTTCACATCCAATAGCTCAATTTAATTCAGTTCAACAAGCATTTATTAAACATCTATTATATTCAAGACACTGTGCTAGAAAATGGGACTGGATACAGAAAATGATAAAAAAAATTCCCTGCTCTCAAGTACATTACTTACATTCTGCTGGGGCATTACACGTATAAAAAGATAAGAAAATGAAGGCTAATTTGCAGAGGGAGAATACACCACCAACTGGGAAGTTCTTTGTAGGAGATGGACCTAAGTAGAGCCTTAAAGGAAAATAAGGATTTGAAGAGGAGGGAGAGCATTTCAGGTAGAGGGGATAGCCAAAGATGGAGGCTGAAGATAGAATGTTGAGTTCAGGAAATTCCAAGTAAGTCAATTGGGTTGGAATGTTGAGTGTGTAAGGGGGAATAATGTAAAATAAATCTGGAAAGCCAGACTTTGAATGCCAAGATGAAGAGTTTGTATTTTATCCCATAAGGATTCTTGAGCAGAGGCGTAATGAGATCCGACTTGTGTTTTAGAAAGATCATGTTGACAGGTGTGTAGATCATTTAGAGAAGGGAGAATTTAGAAAGCTGGAGTCCAGTTAACAAGCTATTGTAATAGTCCAGGTAAGAAGTGATAAAGACCTGAATTAAGGTGGTGGCTATCTGAACGCAGAGAAGAAAACAGGTGTGGGGGATCTCGATGGGTCATGTTAGAGTTATTCAACAAGTACTGTGTGTCTGTTATAATAACATTAGCTAGTATGAATGTTTTAAGGTTTCTAAACTCATTTACAAGTATTAAATCATTTTATCTTCAAAACAACCCTGTGAGGTAGATGATACTGTTATTCCCATTTTACATATGGGGAAACCGAGGCAGACCGAAGTTGAGCGACTTGCTCAGGATCACACATCTAGGAAGTGTTTATCCCCTTTGAGAGATGAAACAGCCAAAGCACAGAGAGGTTGAATAACTGAGCCAAGCTCATACAGCTTGTTAAAAGCAGAATTGGGCCTGGGCAGAAAATCTGAGAACTGGACATCAACAGAATAATACTGAGAGCTCAGGAATTTTCTGTCTTAACCCTCGGCCCAACTCCGTACAGTTGCTTATGGACAAGCTCCCTAATCTAGAGAGATTTCCACAATTATAAAAGTAATGCTAATTGCTCCTGGCATTTTCCAGATGTTGAAATGAACATCTGCATCTTGTTATCACTAGAGGTGTTGGTATTTTATCCTAAAGATAACAGGGAGCCAAAGGAGGTACTTGAGAATAGGAGTAAGTGGGCCTATCTGAACTGTGAGTGACGGCCTTGGAGGGTCCCAGAGGCAAATGTAGCTGTCTTCTTTGGGGTCTGTGGTGCCCAAAGACTGGTATATACTCCACCTATTCAGCTGAGCTTAGAATGGAGTCGTGGTGTGTGTGTGTGTGTGTGTGTGTGTGTGATGCTGGTGTGCTTTCCTAGTTGTACAATAGTGTTTGGAGATAGGAGCCTCTGGGAGTCTTCCCAAGACTCTGCCAGAGTCTTGATCTCTACTGCAAACTGGAAGCAAGGCATTCATATATAGACTCAGGCTGGAGAGCAATCCTGGAAACCTGGTCTTGACCTATTGCAGGGGCCCTTAGCTTTCAGTTTCTTCAGAGAAGGGAGGAGACACCAGGAGCCAAGAGAAGTCCTGCTTATGCTTTTGTCTCCAGTGATAATGAGATGCTGAGATTCATTTCACCAGATTTTAATCACTGTAGAAGGAACTCTTCTAATCTGCTATCAGACACATGCTGCTAGATTCATTTTCCTAAAGCACTTCTTAGATTGCTCCCCTCCCCCACTAAAAAGCTTTAACTGCTTTCTCATGGCATTCTGAAGGAAACACAGAGCTTTATATCATGTCCCACCCCCATAATTTGGAAACAAGGCAAGCTGGGTTACCTACTTTTCCTAAGCACATATTGCCCTCCCCTTCCTCCAAGCCTTTGTTTACACTACTCTGCCATTATGGAATACCCTCCTTACCCCCTCTAATTATCTTCCTTCCTCATTTCCACTTGTTGAATTTTTACCTCTCCTTCAAAATCCAGCTTCCTCCAAGAAACTTTTTCTGATCTTACTGCCCCCATAAGATTCCTCCATCCTCTTGAAGCCCAACCACACTTTGTGGCAATTTGTTTTTTCTCTGATTTCCTTGATGTAGAGAACTCCTAGTGGAAAACTTCCTCTCTCAATGCAGATCTCCAGGTATTCTGAAAGATATAGTCCTAGAAAGTTGCCTAGGGCACCAAGAGAATCAAATAGATTTGCCCAGAGTCACACTACAGTAGGTGATAAAGGTGAGACTCGAACCCAGGTCCTACTGGCCTGGAGGCAGTTCTGTCCACTAAACCAGGTGTTTTCATCATTTGGCATATCCTGACTTTGATCAGAGTCATTTATTTCCTTACTTTATCTACTCACTAGACCCACAGCCCCATAATGTTACTACTAGTGCCTTATTCCCTTAATAGAATTTAAATTCCTTGAGGGAAGTGACAGGTTTACTTTTTTATACTTGTATCCCCAGTGTCTAACAGTGTCTTGAACATGGTTCTTGTTCTTGTACTTGTTGTTCAGTCATGTCTGACCATAACCTCATGGACCATACATCTTCCATTATCTCCCAAAGTCTGTTGGGACCATCTCCAGTCATCCTGATCTATACCTTGCCGCTGGACCCAGAGGAAAAATTGAGGCTGGTGACTTTGCATAGCCCTCCCACAGTTTAATCCAATTCACTTGCAAGTCATGGCGTCATCTTCCTGATATCATGGTCCTCTTCGAGAATGAAGGACAAAAACAACCCTAAGTCTGTTCAAGCTCGTGTTAGTTGCTTCCATGACTATATCTATCCATCTGATCCTCTGCTATCCTCTTTTCCTTTTACTTGCAATCTTTCCTAACATCAGGATTTTTCTAATGAGTCCTGTTTTCTCATACGTGGCCAAAGTATTTAAGTTTCCACCTCAGTATTTGTCCTTTCAAAGAATAATCTGAATTAATTTCTCTAAGTATTGATTGATTTGATCTCCACCTTGCACATAGTAGGTGTTTAATGAATGTTTGTTGAATTGAATTCTGCTTCTTTGTATAAATAAAAATCCATACATGTCTGGTGAATACTTGCTGAATGAATGAAAGCGTGAATGAATAAAAAAGAAAGAGGAATGAATGAGTGATTGAATGATTTGGTGAGTGGTTGCTTATTTTTTCTCATGTGATCTCTTTCAGAAAGCCCCAGCATCTGGCTATGACAGACACAGTGCTTAGCAACAGTTCCGATCGCTGGATGTGCCCCAATGATAGATCCATGGCCCTCCGGACAAGGTAAGATGCTGTTTATTCCTGATTATGATTTGGGGAGGGGGCTTAGGTTTTTCTTTAGAAAAAAAGAAATAAAGGCTATCTTCCTCAGGGCCAAGACCCTTCAAATGAGGTAGACTTTTACAGTGATGAGTGAGTCTCAATTCCATACTAGTTATATGGCTTTAAAATGTACCTCGGTTCATTATTAGGGTCCTAAATTTTAATCCTGGAATTCCAGTGAAAAGGGAGACCAGTATGGGAGAAAAATATTGCACTAGGAGTCAGGGCACTTGGGTTCTAGTCTTGCTAAATTAGTTTTTGCTAAACTGGAGGGTTTAGCAAGGGTCCAGAAGAGGGCAATGAGGATAATAATGAAGGATCTCAGTTCAGTCATTTTCCAGTCATGTCTGACTCTTCCTAACCCTATTTGGGCTTTTCTTGGCAAAGATACTGGAGTGGTTTGTGTTTCAACAATTCGGCTAGCAGTTGCTGTGGGGGTGAAAAACCAACAGGAGCCCAACAACAAGAACACTGCAAGCTCAGGTTCTTTTGATCTGCTTTACTAAGGAAAGCAATGTTAAGGGGTTAACAATCTTACTTTGATCCAACATACAAATATCATTCACTCAGCTTGGGGAAAAGCCAGCACCCTGAGCTTCAGAGCAAATAAACACAAATCAACAGATAGATTTCTGTCTGACAAAATAGCAATATACAGTTACCAGAGAAGCATTAACATCTGTGTTTTCTTCAAAGCCAGGGAGCTCATAACAATGGCTTGCCTAGAGTCACGCACCACTCCTGCTGTGGCTCAGAGCTCCAAAACAGAAGACCAACCTCTGGGTTTATATATCTTGTTCAGGGTCAAAGGTGAGTCACACATGCGACTCACCCACGTGACCTAAAATTGTCACAAAAAATGCGACTTAAACCCACGTGATCTAAAAGCCTCTGATGTCACAAATATGTCACTTAAACCCATGTAAACTAGGCTTTCCCTTGAGGCAAGGAGATCATCAAGGACTCCTAATTTAATCAAGGAAACAAAGGCCAAACTCTTCAAGGGCACTTGGTTGAATTACTGCTAAGATTCCCAATACAGTTTGCCATTTCCTTCTCCAACTCATTTTACAGATGAAGAAACTGAGGTAAACAGGGTTAAATGACTTGTCTAGGGTCAAATAATTAGTAAGTGCCTGAGGCCAGATTTGAACTCAGGTCTTCCTGACTCCAGGCCCAATGCTCTATCTATTGCACCGCCTAGCTTCCTGGAAGACCTCAAAGTCATGTCATACAAGTATTTGTTGAGGCATATAGGAATGTTTAGCCTGGGGAAAAGAAGGATTGGGATGGTGGAGAGAGTGCATGACAACTACCTTCAAGTATTTGGAGGCCTATCACATGGAAGAGAAACGAGATTTGTTCTACATGGCTCCAGAGAGCAGAACTGGGAATAATGGGTAGAAGTTGCAGAGAAACAAATTTTGGCTTGATGTAATGAAGAGCTTCTTAACAATGAGTGATCCCAAGCGAAATGGTTCCCTTAGGTTCCTCTCTGGGGGTCTTAAAGAAGTCCCTTATTGAAAATGATATAGAGAAATTTCTTGTTCAGATAATAGTCGGACTATGGGACCCTGAAATTCCTTTCAACTCTGAGAGTTTGTGTTAGTCCTGGCTTTGACAGTTGTTAGCTGTCTAAGCTAGGTAAGTCATTCTCTCACCCTGATCCTCAGTTCGTTCTCCTATAAAATGAAAAAGGTCAGGCTAGGTGATTAAAAACATCATTATCAACAACAATAATGATGACAATATGAAGCAGCTAAGATCCAAGAGTGGAACCAAAAGGCCCTGCCAGGGTGACATCCTCATGACCTCAACTAACAATATGTTGACAAAGAAGCATCAAAGAAATGGCCAACCAAGCATATTTGTTTATAGAAATGGAAAGATTTGTGATACCAACTTAGGATTAGTTTGTTGCCACTAGAAATTATAGGTGGAAGTCTAGATTTATTGATTCTTCCAGATTATGCAGGGCAACAACAGAAACTGTGTACCATATGACTACTGGCTACCAAATGTCTAACAAGATATACCCTAGTGGCTAGGATCATATATCAGAATTTCATGTCTTTTGTTCATAAACTAACAGATGATAAATCCCTGTTTTGCAATTAATACCATCAAAATATCTTTGAGAATTAAAGAGATGAATTGTGCCAGATCAAGAGCATCAACACAAATCTGTTGTCCAATCATAACAGATTGAATGACAACCTTTGAAATAGCTCTCCCCATACCAAATACTCACAATCTCCGTGTAACATAGAATGAAAACATCTCAAAAGATAGAAACCTAGCCAACTAGGAGTATGATGAAGATGAAATATGTATCATTCCTCTTGTCCTGTTTGCTATTGGAGTTTTCCCGAGGATGAGTCTGGCAGGCGGTGAACATGCAGAAGGAGTATAACATCCTAACACTTTCATTCAGCTACAAAAAGCAGTTATTTTTTCTGTCTTTGCAAACATCCATAGAGCATTCAATATAAAAGAATGATAACAGGATAGAAGCTTGTCTCAGGATCATTTCTGTCTGAACCCAACTGAAAATAGATGAGGTTGAGATAATAACAGCAATAATAATAAATCAAAGTCACATGAGGACAGGATGAGGTATGTGTCATCCCTGGCATGTTCTCTGCTGCTGAAGCTGTCCCCAAAATGCTTCAGCAATCTTGCATTTATTAAGTGCTTACTATTTGCAAAGCACTGGAGAGCCAAATAGAAAAGTCAGATGGTCTTTGTTTTCAAAGAGCTCATAGTCTAATCAGAGAAACAATATGTATGACAGGTTTTAGTTACAAATCAGATCGAAAATCTCATGGTCCTTAGGGTACAGGGGCAAAGCAGATGATCATGCCCCTTCTTTAATGTCATTTCCGTTGATAAAATCCTATTAGCTTCTGATGTTGAAACATTTGCCAAGATCAAGGACTTTGGTGACTTTTCTGGGTCTTTGGTGGCTGTGGCATCACACCTGCAGGAGCAGTGGCTAGGTTGCTTCTTCACAGTGACTGCTTTCCAGGGTGATAACTCAGGGCATTGGACTGGAAGCATGGCACTTCCCAAGACTCTTGGGTTGAGGGTCCTGGGCTTTCCTCCATCAGGGTCTGAGGGGAAGTGGTGGTCAAGATGGTGGCTTGAGCTACTTGGTACCTGCTGACTCCTATCTCCCATTCAGAGGGACCTGCTCTTGCAGCTAGGCTGGCTTACCTTCCCAGTGAGTGCCTGTTGGTTGGCATTTGGAAGGAATGGTTAGCCCTTTCTCCATAGCAGTTACCTCCCCAGAGGATAGATGTGAAGGCTGGGACAAATAGTCTGGGGAGTGCTGCACCCCCAGGACTCCCACATGTCAGTGGCAGTTTGCAAGCAGCTATTGTTGGTGGTGACAAGGAAGGAGGAATCCCTTCTCAATAATGATTTGTCTGCTGATATGTCAAATTTATACTTAAAAATACGTATGTACACATATAGGATATGTGCATATAGAGTTATACACATACATACATATCTTTTAAAAAACCAATGGTGGCAGAGGGAGGGAGGGAAGAAAACTAGAAACCAAAATGATCTTGTGGTACCACCTCAAATTATGGATAATAAATTGGCATGGAGAAGAAAGCCATCTCAAAAGCAAATGGCCCAGAAAACCAAGGTGGCCCTTGTACAGTGCAGCACATACTCAAATGAACAGAGTGTTTGTCATCTCTGGCACTCTATAATCTGCTTCGTGGACAAGAGAAATGAAGCAAACAGAAGGACACGTATCTCTGTAACATGCCGCTGAACGTTAAATTCAAGGATAATAGCAGGATAGCAATTTGGCCTGGGTCCATTTCTATATGAACTGCATCAAGAAAGAGGCAAATGAGATAGTAATACTGATAATGAAGCCACAACAACAGTGAAATCTGACATTTCTGTGGTGCTTTGAGGTTTGCAAAGTGCTTTACAAAACCATTTGAGCCCCACAACAATCTGGCAGGTAGGTGATATTAGACCCATTTTACAGATGAAGGAACTGAGGCACAGAGAGATTGAGTGACATGCCTGGGGGCACACAGCTAATAAGTATCAGAGGCAGAGTATGAACCCAAGCTGATTCTGACTTCCTTTTTTAATTAGGTTTTGTTAAGAGTAAGGTTCCCTCTGAAAGCAAAGTGGGTTCCTAAAGCCTACATTGGGGTCCAATATAATGTAAAAAGAATACCTCACCAACTGAAAAATGTGTCTCTATGAAATGACTAGTTATCCAGAGGGTAAATGGATTAAAGATGGAGTTTGCATTAATGAATGCCAGTCATTTAAAATCCCATCCATCAGGATTGTGTTTAGCCAATATGAAATCCAACAAATGCTTTCCATTTATATTGGGATTATTCAAATCGCCCATGACCAGGTTCATGAATGTGCTCCTGAGAGCCTACTGAGCATCTTGACATTCTAAATGCCTCCAGTCACCCTTGATTGCTATTGCTTTTCCATCAGATATTAAAATTATTTTTCAATAAATGTTAATGGCCAAATAATAGCCATGCTGCATGACGCCCGAGTTGCTGCAGTGGTAATGGGTAATGCAGACATTTCTAATGTCTTTCTCAAGCAAATTAAGAAATCCAGCTTTAATTGCCATCCAGTTGGACACACTTGCAGTTTAAGCAATTGCCAAATGTCTTCATTTCTCTGCTCCTTTTGATTCAGCGTGTTTGACCTGCTGATCATTTCTGACACTGATGGCAAGGCCATGCAGAATCCCAGAATCTCAGCATTGGAAGGGCCCACCCATCCCTGCACAAGATGTCCCACTACAACATCCCCCAACAAGGGGCCCTTCAGCCTTTGCTAAGAGACTTCCAGTGAGGGCCACCCCACTGCTTCCCTAGGCAGTCCATCCCACTTACAACTCATCCTCATTCACAAGAAGTTTTTATGGACAGAGAGCCTAGATTTGCTTCTTTGTGGTGGATTTGCTTGTGGAACTAAGTCGAACAAGCCTATTCCCTTTTCCATATGACAAGTCTTCCACTTGAAGACTACTTTTATGCTCCCTCACCCCCAACTCTTCTTTTCTCCAGACTAAGCATTTGTAATTACTTCAATCTTCATATGGTCCAGTCTTGAGCCCCTTGATCAGCCTTCTGTATTCCTTTGGACACTCTCTAGCTAGGTGGTACAATAGATAAAGCACTGGGTTCAGATTTGGCCTTGGATGCTTACTAGCTGTATGACCCTAGGCAAGTCACTTAACTGCCATTTGCCTCAGTCTCCTCAATTGCAAATTGGGGAAAATAATAGCACCTATCACCTAGGGTTTTATGAAGATCAAATGAAATAATATTTGTAAAGCACATAACACAGTGCATAGCACATAGTAGGTGCTATATAAATGCTGGATGCTGCTGCTTTTGCTGATTATTTCAGTTTATCAATGTTGACAGCAAGTGTGATACAGTGGTTAGAGAAACAGACGGTGTCAGTGGACATGCATTTAAATTCCATTACTGGATTTTACTCCCTGTATCACCTTGGGAAAGTCACTTGTCTCTGGCTTTGTTTCCTCTTCCGTAAAACAAGGTGTTATGTTTGGTGGTGTCCAAGATCCCTTATAGCTCTGAAAATATGATCCTGTGATCTTTTCCAAAGTTTTGACCCCTGGAACAGAATATAATTCCTAAGATGTAACCTGACTAAGGCATGGTAAAACAGCTCTTCATTTTCAATTCTGCCTCTTCATTTCCCTAGATTCCTTCAAGTCTCAGCTTAGATCTTATTCTCTACAGGAGCCTTTCCTCCCCTGCACCCACACCTCCATTTTTACTATACTAGTACCTTTCCTCTGAAATTATATACCATTTGCACTGTATATAGCTTGAAAGTACTATTATTTCTAAGTTTTTTTCTCCCAATAGAGTGTAAGCCTTTTGAGGTCAGGAACTAGATACTGCCTTTCTTTATATCCCCCGATGCTTAGTATGGTTCTTGGCACATAGTAAGCTCTTCATAAATTCTTGTTGACTGACTGACTCTCAGCCCTTTATTCCTGTAAATCAGTCTCTCTTCATGTGGCTAACTCTCACCCAGAAGAGGAAAACACATTGCAAATGAAATGGGCATTTCCAGGTTATGCTTATTTTGGAGACAAAGAGAGCCTGCCCCTATCTATAAGACAACCATCTGGTCCATTACTATCCATTGGAGAATTATACCCGAAACTCTGGTGCTCCATGTTGGGCATTGGTAACAAGAATGTTGTTCATCTCTAAGAAGTCTACAGGCTACATTTTTGTTCTCAAGTTCAGAATTAGAAGATTATCTTAGACATTGGAAAACGAGAATCAGAGCAGGAAAGTAACCTGGCATCAGAGAACATTACACTTAAGTCTAGACCTGAGGTCCCCTGACTCCTAATCAAATGTTCTTTCCGTCATATTGAATAGCTACCCGCTATCCTTAGAGTATGGAGGACAAGAATTGGAGGCCAATAGGTATTAGGTTATTTCTATATTTTGCTAAAACCATCAGCCAACTGGCCATTGTAAAATGTTCAAATGAGTGGTTGAACTAAATTTGATAGGCATGACAAAAATCATGCATTATTTGACCGAGCTGACTAAAAAGTTTCACTAAGACCATTGGACTTGGCGTACCTGTGCAAATATAGTCTTGTTTTTGGTTTGGTAAGAAGGAAGTAGGTTGTTATAAGTTATACTTTGTGGTTGCTGTCATTAATCAGCATTACTGCTTGAAGATATTACCAATGCATTCTTTTTCTAACCTCATTTCTTGTTTCTTGTCCTTTTCTCCCTTTTCTTGGCTTTCGCACAGTGAAAAGGAGCAGTAAGTATTCTGTGACATTTGCCTTTCTACTGACTGTCTTTTGCCTGTTTTTTGATCAGTGTGGTATGCTCCTGCAGAGAGAAGACAGAGGTCAAGGAATAAGCAATTGTAAAAAAAAGGATATTTGAAAAAGTTCCCAGGGACTCAAAGCATTCAGAGAAGTTTCAAAAGATTTGGCAGCTTCTTCCAAATCCTGGGAAGGGAGGCAGATGTGGGATGTGGAGGTGGGCTTAAGATTTAGTCCTTGATAATAACTTGGCCATGATTGGCAGCCAGTCTCTCACACTTTGATTTCTTTAGCTTCACACCAGGAAAGCTGCCTTGGGTAAAATAAATGCCAAGTAGAATAATTTCTCTTGGTAATAATAGAATGATGGGCATACATCTTACAATACACTATGCTGAACACATAATTTCCATCACAGCACAAAAGGTTAGCTTGCTTTCCCATGGAAATGACTTTGAAGCAAAGGGCAGATGTGGGTGAGGGGGCAGTTTGAATGACCAAAACTAGGAAAATGGGATTATCTTTGCACATACTTATGCCTTCAAAAAATGCAGAAAACATATCCAACCTCGATACTTATTACTTCTAATTGAACAAAACATCAGTTCACTTACCTGGATCTCGGTTTCTCTGGCTGTAAAATAAGGGGATTGAACTATATGACTTCTGAGATCACTTCTGGCTTTAAATCTCTGATCTTATACTCTCTAATGATGATGATGGCAATTCATTTGAATTCAACACACCTGTATTAAGCACCTGCACACATGCGTTAAGCACCTACTATATACATGCATGTATTAAGCACCTACTATATGCCAGGTTTTGTGGTATTACGGGAAAAGCACTAGACTTAGAGTTAGATGACTAGGATTTGGTCCCAGCTTCCTCCACTTGCCAATTGTCTAACCACAATAAGTCCCTGCCCAAGGTCTACTTATCGGCTGTATTTTGGGCCCTCCTGGCTTAGTGTGAATGTCAATGGTAACTGTTCCTCTTTGGAACAGCAACCCTGAGTGTCTTCCTCTCCTAGCTTGATTTTTTTTTCTTTTTTTCTAATTAAGGGGCTATCCCTAGACTCACTTCTTCAAGAGGCCTATTTATTGAATGGGCTTTACCTCACTCTAAGTGAGTACATGAAAAGGCCTGAGCCTAAAAGGGCCAGAGTCTCCCAATGTATCCTGGGCCATCTCCAGTCGTCCTGATAAATATCAGGCCGCTGGACCCAGATGGCTCTGGAGGAGAAAGTGAGGCTGGTGACTTTGCACAGCCCTCCTTCACTCAACTCAGAGTCAACTGCAAGTCATGTTATCATTTCCCTGATGTCATGGTCCTCTTTGAAAACGAAAGATAAACACAAACACATCAATGATGTCTCTAAGTTCTGGCATCTCATCTGCACCAAAGGAAGTTGTCCTGATTTCCTTCAGGACTCAGCTCACATGTCACCTTGTATAGGAGGTCTCAAGTTGATAGTGTCTTCCTCTCTATACCTTGCACCTACTTTGTATATATCTTCAGTATACCAATATATGTACCTATGATTTTTGCCATTAGAAGACTTGGGTTCAAATACCAGTTCTTCCACTGACTGTGAATGACCTATTTAGAGAATCCATCAGTCCATCTTACATGTGTAGACTGGTTGGACTACTCTAGGACTTCTCTGATTCCTTAACCATGTCTCCTGGGTTGGGTATGATTTTTAGCTTCCTTTTGTGTGTTGTCTTTCCTCATTAGATTGTAAACTCCTTGAGGGCAGGGAGAGTCTCTCTATTTTTGTATTTATATCTCCAGTGCTTGGCAGAAGACCTGGCACATAGTAGCCCTTAAGAACTAATAAGTTAATCTGCACACGATTCCTAATAACAAAACATCAGTTCTGATAATTTGTACTTTTCTTAACACAGTAACCATGAAATAACCAAAAGCACACAGAATAAAACTAACATGAAAAACAATTTTTCTCAGCAGTAACTCCCTAGAATTATGACCTTTTGTGCTAATACATCAATTTAAAAAAACATTGATTTCAGATAATGTTCACTTTTCATAACATGTGAAATCTGCAGCACCATAAATACTTTTCTCCTTTTTGTGGATATAACAAATTGGTCATTGGTTAACCCCAAACTTGTGGCCAACAATGGCTGCAGACATTCTGGCGGGAAGTTTAACACCTTTATTTTCTCGCTAAGTCACTTCACTGACTTTGCATGCGTTGGCTTAGAACCCGAAGGACTTGCACTACACTTTGGGGACACAATTGCAACATAAAACTTGAGCTTTCAAAACAAACAATTAAAATATGCAACGAATGCACAGGAAGCTCTTTCTAAGGATAGGATGAACAAGACCAGAGAAGCATCTCAGAGAGTACAAACTTACACGCATGCCTCTCATTTTTTTTCCTTCTACTGTGAACAGTCTGGAATATGCAAGGTTGCCAATGCAGAAGTGATTACTGTAGTAATCCGCATGGCCCCAGAAGACAGGACAAGCACACAGGTTACTAAGGAAATCATGGGAATGTTTGAAGTTGCTAAAGTTAAACCTGTGAATGTTGAGGATTGACTGTATTTATAAAGTCGTATTTTATAAAGTTTATAAAGATATATAATAGATAGGGGAGAGACTTGAGGGAGGGTACAAGTCTATTAGGTAGTAAGAGTCTATTGCAGTAGTCCTGGCCAGAGATAATGCTGGCCTGAACTAGAATTAGGAAGAAGAGAGACAGATGCCAGAGAAGTTGTAGAAATAGAAGCAACATGACTTGGGAATTGATTGGATGGGATATGTGGGTAAGAGAAAGTGAGGAGTAGAGAATGGCTTTGATATTGTGAACCCGAGTGACCATAAGGGTGGTGATACTATCAATAGGAATAGGGAAGCTTGGGAGGAGGAGAGGAAGGTAATAAGCTTTGTTTTTAACATGTTGATTTTGAGATGCTCATGGCATAACCAATTTTAAATGTCCAAGAGGCAATTGGTGATGTGGGACTGAAGCTTAGGAGAGAGACTAGGGCTGAATATATATTGCTGGGAGTCATCTGTGTAGAGATGAAAATTGGACTCATGGGAACTGATGAGGTCACCAGGAGAGAGGTAATGTAAATAATGTATATATGTATGTGTATACTATTTACATGTATATGTACACACATGTAGATGATAGATATGTATATATACACACACATAATAATGCATTGGGGAAGGGGAAACACCTGTAATTTCATTGGTCTAGAGAACTTCCATTAAGGAAACTCCCTCTACCAATGTAGATTAGCAACTTCTGCAAATTATAGTCATAGAGAGTTGCCTAGGTCACTGAAAGGTTGATTGCTTTGTCCAGGGTCACACAGTAATGTGTCAGAGGTGCGCTTTCACTCAGGTCTTCTAGCTTTGTTGTCTGGCCTTAAATCCACTACCACACTTGTGTTGGCAAGAAATGAAGCATGACACAGTGAATAGAGGACAGGCCTGGAATTCAAGAAACCCAGAGTTGAAATCCTGCCTCTGACACGTATTGGAGGAGTGACCTTAGGGAAGTCCCTTAGTCTCTTGGTGACCTAGGCAACTCAATAAGGATGGCAAAGGATGTGCTTATCTGTTCAGGAGAGAAAGTTTCTATGCTGGAAATTCCCCATACCAATTAAGTCACGGGTCTCAACATTGTCCCCTCCCCACCCTCCCACACCTGGAAGAAATAGTTTGCAGGGGACTTTGCTAGTTGTGTGACTATGTTGGTCTCATAATAGCCCCGTGAAGTTAAATATTGTTGCTATTATTATGCTTATTTTCTAGGTGAAAAAACTGAGATTTAGTAATGTAAAGTGGCTGTTACACAGTCATACAACTAGTGTCAGAAGTAGGATATGAGCCCAGTAAGGCCCATAGGATAGGGTATATAGGATAAAGATAGGATATATCCAGGTACATAGGATAAGGATAGGATATATCTCAATAGAATATAACCTCAAGTACAACATACTATCTACCACTCACTTGAAGTTCCCTTTCTAGGAAACAGTTGGGAATGACTGATTGTAAGCTGGAAGCTCTATTTAATTTCTCCACTCCCCAACTACCTACTTAAAGATACCAGTTTGATCCTGATCAGTGGTATAGTCAACAAGGCCAAATTAGTTCTGTTTTTATCCCCAAATGAGCAGAGTCTGGCTTCTACATCCCACTGGACCATTAATTTGGGCTAAACAAGCTTCATTACCACCATTTCTCCCATCCATGGTGCCAAAGTAACATTTTGGGGTTGGTAAAAGTCTCTGCCAGATGTTACCTGCGTAAGCCTTCCCTGTTTAATTTCACGAAGGGCTGTTGAAATCACCATGGACAGCAGCATGACTTCTAAAGTGGGAGCAGATGCCTTCTTTGTAGGATGTATCCATCTCCTTCCTCTTCTCCATCAGCCTCTAGGAAGATGAGTCTGTTTATTTTATCCAGGAACAAGATATAGCAGATTGTGCTGAGAGCCACTCTGCTGAAATCACTGCAGGTGGGAGTAGCCTTTTGAGGCCATCAGAGCCAAATCCCTTCGTCTCCTACTGAAAATGCAGTTGTTTTTGTCTTTGGAATTTTGAGACACAAGTGGGTTCTTTCTTCCCCACCTCATCATTTCCTTTCCCCTAATCAAGCTGATCTATTGTAGTCCATGAGCTTAGCCCTGCTGGAAATTGGATGTTTGGGAGTGATGGTCAAAGTCAGAAGCTAATGAAATTTACATAAGAAAGTGGCATGGTCTATGTTGTAGAGGCATGCACAATAGGAGGAACATTGGTAGGGTGGGAGACTAGTGTGGCATATAGATTTCTACCTCACAAGAAAGGAGATGAGTGTGAAATGAAAATCAGTCATCACAAGAATAAATGGAATAGACAAATACATAGGATCATAGGGCTATAAGATTATAAATATAGAGCTAAATGTGGGCCATTTAGTCCAACTCCTTCATTTTACAGAAAAGGAAACTGAGGCCAAAGGACTTTTCACAATCATAGATCAAGAGCTGGAAGGTACCTTAGAAATCAGCTAGTCATATATTCTTATTTTACAGAAGAGGAAACCAAGGCCCAAGAAAGTTAGATGACTTGCCCAATGTCACACAAGTCATAAGAGGCAGAACTGGGATTCAGACCCAAGTCTTTCTACTTCAAACCTAGTACTCTTTCCATGTCACCATGATTGAACATTCATGAAATACATTTCTTTTTTTTAGAGTACTGGGCTTGGAATCAGGAAGAGTTGAGTTCAAATCTGGCCTTAGATATTTACTAGCTGTGTGACTCAAGGCAAGTCATTTAACCTCTGTTTGCCTGAGTTTTCTCAACTGTAGAATAAGAATAACAGCTCCTATGTTGCAGGTTTATTGTGAAAATCAATTAATATTTGTAAATATCTGAAAATATTTGTAAAAAGCATGTAGCACAATGCCTGGCACATAGTGCTGTAGAAATACTTATTTTCCTTTGTCTCTTAGAAAGTATGATATGGTATATGCATGTATGTGTTCATATTCCCTAAACTTAGCCTTCATTTACTATATTTATGTGTATGTGTTCATATTCACTAAATTTAGCCTTCCTTTACATTAAACTTAACCTTCATTTACTAAGCATCATTTATTGAGATGATAGCTTCCAGAACCCAAAGAAGCAAAGTGCTGTGATGACTCCTCTTGCTGTGGGTTGTTTGCTCTAGTATGGTATAGTTGCTAGAGTGCTGGACTTGGAATCAGGAAGGTCCAAGTTCATATCTTGCCTCAAGACAGTGACTAGTTGTATGGCCCTGAACAAGTCACTTAATCTCTCTCAGCCTCAGTGTCTTCATCTGCAGCTTGGGAGGTAAAGAAAGCACTTATGTCCCAGAGTTTTTGTGAAGATTAAATGAATTTATGTACATAAAACACAATATACATGTCAGATATCATAGTTATTTTCTTTTTTACTGTCATCATCTTTACCGTTATTTAGTGACCAATCAGTCACCAAGTAGTTATTTATGTCTTTCTGTATGATAAAGATATGTTCCATCTCTGACACATACCAGCTGTGTGACTTTGGGAAAGACACTTAACTTCTCATTTGTCTAGGCAATTTTCTAAGACTACAAATTGCAGAGAAGGTGCTGACCTGCATTGTTAAAAATGACTTTCCTCATCTGAAGTTCCCTATCCTATTGAAATCACAAGTTCAAATCCTTATCCCTATCCATCTATGTTCAGGGAACTATGCTAAGCTATGGCAATACAAAGAAAAGCAAAACAGTGACTGCCCTCAAGAGACTTACATTCTAATGGGGAAGACAGCATACACCTAAGTAGATACATGGGCAGCTAGGTGGTCCAGTGGATAGTGTGCCAGGCCTGGAGTCAGGAAGACTCATCTTTCTGAGTTCAGGTCTGTCCTCAGACACTTACTGGTTGTGTGACCCTGGGTGAGTTACTTAATACTGTTTGCCTCAGTATCTCATCTGTAAAATGAGTTGGGAAAGGAAATGGCAAAACATGTCAATATCTTTGCCAAGAAAACTCCAAATGGTGTCATGCAAAGTCAGACAAAACTAAAATAACTGAACAACAACAAAGTAGATACATGATATAGAGAGAAGGTAATCTCAGAGGGGAAGATACAAATAACTTGGAATTGGGAATGGGAAGTTTCCTTCAGGAGGTAGAACTTGAGCTGAGTCTTGAAGGCAGCCAGGGAGCAAAGAGGCAGAAATGGTGAGGGAGAAAATTCCAGGTGTTGGGGATAGCCAGTGTAAAGATACGGAGAAGAGAGGTGAAGTATGATGTGATGCTTTGAATATGTTACATCACTTGGTCCTCACAACAACCCCGTGATGTAGATTATATTATTATCCCAATTTACAGATTAGGAAACTGAGTCTGAGAGGTTAAATGATTTTCCCAAGCTCACCCAACTAATGTCTGAGGCAGGACTTCAACCCAGGTGTGCCTGACTTCAACTCAGGAAGTACACTCTATCCATACCATTACCCAGCTGTCACTAACTTGTCCTGTAGCCTTGGGCATGTTCCTTCCTCTGTCTGGTCTTAGATTTCTTCATCTGTACAGACAGGAGGTTGGGTTAGATCATCTCCAAGGTCCCTTGTAGCTTGAACACTGATTCTAGCATTGTTTGTGGGCTTTGTAAGATGCAGTGCAGCTGGGTAAGACCATGGACAGTTCCTGTATATTACTTGTTGGGTTACCACCCTGGGTGGCTGTCGATCTCTGGGCAGAAAAACACCTTTCTTTCACATCAATTTGGATCCTAACTAATTGGACGCTAGAGCTGGAAAGGATTTTAGAGGGCATCTAATTCAGGCTTTCATTTTATAGATGAGGTCACCATTCTGCCCTATATGTGCTGTCCACCCCCATTAGAATGTTAGCTCATTGAGGAAAGAAATTATCTTGCTTTTTTGGTGTTGATCTCTCCAGTGCTTAACACAGACCTGGTATATAATAAATGCTTAATAAATGCCTTTTTGTTCATTTATTCACTTGTGTGATTTATTCAAAGTCACCTAGGTAGAGATGTCCTGGTCAAGGGATTATTTAAATTCCCATGAGAGCCAGGAGTTTGCTTTCCTTGGCAGGGTTGTCTGAGTGGCTTTCAAGGAGAACTGTAGATACCAGATGTGCTCTTTGCCCCTAAATTGCAGGCACCTGCTGGGACTTCAGTATTCTCGTCAGAGCTTGGCATTCATAGGATTACAGGAGGAATAATTTGCCTGGGAAGGAATTTTTCAGATTCTTTTGGACCTGTAACAATACTGTGGGAGATTAGCATTCAGTTCCTTGAAACTGTCCTCAGCATAAGCTTGTTAGCCCTACATGCATGATAGTCTTAGTATTCAAAGAAAGGGGCTAAGTACTGCATTCCCCACACAAATCTTCTCCCATGGCCTGATCTCACAGAGGTTCCTGTGGAGAACAGACAAAGGCACTTCCATTTTTCAAACCAACTCACACAAAGCAACAGCCCTGACCTTCAATCTACTTGCCTTCAGTTCTGGTTCTGTCACACACCAGGGCTTCATGTATGTTTCCTGGGCCCAGATCTGCCTGTTGGCAGCCTGGCATCCTCTAGAAAGCTAGAAGAAACCAAATAATTGGCTGAGGTACCTTCCAGCTCTAGAGCTCTGATCTTACAGAGAGCCACTGGAATTTGTAGAGCAGGGAAATGACAAGGTCAGACTTGTCTGTTATAGACATCCCTTTGGCAGCTACATGGAGGATGTGATAGAGTGGGGAGAGACTTGAGACAAGAGACGTGGGACAAGTGTTGCTGTCTGTGTGTGGCAATGTGACATAGTGAGTAGAATCCTAGGCTTCAATTCAGGAAGCATACAAATATTGTCACTTATCTTCCCACTGTGTGACCATGGGCAAATCACTTAACCTCTCTGAGTACCAGTTGCCTGAATTATAAAATGGAAGAAGGTATTTGACTAGATCAATGGTGTTAAACTCAAAGAGAAACAGGGGCCACATATTAGTTTTAAAATGTAGTGTTAACTATGTTTTACTGTATTTTTATTTATTTTGTTAAAGATTTCCCAATTACATCATAATCTGGTTCTGGCTATACTTGGGAGTGTTGTAAGCCACATCTGTGAGCCCACAGGCCCCATCTGTAACACCTCTGGACTAGGGGCACCCTAAGGTAATATCCTTCCAGCTCCAATTCTGTAGGTCTATATGTAGGCAGCAAAGCTTTCCAAATTCCAAGTCCACTTTTCAGACAAGTGATTGCCCACCTCTGTGAACCTCAGATTCCTCTTTAAAATAATGGTACTCAGTTAGATGATCATCCATGTCCTTTCCAGCTTTATGATTTTAAGATTGAATTGTTTTAAGCAGAAACATCGCTAATATTTCTGGTGTCTGAGGCAAAGAGCATGAAACATGCCCTCAGGTCAACTTTTTAATACAAATCCACTTACTCATGCCGGTAAGACCCCATCATACTGTCATTAGTGGAGAGAACAGCGTGGTGGGGAAGCCAGGGATAAGTTCCCTTAGAGCTGCTGCTGCTCCTGAAGGAAGAGGGGAAAGCAGCCAATTTGGTAGTTTCTTATTTTGACTAGTTATTCTTGCTCACTAGGTCCTCAGCTCATTTGTTTTTCTGCTACCAAAGGATTGAAAATGCTTTCAGCATCTTCTAAATTTAGGCACCCTGACACAAAGCCCCAGTCACCCTGCCCTAGTTAGCTTTCTAATCCAAGGCCTAGAGAGGTTAAGCAACCTGTCCATTGCCACATGGCTTGTAAGGACCTGAGAAACTTTCAGAAAACCAGTCTTTTCTTATGGGGGGAATTTGGTGTAGGCTTAAAAGAATTGATGCAAAGTATTGGTGTTTATCAGCTATGGTTTAATTTATCTCAACCTTGGGAATCTCATCAGGACAAAACATGCACTGAATTGAGAGACTGAGATCTGTCTATGCAATGTGCATGAAGGGCAGGGACTTATTCAATACAAGTTTATAACCTACACTTACTGGGAATATCTCTTCCCTCTCTACCCACCCAAAACCTGTTTCTTTTCCTTCCTGGACCCAACCTCCCACCCACTGATCTTTTCATATTTAAATGTTTCCTTTGTGGGTTTTGTTTGTTGTTTTTATTTTGGGCTTGGTGGGGCAGGATTTCAACCCAGTTCTTTCTGATTCTAAGGCCAGTATCCTATCTACAATGCCACACAGAGATCACATTTGCCCTATCTGCCTTAGCAGACTGTTGTGAGTCAATTGCAATGATGTCTGTGAAAAACTTTAAAAAACATAAATGTAACATAATAGTGTGTGAATTGAATCTTTTCTTGCCATTATTATTCGAGGCGTGACTGTTAGTGAGAATCAAAGATCTTCTTCTCCCACAATCACTAATTCCCCTGTAATCTGAATCTCTTATTAGATGAAAAGAATTTCATTGGAAAACCTGATCTTGTGTTTTTGCTGTTTACTTTTGGAATGAGAACAGGGCAATCAACAGGAGGCAGTGAGTCCCACAGAAGCCGTTTGGAGATGTTTTGAAACACAGGTTTTGCTGTTTGTCTACTGTGTCTTCTGTGGCCAAGGAATTAGGTTTAGAGAAATGCATGATGCCCTCGATGGGGTTTCTGCCCATCTGCTAGAGAGGGAAATTATTGGAATGTGTGGGCATGTGGGTGTTCTGTGGGATCCTCCTGTTTGTTTGGTAACTCAGAGCTCATAGGACTAGATCTGGGCACCTAGAGGAAACTGTGAGTCATGTGTACAATGACACTGAGTTCTTGTGGAGTGATAGGGAGGGGATAAATTAGACTGTATGAGGTCTGGGTCATACTGAATAACCAGGGGACCAGGGATGAGTGTGATATTATTAGTGGGAGGATGGCACATGAAGAAATGAAATTTTTCTGATTTGTTCATGTTGGTTAGACCCTGAGTATGTCCAGTATTGGCCATGGACCTTTACAAAGGCTATAGATAGACTAGAGAAAGGCCAGAAGTGAAGAGTAATGATTAAAGGGACGGAAAATAGATCCTAGAAAGAGACAAAGATCTCTAAGGTTCTTTGTAGCTCAGAGGGATGCTAGACTTTTCAGCATTCATTCACTCAGTCTTTACCACGTTTGGTTTTTTATTTTTTTCATTGTTTGGGGGTGGGGGTTGAAGAAGAGCATCCAGACCTGTTTTAATTGGTGAAAGGAATTCCCACTGAGGAAATTCCCTCAGAGACTGAGTAGCTGTGTGACCCTGGGCAGGTCACTTAACTTCTGTGTTCTTCAGTGTTTTCTTCTGAAAAAATGAGGGGGTTGAATGAGCTGACCTCTGAGGTCCCTTAGAGTTCCAGATCTAAGATCCTAGAATTCTGTGATCCATCCAGGGCAAAGGTCCAGTGACCTTAAAGCGATTCTTGTATAGATTTCAGGAACTTGTGAACTTGGATGGGAAAAAAATGACATCTTTACTTCAACATGATTGGCTTCCTTTGTAATCTTATGCATTTTATTTTATGCATTTATTGGCATGATTGTGAGTACGGGTCATTGGCTTCAGCAGACCTCTGAAGGAGTCCAATGTAGCACAAATGTTGAGAATGTCATATCTGGAGGATTTCTTTGTGTCATGGTCTGCTTTTACCTGCCCAGGATACCAGCTTATTTCTTCACACTCCTGGGCAGCAGGGAGGCGGGAGAGACAATGTGTGAATGAAGCTGGGAGGGGCAGAGGGTGAGTAGGAGAGAGGGTAGACATGACTTTCAGTTCTAACTTCAAGTGTCAAAAGGCAATTTCATGCCTGCTGACACAATTTGGAGGAGCAGAAATAATAGATGCTGACAGCTAATGGGACTGGAGCTCTTACCGAAGAGCTATTTACTGATTGGATTTAATTTTTTCCCCCTTTAATAGAGGTGAAGCTCTCTAGTGGTCTAACAATGGCTGGGCTCACCCTTATACCCCTCCCTGTGATAATGAAACTCTCCATTTAGTCAGTGAACCGTATCATGAAATACCTTATTAATCATCTTGCTTATAGCTTACCAGAGCATTGAGTTTTTCCAACTTTTTTTTTGATCATTTCAACATCCATTATCTCATTTGAGCCTCTCCATAACCCTATGAAGTAGGCGAGACAGGGATTACTGTGACCATTTTGCAGATGAGGAAATCAAGATTTAGACAAGGGAAGTGACTAGCCCCAGGACTCACATTAAACACTGTGAGAGAAACATAGCAGAATTATCCCCATTTTACAAATGGCAAAACTGAGGTCCAACAATGGGAATTTGACTTGCCTACATGGTCATATGGACTGAGGGTCAAAGCTAGGAATATAATTTAGTTTTCCTGCCTCTTACTCTAGTATTCTTTGATTGTACCATACTATCAGCTATCATACTAACGAGTTATTGCTATTAAGTTACTTTAGCTACTTGTGCTACAGTTTGCAAAAAATTAAAAATAAAATTGTAATAATGGATACGATCTCATCCCAAGACCATTTTATCTAAACTCTAATAAAAAGGTGAGAATAAGATAATTTTTATGAACATATCATATTTCTATAGGACTTAGGTTTATAAGGCACTCTTATGTACTTGATCGACTGTCCAATCAACAAGCTTTTATTAAGCATCTACTGTATGCTAGGTGCTATACATTAATGCCCCACAAGTCAAGTCAACAACTCAGGCACTGTGTTAATCACTGGAGATATAAAGAGAAGCCAAAAAAAAAAACCCCACACCTGTGGGGCAGATCCTATGAATATCCCTATTTTACAGATAACGAAACCAAAGCTCAAAGAGTTTAAGACACTTGCAAAAGATCAGACAGCTAGAAAGTGCCTGAGGCAGGATTTGAACTCAAGTCTAATACCTCAAAGCTATATAAATAAATGAATGAATGAATAGGTAAATGAATAAGTGAATTAATAAATAAATACTAAATCTCACTTGTGCCCTATAACTACCCTTTGCAGGAGGGACTGCAGGCATTATTATTTCTGTTAGAAGTATGCTTAGTGTGGGAATAAACAATACTTGTTGGGAAGCCAGGAAGGTTTTAATTATATTTTACATTTATTCATTTTGAACAAATGGGTACATCCCCTGAACAGAGTACGAGGGAGTACAAGGACTCAGGCAAAACACCAGTCCTTTTATTGACTCCCAATTTGGATCTCTTGCCAGGCTCTTCATTGGCCAGATGTAACCCCCAACTGCCTAAGCCATGCCCTCCTCAAATGGCTCATTTAAGCATGCGTACAAGCCTCTAACCTTTCACCCAACCAGAAGCCTGGTCTCTGCTAGTCACCTGACTTACATTGTGCTAAAGCTGGGTGGGGGGAGAGATGCTTTCAATTCTATGGAAATAAAACTGCTCCCACCATTTATCACAATTTCCCCTTCTTTTCTTTTATTCAAATTTTTGTTTCCACATTTTTAATACTCCCTTACTCTCTTTCTCATACGAATTTTTCCCCTTAACCCTCACCCCTTTAAGTAAATATGGGAAGGGTTGATCAATGCATTCACAAATCAAAGGGGCAGTCCCCTTTATAAATATAGATACAGAGACCCAAAAGAAAACAATAATGCACTTGTCCCTTTAAGATTCAAAAGTATCTTCTCATACAGATGTCTGGCAGGAAACTTCATCAATGAAGTCCTCTGGTCCCTGGTATTTGTTCCAGCCATCTCCAGCACAGCGTCTCAGCATCTTCTCCTTCTTGTCTTCCTGTAGGAACCATCTTTCTGTCCATTCTCCTACAAAAGTGACCTTAGCACAATTTTAAGTTACCATTTCTAATCCTTATACCCTGATCGTTTTTACAAATTCAAAATTAGAACCTTGGCCAATTATCATGTTTAAGAAATTCACATTAGAACCCAGTTTCTTATACTTTACATTAATCCATTAATTTCCTTACCAGGAGGATGAGCTTTCACTAAGGAATTAATAACAGGCTCCAGAACATACATAAATGCATTAAATCATCAATTTTTAACACAGTACGTATAAAATCATAAAACAATTCCAACTCCTAGTCATGCCACATTTCTTTTAAGGCATTTATGAAATAAACCACAGGCCATTCTTCTTTTAACATTACTAATTGTAGCAAAACTTTAGACAAGCATGATATTAACCACATAACAAAATAATATTCTCACAAGCCCTTCACCTAATTGTCTCCACACTATTACAAAGAATTAAAGGACCCTAACTTATACAGGAACACACACACACACACACACACACACACACACACACGTATATTAGATATATTAGCAACACATATCAAGCTAGTTGTTGTTTGGCCTAAAATCCTAAACCTGATGGCTCAGTCCTATAGTAACCTTAGATGTTCCATAATCAATTATTTTAATAGATTTGTTACTGTACTTACAAAACCTTCTGATTATAGAAATTTGCCCCTAAGAGATTAGGGACTTGACTTATAGTAAGGGAACAGTATTTCCCTAACTTCACCTCAACTCCAGGCAGAAGTTATGTCAAACTGCAAACTGCATTGAGCCAGTCCCACCTCAGCACATGAGGAATAGTTGTCCTCTGAACCTTCCCGTGAAATCATACCTGCAGTTCATACTTACCCCTCACAGGGCTGCTGGCATCATGGATCAGTGGCTCAGACAGCCTTCCTTGATATTCACACCCCCAGTTAGACTCAGAAAAATAGTCAGTTAACAATCCTATTAGGTCTTTGAATAGCAAGTTCCGATAATCGGTTTAAGATATGGCTATAATTTCACATTGCTTAAGGAACATCTCCAAAGTAAGATCTAAATGTACTTCCACCCTTGTTCATAAAGTCTTCCCATTAAGATCATAAGTTATTGCTCTAACAGATTTGCATCAGTTTCCCAGGCTTTTCTATTCTCCTGTAAATGTGCTCAATATGAAAGAATGAGATGTACTTCAAGAATTGAACCATATAAATATGATATGTTCAAACACTAACTTCATCTTATGTTTTAGACCATGGAATGAATTCAAATCTAAACAACCATATTTAACTTTCCCATTAATGCAAACGTATTCTACAAGTTCTCTCTCTCTAAGAAACTTACACTGAAATTCTTTTCCCCAAACTAAAATGTCTCTGATTGAGTTCTAGTAATTAATTACACCATTTGTATTAATACCCAATTTCTCTTACATCATTTTGAAACATTTAAGGACCTTATTTCACATACACAGTAACTTTAAATCCCAGCCTTAGTCTATGGGATAATGATTCAACGTTGCATTTGTATCTTAACTTCACAAAATTCTTTTTTTCTTTGTCTAATTATTTCCATTAATATTTAGAAAGAATGTTATCTTTCACATGACTATACAAGAGTACAAATTCACCCAATTATTTTACTAAAAACAGCAAGATTTCACATATTTGCATTAATCGAATTTTTCATTTTCCCCCATTAAAACTTTTAGGAGTTTAGGTGCCACAACTTCACTTCACAATAGTAACAGATTCTGACAGATACCTTTCCTTTTATCACTAACTACTTGTTTTGATTACAGAGACCTGCCAGAAAAAAGCAGCATCATATCTACCTGTTCTCTGTCTCTCTCTCTGTCTCTCTTAACAAATGGCATCTCCCCCCAGAGGCTTGGTTCTTTTACATCAGATGGCAAGTTTCACTAATCAAAACTTTACCAGGACCCACATCTCAAATTCTAATCTTATCCTAAAAACCAATCACTAGAAATCAGTTCTGCTGACTTTAACTGCTGCCCCTCTCCACTCCTTCCCTTCTGCCACGTTGAAAAGGTAAAGCTCCCTCTTCTTATCTAGAATTTAGCTAACAGTCTTCCTAAATGACAGTTATAAAACATATGCTCTTCAAGGAGTAGGTGTTCCCAAGGGATGCCAGTTGATGGGCTTACATGCTGGGAGGGGAGCTATATTCAAATGAGGTCTGGGGTAGACCTAGGTCACTGAATCCTGATCAAAGAGACATCAATTTCCCCCTGACTCAACAATAGGGGGGGAATTAACATTTGCCCAGATCTGTCTAGGTATGTCTGTGAGGCACATTTAGCTTGTGCATACCTCCCTAGGATCTGGTCCCAACCAGAGACTCATAAAATCCAACACTTCACACAAGATTGATAAGAATTTATGACTAGATGATTTCAAAAATCCTTGTTTTAGTTAACAATCTCAATTCTTGAGTACAATTCTTAATCTAACAACATCTAGATTATAAGAGGAATTGCTTTTCATAAATTCCCAAAGTATTATGACAACTAAATTCCTAGATATCGCAAAGTGCCAAATTGTCATAAAACCCTTCTGTACATAGTTGACAAAAATTACAAGAGATCTCACAAAGTTTTAGTTAACAATCTCACAACTGACTGAATTTCAACTGAAACTTCCTTTTAAATAAAGACCAAAACTTGGAAGTTTATAATTTAAGTTACAGCAATAATTCAATGGAGCAGCTTTTCAACTCATTCATCATTTTACTCTGACAGTAAAATTCTTAACAACATTTAAGCCACACAAATGTAATAATGTCTTAAACATTTTTATGTGTTTAAAACTTGAAACTACCCATCTTTGATTTAGGTGAATGCATTTCTAAGTCTCCTTACACATGGAGTCATTCATCTCATAACCACTGTATGTATTTTCATAAATTGCCCAGATTTCAAAAGGAAAATCTACTGTAATATTATTACTTGTTTATAACCAAATATAACAGTTTCAAACTATCACTTTTTTATCACACCCTTTTTAAAAGATCAATTCATATATAACAAAATTCATATACCATTTCTTTTTTTTTATTTAAATTTATTTATTTAACATATTTGGTTTTCAGCATTGATTTTCACAACAGTTTGAATTACAAATTTTCTCCCCATTTCCACCCTCCCCCCCACTCCAAGATGGCATATGTTCTGGTTGCCCTGTTCCCCAGTCAGCCCTCCCCTCTATCACCCCCCTCCCCTCTCATCCCCTTTTCCCTTCCTTTCTTGTAGGGCAAGATAAATTTCTACGCCCCATTGCCTGTGTATCTTATTTTTTAGTTGCATGCAAAAACTTTTTTTTTTGTTTTTGAACATTTATTTTTAAAACTTTGAGTTCCAAATTCTCTCCCCTCTTCCCTTCCCACCCACCCTCCCCAAGAAGTCGAGCAATTCAACCTAGGCCACACATGTATCATTATGTATAACCCTTCCACAATACTCATGCTGTGAAAGGCTAACTGCATTTTGCTCCCTCCCAACCCATCCCGCTTTATTGAATTTTCTCCCTTGACCCTGTCCCCCTTCCAAAGTGTTTGTTTTTGATTACCTCCACCCCCATCGGCCCTCCCCTCCATCATCCCCCCCTTTTATTTTATTTTTTTTATCTTCCTCCCTCTTCTTTCCTGTGGGGTAAGACACCCAACTGAGTATGTATGGTATTCCCTCCTCAGGCCAAATCCGATGAGAGCAAGGTTCACTCATTCCCCCCTCACCTGCCCTCTCCCCTCCTCCCACAGAACTGCTTCCTCTTGCCACCTTTATGCGAGATAATCCACCCTATTCTATCTCTCCCTATCTCCCTCTCTCAGTATGTTGCTCTCTCATCCCTTAATTTCATTTTATTTCTTTTAGATATCTTCCCTTCATCTTCAACTCACGCTGTGTCTGCTCTCTTTTTTACATATATATATATAAAAACACATATATATACATACATACACATACATACATATACACATAGATATATACATACATACACATTCATTTATATATATATATACATAAACATGTATATATGCATATTCCCTTCAACTACCCTAATACTGAGGTCTCATGAATCATACACATTATCTTTCCATGTAGGAATGTAAACAAAACAGTTCAACTTTAGTAAGTTCCTTGCAATTTCCGTTTCTTGATTACCTTTTCATGCTTCTCTTGATCCTTGTGTTTGAAAGTCAAATTGTCTATTCAGTTCTGGTCTTTTCACTGAGAAAGCTTGAAAGTCCTCTATTTTATTGAAAATCCATATTTTGCCTTGGAGCATGATACTCAGTTTTTCTGGGTAGGTGATTCTAGGTTTTAATCCTAGCTCCATTGACCTCCAGAATATCGCATTCCAAGCCCTTCGATCTCTTAATGTAGAAGCTGCCAGATCTTGGATTATTCTGATTGGGTTTCCACAATACTCAAATTGTTTCTTTCTGGCTGCTTGCAGTATTTTCTCTTGATCTGGGAGCTCTGGAATTTGGCGACAATATTCCTAGGAGATTTCTTTTTGGGATCTATTTGAGGAGGCGATCGATGGATTCTTTCAATTTCTATTTTGCCCTGTGGCTCTAGAATATCAGGGCAGTTCTCCTTGATAATTTCTTGAAAGATGGTATCTAGGCTCTTTTTTTGATCATGGCTTTCAGGTAGTCCAATAATTTTTAAATTATCTCTCCTGGATCTATTTTCTAGGTCAGTGATTTTTCCAATGAGATATTTCACATTGTCTTCCATTTTTTCATTCCTTTGTTTCTGTTTTATAATATCCTGATTTCTCATAAAGTCACTAGCTTCCACTTGCTCCTATCTAATTTTTAAAGTAGTATTTTCTTCAGTGGTCTTTTGGACCTCCTTTTCCATTTGGCTAATTCTGCCTTTCAAGGCATTCTTCTCCTCATTGGCTTTTTGGAGCTCTTTTGCCATTTGAGTTATTCTGTTTTTTAAGGTGTTGTTTTCTTCAGTGTATTTTTCAGTATTTTTTTGGGTCTCCTTTAGCAAGTCATTGACTTGTTTTTCATGGTTTTCTCGCATCCTTCTCGTTTCTCTTCCCAGTTTTTCCTCTGCTTCTCTAACTTGCTTTTCCAACTCCTTTTTGAGTTCTTCTATGGCCTGGGTCCAGTTCATGTTTTTCTTGGAGGCTTTTGTTGTAGGCTCTATGACTTTGTTGTCTTCTTTAGGCTGTATGTTTTGGTCTTCTTTGTCACCAAAGAAAGAATCCAAAGTCTGAGACTGAATCTGGGTGCGTTTTTGCTGCCTGGCCATATTCCCAACCAACTAACTTGACCCTTGAGTTTTTCAGTGGGGTATGACTGCTTGTAGACTAACGAGTTCTATGTTCCACGTTTGGGGGGGAGGTGCCAGCTCTGCCACACCAGCACTGCTCCTTCCCCAAGAACCCCCAACCCGAACTGAGCTTAGATCTTCTGCAGGCTGTGCACCCCTGCTCTGATCCACCACTTAATTCCTCCCACCAGGTAGGCCTGGAGCCGGAAGTAACAACAGCTGTAGCTGCCCCACCTCCGCTGCCCCCGGGGCTGGAAGCCGAATCACGAACTCCTTCCACTCCCGCAGCTTTTCCCACTAACCTTCTCTGCAGTCTTTGGTGTTTGTGGGTCGAGGGGTCTGGTAACATATTCATGGCGCTAGGGGCCCCATCCGCCCGACTCCAAGTTTGGTTGTTCCACGCCGCTCAGGCTGGGCTCTGCTCCACTCTGTTCCCAGCTCCCAGCTCCGTGTGGAATAGACCTCACCCAGAGACCATCCAGGCTGTCCTGGGCTGGAGCCCTGCTTCCCTCTGCTGTTCTGTGGGTTCTGCCGTTCTAGAATTGGTTCAGAGCCATTTTTTATAGGTTTTTGGAGGGACTCAGTATGGAGCTCACTCTAGTTCCTGCTTACCCACTGCCATCTTGGCTCCGCCCCCCCCCATATACCATTTCTACCTCACAATGGTCTCTCAAATTTTACAACCTAAGAGAATTCTAAAAATACAATTTACAAATAAGATGACCTCAATTACATTTCCAGATTATCACACTTAGAAATTACTGATCCTATTACTTTGGGTATTTATATATTTCCTAAAATACATTTTATTTAGCTGTATATTCCCTGCACCGAACAGCTCTTCTTCTGAGCTAACTGTTGCCTCTGTCCCAGGTATTAGGAATATTTGCCTGGCCATGAGTGAATTTAGAAAAAAGATTTTTATTTCATACCGTTACTTGCGTTTATCCATCCAGATCTGAAGTTGGCTCCCTGACCCTCATTGGTCAGCTTTCACCAAACCTCACCTTAGGCATTCCAATTCCTTACTCATATTCTTCAGAGATTTTACAAAAAGATTTGAATTAACAAAAGGCCTAAGGAATTCGAAGGAGGTGTGGCCACTTCCCTTCCAAGCAAAAAGCTATGGACTCTTTAAAAAGTCCTCAAGTCTTTTAAAGAAAGACAGGAAGGGAGTAGCTCTTAAGAGCACGTAGGTTTGCTGCTCCCCTACCCCTCTCACATTCATACAAACCAATTCTTTATACCCAGCTGAAATATTTTTAGTTTCCCCTCCATTTGTCTGCCTCAGATGGCATGGGAAAGGATCCCTTTCAATTGCTAAAGAGAATGAACCAAGAGTCCAGGATTATCAATATGAAAGATCTCATCCCTAGGTGAATTACTTTGGGCCTGGCAGCCCTTTGATATACCTGAGGTCTTTCTAAGAACAAAGGAGCTAGCCCTTTTAGATATGCTAATTTTCAGGTGGCTAGCTTAATTTCTTACAAATCATAATTTTATATAATCTCTGTGGAAACAAAATTCAATCATACCTTACACAGGCAAAGCTTCTTTTATAATTATAGAAATCAATGTCTTTACTATAGTCAATACCCACATTCAATAAGACCTTTCATTACTAACTAATCAGCCTTATTTTCCAATCAGGCCACAAGTTTCTTTTAGTTTCAGCCCCTGATTGACACACCAAGTCTTCTAATGTGGGATGGGGGAGGGGGTGGCCAAGAACACATGGACTAACTGCTGTTCCACCCCCACCCAAATCCTTTACCTCCAGCTTCTATCTCTCTTTCTTTCCTAATCTCAACCCAAACTACCTCAAACACTTCAAATAAATGAAAAAATGTTATACTCACCAAGCTTCTTCTCCAGCTGCTTTTACCTTAAAACTTAAAGTTAAATGTCTAACAATTTAATCACATTCTAAACAGACCACTGAACCCCTAAAGTGACCATCCCATTATCATACAGAAGACTCCCTTTATTTCTGCAGTTTTAAAACACTTTGCTTGATGTCAAGTACATTGAATTAATGCAAACATACAGATTTTTAACCTTTAGATCTAATTAAACCTTAATTCAGAGCTTTCAGCTTTCTTCTCCCTATCAACCCTCTCTTCCTCTGGGCTGCTTTGGCTCTGATTCTTTGTCAGTTCTTCTGGCTTTTCATAGTTTAATTTTTAGTCTAGTATTCCAACTTGGCCAGTGTTGGAACCAAAAAGAATCTTAATCTCCCACTGAAAGCCTAAAAGTGGGAATTCTTTCCCAATGTTATCTTTCCCTAATTACAGACCTTAGAAATTTATCACCCCAAACCATGAAACTTTTCTCAAACACACAGACAAGACATTAGACAAGAAATTACACATGAACAATTTAAAATTCGAATTGAGACCCATCCCAAGCACTAAATTAAAAATAACCTATTTTATGCTTCATATCTCCAAATCACCTCTGGCTTTGTGTTCCCAACACAAACCTGTTCCTTTCTGTGAAGAAGTGAATAATTTTGAAAGGCAAATCAACCTACCTCTCCCTGAGAGAGAATTTTTGCCACCCACAAACTTCCAAATCCTTTTCCTGGGTCAATCCACTGTTTTCCCAGTTAGTCAGCATTTTTCTTCATGGGCTATGCAGAAAAATGCTAGGAGAAATCCATTCTCCCCAACCTAGGTCAAATACTCTGAGAGCTCTTTTCCCCGTTCTAAGGCAAATCTTAGTTCTCAACCTAGAATGAACCCCAGACATGACAAAGCAGTACTTTAGATCCTGAATGTTCCTGCTTTGCTCAAGTATCTGACTTATGCCATCTGGGACCATTTAGTTTCCCTTTTTCCTTTTACTCACTTTCCTGGGTTCCCAAGGATTCCAGAAAAATACTCCTGGGAAGTTAGCTGTCTAAAGAATGGAAGTCTCCACCTGTGGATACTAGGGCCCACTGGAAGCCAGTAGTTGTGCCTCCCTTTCTCCTTGGTGAAATTTTCCTTTTTTCTGAAGCTATATTAATCCCAATGATGAGACCCCAATTGTTAGAAACATGCTTAGTCTAAGGATAAACAAAACTTGTTGGGAAGCCAGGAAGGTTTTAATTATATTTTACATTTATTCATTCTGAATAAATGGGTACATCCCTTGAGCAGAGTAAAAGGGAGTACAAGGAATCAGGCAAAATGCTAGTCCTTTTATTGACTCCCAATCGAATCGCTTGCCAGGCTCTTCATTAGCCAGATGTAACCCCCTGACTGCCTATGCCATGCCCTCCTCAAGTGGCTCATTTAAGTGTGTGTACAGGCCTCTAACCTTTTACCCGACCAGAAGCCTGGTCTCTGCTAGATCACAGCTCTGATTAGAACTGTCTAATCAGTCACCTGACTTACATTCTGCTAAAGCTGATGGGAGGGGAGAGATACTTTCAACTCTGTGGAAACAAAACTGCTCTCACCATTTCTCACATTCCTATTTTACAGATGGGGAAACTGAGGCTCAGATATATGTTCTGCTCAGTCATAATTTCACTTTGGGGTTTTTAACACTTTCCTTACAAAGATTTGTCTCCGTCTGTTCAGTTTTTCCTTGCACCATTACAGGGTTTCCATTTGTATTTCAGGCTCCCTACAGGATGGTCCGTCCACCCTGACCAGACCGAGAGATCGAGAAAGAATGAAGAGCTCACAGATGAGGAGAAGGAGATTATCAACCGAGTGATTGCTCGAGCTGAAAAAATGGAAGAAATGGAGCAGGAACGCATCGGGTAAGGTGGTGACATTTCCAATGAAGTCCTTTAAACCTTGAGTTGTGAAAATAAGCCCTGAGTAGCCTCAGGCCTAGGGCAGCTGCTCCATCAGTAAGGGAAACTGAGGCTTTGGGAATAAAATTCTATAGAAGATTTGGATTTAGGAGGTTGCTCAACAAGACAATAAGCATTTATTAAGTGCCTACTATATACCAGGCACTGTACTAACCACTGGACATACAAAGAAAATGAAAACCAGTCCCTGCCCTCAAGGAGATCAAAACCTTGGGGAAGGGGGGAGGGAAAGACCACATGCAAACAACTGTGTGCCAACAAGGCAGACATAGGATAAACTGTAGTTAATCCCAGAGGGAAGGTGTTAATTTTAAGGGTCATCCACAAAGGCTTCTTGCAGAAGATGAGGTCTTACCTGGAATTTGGGAAGGAAGCCAGGGAAGCCAAAAAGGAGAGAGGAGGAAGGAGAGCATTCCAGGCATGGAGGGCAGGCAGAAAATGCCCAGAGTTGGGAGATGGACTGTATTGTGCAAGTAATTATGCAAGTAAGGAAGTATCACTGGATCATAGAGTAGGTGGAGGGGAGTAAGGTGTAAGAAGACTGGAAAGTTAGGAAGGGACTAAGTTATAAAGAACTTTAGAAGCCAAACAGAATTGTATGTTTGATACTATAGTTAATAGGGAGCCACTGGGGTTTATTGAATGGCAGCTGGGTCTGACATGGTTAGATCTGTACCTTTGGAAGATCAATTTGATGGCTAAGTTGAAGGTGGGTCAGAGTGGAAGGAGACTTGGGGCACGTAGACCAACCAGAATACTTTCGATAGATTCAGGTGTGAAGTGATAAGGACCTGCACCAGGGATTGTGGCAGTTTCAGAGGAGAGAGAAGGGGAGGGAGTGCCTATTTGGGAAATGTTATCAAGGTAGAATTGACAGGTTTTGGCGATAGATTGGATATGGGGGGTTAGAGAGAGGAAAGGGTTGAGGATGATACCTCAGATGCAAGCCTGGGTTACTGGAAAAATAGTGGCACCCAACAGTAAGAAAGAAAATTATGAATAAGGAACGGTTTGGGGGGAAAAAATAACACATTGACACGTGGCATCCATTGAGTTTAAGATATCTATGGGATGTCCAGTTTGAAATGACCAATAAACAATTGGAAATACAAAACTGGAGGTCAAGAGAAAGGTTAGGATGGATAAATAGATCTAAGAATCATCTGGCTTTTGAGGGAAATACAACCTAGTTATGATTGGGATTTAGGGAGACAAATTACCTGGAGAGAGTTTTGAAAAGAATAGATGATCCACTTGGCCTTCTGATTGGGCTGGGGTCCTTCTCTAGGGCCCTGGGGAGAAGGGCTAAAGGGAGGAGAAAGGATGTCTGTTGACTGGAGAGCTCCAAATAAAGTGATTTAAAATGGGAAAGTAAAGTGTAGCAAAAAGACCATAGGCATGGGAGTCAGAAGATCCCTACCTCCTGACTGTGTGACCCTGGGCAAGTCCCCGAGTTCTAGAGCCCCAACCTACACTAGCTCTGTGATATTAGGCAATCACTTCTCTCTCAGCTTCAACATTTTCATCTGCAAAATGGAAAGTTTGGATTAGCAGTCTAGTCACTATACAGTAGTTGTGTTTGACATTCGATTTCTCAGTTTGAACATTATGTGTTTTAAGGGCCTTCTTAGCCCTTGTTCTTTTTTTTTTTTTTTACATTCCCTGTTCTAAGGCCCCTCCCAACTCTGACATTCCCTGTTCTAAGGCCCCTCTGAGCTCTGACGGTCCATGTTTTAAGGCCTCTCCTAGTTCTGGCAATTCCGTGTTCTAAGGCTCCTCCCAACTCTGACATTCCCTGTTCTAAGTCCCCTCTGAGCTCTGATGTTCTGTGTTGTAATGACTCTCTGACATGCTGTGATTCAGTATTGTCTTCTCAGTCTGATAATATAATATGACCATGGTCCCTGACACCTATGTAGACATGTTTTCACAAGGGTCTGGCCTTGGTTCTTGTTTCCCTCTAACGAGCTCCTAAGGTATGTCAATGGAGTCCAGGCTTTATCAGATCTAACCACGATAGAAAAGCTTTATGTTCAGGCTCAGTGATAGACAATGTGTCCAGCACCCAAGGACCTAACCCAGCTAAACTCAGGGAGGCCCTACAACAGGTTGGCCACCAGTGGAGGGATTTTTCTACCCAACCACCTCTCAAAGGCCATCAACTCTGGACTCCAATTTCTATTTGAGGACGGAGTACCCACAGCCAGGAAATCCCAGAGCCTTGAAATAACCATAATAACAAAATAGTTTTCATTTACCTAGTGCTTCAGGGTTTGCAAAGTTGTATGCAGACCTTATTTCACTGGAAATGTACAACCCTGACAGGAGGCCTAGGGAGTGGTTAAGTGTCTTCGGGTATAGCATGTAAACTCTTTGAGAGCAGAGACTGTTGTATCCCCAGTGCTTGCCACATTTTGTGGGGGCAGGATCAGATCTATGACATCACTGGCATAGAGAACTTCCAGTATGGAAACTCCCTCCACCAATGCAGATCCTCATTTGTTTGGCTACTTATCTTAGCGCCTACCTAGGGCACTGGCAAGTTAAGTGACTTGTCCAGGGATACAAAACTAGTATGTCTGAGGTGAGACTTGGACCCAAGTGTTCCTGACTCCAAAGACGGCTTCTTATCCATGACACCATCTTGCCTCTTGCCTGTCACAATGTAGGTATTTTAGAAATGCTTGTTGATTGACTGATCATCAGGGGTTGCAACCAGCATATTAATAGCTAGCAGAGCCCTTTAAAACTGACAGTATTTTACATATTTTCTCATCTTATCTTCACAATAACACCAGGAGGTAGGTGCTCTTATCATCTCTATTTTACAGATGAGGAAACCAAAACCAAGAGAGGTTCACTGATTTATCAATGATCATGTGGCCAGTGAGCACATGGGACAGGATTCAAACCCAGCACTCCTTTGACTTTTGATCCATTGTGCTCTCCATGAGAGCTCCTCTTTAAGCTCATGCATAGAAAAGGACTTTGGAAATCTTCTAGTATGGTAATGATGATGATGGTGATGATAGCTAACATTTTTCTACCACCTACTATGTGCCAGGTAGGGCAGCTATGTGGTACAAAGGATGGAGCTCTGCTCTTGGAATCAGGAAGACTCATCTTTATGAGTTCAAATCTAGCCTCAGATGCTTACTAGCTGTGTGACCCTGGGCAAGTCACTTTACCCTGTTGGCCTCAGTTTCCTCATCTGCAAAATAAGCTGGAGAAGGCAATGGCAAACCATTCCAGTATCTCTGCCAAGAAAACCCCAAATGGGGTCGCAAAGAATCAGACACAACTGAACAACAATGAAGTTTTGCAAACCTTTGAGCACTATATAAATGCTAGGTGGGGTTAGTGACCTTATATCTAGTCTAGCTCTTTACTTTCCAGAAGAGGAAATTGAGGCCCAGGGTGACCGTGAACCAATGACACACAGGTGTTCAGGTGAGAGTGGGGAAGACCAGAGGGAAAAAAGCCAAGAGAAATCTTTCACTTGACTAATCCCAATCAGCCCGCTGCAGTATTTCTGCCAGGATAGAACACAGGGAGACAGCTCAGTCCTCATAGACATGGTGGAGTCTTGCCCAAGCTGTGGGATTTGGAGGAAAGAGGAGGAACTAGTGAATGTAGATGGTGGGACTGATTGGGAGGAGTAGGGGTACGTGGAGAGCATGAGCAAGGGTGGGCATCTCTGTCCCTCTCACCTTAATGACTAAATCTCCATTGTTGGGATGCTTGCCTTTGTTACACCTGTGGGTGAGTTTTGTCCCATGGATATAAATTGGCACCAGCTAAGCTGGCCAGCTGCTGGGCTGGCAAAGCCATCCACTCATCTCTGGCTTATCTTTCCATACCCAGGCGTCTGTCCCCGAGCACTGCCACTGTTCAGGGCCAGTGGGGTTCCTTAGACAGAAAATTATGTTATTCACCAACAGGGAGGGGAAACTTTTGATTTCTCCTTCTCTGACTCATGTATGCTCAGCAGTGAGTCAACCCCAGGAGATTATGGACCTGGTAGAAAAGGACAAATCTCCTGCTACAAATGTTTCCTACTCAACTTGGATTCTTCTCTTATCCACAACTGGGTTAAGCTGATTGCTGGTATTTGGCTGGGAGGAAGCTAGGTGGTGGAGTGGACAGAGGGCAGGGCCCGGAGTCAGAAAGACCTAAGCTCAAAAACCCAGCCTCAGACAATGAATAACTCCATCACCCCAGGCAACATGCTGAACGTTTGTCTGCCTCAGTTTTCTTATCTGTAAAATTGGAATAATAATGGCACCTATTTTCCAGGGTCAGGATCAAAGGAGTTAATAATTGTAAAGCATGTAGTAGGTGCTTAATAAATGCTTATTTGCCAGCCTGTTCTACCAAGCTAGGAAGGTTTCAAGTACAGGCTGGCAGATGGGCCATGTGTCCATCATCCAAGGACCAGCCTCACTAGTTCTGGAGATGCTCATTAACAAGATGGCCTCAGGAAGATGAATTTTTCAGCCATGAAAGTTCTCAGTAACTGTCTAGGATGTGGCAAAGGGGTTGCAATCTATACCAGTAAAGCACACATAACAACTCCAAGTGAATGTTAACAATCCATTTCTAAATGGAGACCTTGGGACCTGCTTTAATAAGAATGGAATCAGAGCCAGCAAGCATTTATTAAGGCCTTATTACATGCCAGGCAGTGTGTTAAATGCTAGGGATATAAGGACAAAAAATCCAAAAGTCATCCCCACCTCCCATGCAGCAGACATTTCAATGGAGGAAGACAATACCTAAATAAATAGATATGTACAAGACAGAGGCAGAGCAGATGGAGATCATCTGAAAGGTATGAAAGCACTGAAGGAGGTGAGGGTGGAGCAGAGACCAGGAAAGGCTCCTTAGAAAGAGGGGTCAGAGATGAATCTTGAAGAAAGCAAGGAAAACTAAGATGAGACCCATTTGTGACCAACACCTGTTTTAATAAAATAAGGCCCACTTGTAACTTCTACTATCTACTTACATAAAATAATGGGCTAATGTCCTTAAAAACAGTGACATCTCTTAAGAAAGTTAGGCACATCTCCTTGTCTTCAATTGGTTTTGCGCTTCCTTCTTCATGGACAATGGAAAGAGAGACATTAGTACAGAAACAGTGCATTATAGAAGAAAGAACTTTGGACTTGAAGTCAGGAGACTTGGGTTCTGGTTCTGCTTCTGGCTCTCCCACTGACTATGGGCCTCAGTTTCTTCATCTGTAAAGTGGAGACCAAATCTAAGAATCTCAGGGAATACATTCTACTTTTGAATGGGTCCCATTGTTGGAAAATTTTTCTTTACATCTATCCCAAATTTGCCTCTCTGCAATTTCTACCTATTGTTCCTGGTTCTATCCTCTGGGGCCAAACTGGACAAGCTAATCCTCCTTCTACATTATGACCCTTTAAATACCCAATACAGGCCCCTCCCTCACCCCTAATTTAAGTCTTTTCTTTTCCAGGCTAAGTATTGTTTAGTCATTCAGTTGTGTCCAGCTCTTGGTGACTCCATGGACTATGACACACCAGGCCCTTCTGTCCTCCACTATTTCCCAGAGTCTGTCCAAGCCCATGTTTGTTGCTTCCATGACACTACTTATCCATCTCATCCTCTGCTATCCCCTTCTCCTTTTGCCTTTAACCTTTCCCAACATCAGGGTCTTGTATTACTGTTATGTTAAGTGGTTTGCCTAAGATTTGAACAGATATCATTCTTTGATTTTTTTTTTACCCCAGTACTGCTTTTCTCACCCTTTTATTAACTATGAGGACTATTCCATCTCTTCTAAGGGATTCTTGTCCACAGTAATGATCACCTTAATTAAATTCACCCATTCTCATCCATTTAAGTTCACTGGCACCCAAGATATCAATACTTAACCTTTCCATCTCCTGTTTGACCACATCCAGCTTAGCTTGGTCATAGATCTTCCCTTCCAGGTTCCTATGCAATATTAATCTTTATAGCATCAGACTTTCCTTTCATCACCAGACACATCTGCAGCCAAGCTTCCTTTTGGCTCTGGTCCAGTTGCTTCATTACTACTGGAGCTACTTGAAGTTGTCCTCTGTTCTTTCTCGGTAGCATACTGGACACCTTCCAACCCAAGGACTCATCTTCTGGTGTCATATCTTTTATCATTTGAATACTGTCCGTGGATTTTTCTTGGCAAAGATACTGGAATGGTCTACCATTTTCTTCTCTGGTGGATCACCTTTCTTCAGAACTCTCCACTATGGCCTGCCCATCTTCGGCACCCCTGCATGGTTTAGCTCATAGTTCCTTTGAGCTACACAATCCCCTCCACCATGACAAGGCAGTGATCCAGGAAGGAAAGTCTTCCTGGTTCAACCAATTATGTTCTCAAGGTCCTTCAACATCCTAGTCACCTTCCTTTGGAATCTCTCAATGTCCTTCCTAAAAGATGGCACCCAGGACTTGATATAATACGGATGTTATCTGATCAGAGACCATTACTTGCTATTGTGGGAAAATGTTTCTCTCTTTTTTAAAATTAATTTTGAACTAAAATACATAAAGATAGAAGAAGATTTCCATGTTCACAGCAGAACATAAAAGAGGATTCATTATAAAACCATGAATTTACATTTCATACTGTTTACTTTTTTTTTTGAAAAACTATATAATAAGTACTACATATTTTCAAAGCTACTCTGCTTTCTACACTTCCTTCTGAATTTTCTTTTGTTCTCTGCTGTACACTTTTTATATTTTTCCACCCTTCCCACCACACCCTAGAGAAGGCTACCATTAGACACAAATATGTGTATATGTATGAATGTGTGTGTATACATGTTGAAACATACTATACATACTTCTATTTATCAATTCTTTCTCTGGAGGCAGATAACATCTTCCTTCATAGGTCCTTTATAATTGATTTGAGTATTTGTAACACTCAAAATGACTTATTCACTCCAAGTTGTTCTTAAAACGATACTGCCATTACTGTATACAGTGTTCTCTTGGTTCTGCTCATTTCGCTCTTCGTTATTTCATTCAAGTCTTTCCATGTGTTTCTAAAGTCAATGAGCTCACCATTTCTTATAGCATAGTAACATTCTATCACAATCATACACCACAACTTGTTCAGCCATTCTTCAGTTACGGGCATCCCCACAATTTCCGGTTCTTTGTCACCACAAAGAGAGCTGCCGTAAACATTTTAGAACACAGACGTTCTTTTCCTTTTCTCCTAACCATCTTGGGAAATAGACCTAATGGTGTTATTGTTGGGTCAAATGTTATAGACAGTTTAATAACTTTTGGGCCATAATTCCAGATTTCTCTCCAAAATGGTTGGATTAATTCCACCAGCAGTGAATTAGTATCTCTCTTAATGCAGTCTAACATTAGCTTCCTTGGCTGCCACATCACACCATTAACTCTTCTTGAGCCCGTGGTCCACTAAAACTCCCAGATCTTCTTCAGATGTATTCCTCTCTAGCTGCATTTCCTCTATCTTATTATATTTACTTTAAATTTAATAATAAATATAATTTATTATATAAAAGTAAAAAATAAAAATATGTGTAAGACTTTAGATCAATCCCTATTAAATTTCATCTTACTAGATATGGTCCAATATTCTAGCCTGTCAAGTGTTTTTTATGATCCCAAACGTCTCCCTGAAACAATGGCCCATATTTTTGATTCCAGATCCCGAATCAGTCATCCAACATTGTTAGCTCTTCTTCCTAGCTTTCTCTTCCATCTCTTCCTGATAAAGTTGAGTTGATGCCAAAGCACTGTCAAAATTCTAAGAGAACCAAATCCCTAGAGTTTAGAATCAATGTCTCCCAGTCAGCACATTTACTTTTCCTAGTGTAAAACTTTATCCTATTCAGGGGGCCACCTTATGAGCTGAGGTCAAACTGGGCTATGGGAGTCTCATAACCTCAGCATCATAGTACACTTAATTGGCATGGATTGCTTTCTGCTAGGCTGCCTGGAGAAGGAGAAGGCTATCTGCATGGGGAAGAAGTTGACTTAGGCTATTTTCTGGTCAAGGTCCCAGTTATGATGTGCATATGCAGTTCATCTGTGGTATAGACAATCAACCTATGGAGCTAGTCAACCAGTATGTGTATATATATTGGATAGACACTGCAGAGGGGCAATGAGCCGGGCTCAGAGTTGGCCAGGAGGAGGAGTAGGTGCTGGATTACCTTTGGGAGATTGCAATCTTTTTAATGACCCCAAACATCTCCCTGCAACAAAGGCTCCTAATTTTGATACCAGGGTTTTTCCTGTGATGAACTATGACTGTCCACCATAGGACACTCCAGTCTGAAGAATTAAAGTTGTGAGTTGCCCAAACAGAAAAGTGGGAATGAGAACTAGGGATACAAGTATATACACAAAAGAAACAATCCCTGCCCCCAAGGAGCTTACATTCTATCCAGGGAGACCATATGTCCATATATTAGTATAGGAGTAGGGACCAGTGAAGTGAAAGTATAGGGAACTCCCAAGGTAAGAACATTCCTTCTACCCATGCAGGTTGGTATCTTCTCTCTACCTTAGAGTTTTAGAGAGTGCTCAGAGCAAATGACTTGGCCAGGATCACACAGACTTAATGTGCCAGAGGCAGGACCTGAGCCTAGATCTTCTTGACTCTGAAGCCAACCCTCTACTATATCATACTTCTCTTATAGAATAAATCTTTAACAACAATAGTCATGATCATAGCTAGCATTTATGAAGCACTTTGCAGATTAAATAAATGTAAGGTAATTAAAAGCAAGGTCATTTAGAAGGGGAGGCACTAATGAGGGAGAAGGGTTAAGGAAAGACTTGGTTTGGAAGGTGACACTTAAGCTTGGTTACAAACCAAGAAGGAAATTGGAGAAGTGAAGTAAAGGATGTTATTAGAGAGATGAATGACCAACAAACCGATGAGCCTGTCACTGAATGAGAGTGATAGCTAACCAGCGGAGAGCCCAGGGGCTCCACTGATATCCACACCATCACAATAGCTAGCATTTCTGGTAATAGCTAGCACGGATAGAGTGCATTAAGGTTTGTAATGCATTTTACACATGTCATCTCATTTGACACTCACAACAGCCCTGACACATAGGGAGCTATTATTAGTCTCATTTTGAAAATGAGGAAACTGAGGCAGACATTGGTGTTTTAATTTGCCCAGGGTCACACAGTAAAGGTCTGATGCAGTATTGGAACTCAGTTCTTCCTGCCTCTAAATCCAGCTTATTATCCCTTATACCACTTAATTGCCTTTCAATGGAAAGAAAACTCAAGGATGACCCATCTCCCACCTCACCTGCCCCCTCCCAGTATAGAGCTGGCCCCCACCTCTCCCTCCCAGTATATAGCCTGCCCCTACCTCTCGAACATGGAGTTGTTTTCAGAGGACATGGATGATAGTTGCATAAGGCAGGAAGACATGGATAGGTTGCAATCTATATTGCTGGAGGGGATTACCCACATCAATTAGATCACAGACCCATTCAAATATCAAAGCATCAGAGTCCCAATATGAGTTGTTCAGGGACTTTGCTGGAAGCAGTAGCCAGAATTGCTTAAGGCAATTCTAGAGGTAACACGTATCTTTCCCTTCCTCTGCCACAACAAAGAAAGAAAGGAAGGAAGGAAGAAAGGAAGAAAGAAAGGAAAGAGAAAGAAAAAGAAAGGGAAGAAGAAAGGAAGGAGAGAAAGGGGGAAGGAAGGAGGGAGAGAAGAAGGAAGGAAGGAAAGAAGGAAGGCAGTAAGGTAGGGAGGAAGGAAAGGAAGGAGGGAAGGAGGAAAGAAACATCGCAGTTTCTGTTCTTTCCCAGATCCCCCTGGGACCTGGGGAGGAGATCAGAGTAGATAATGAGGAAAAGGAAGCTTCAGAAGAGTCACATCACACAAGAGCAGGGCATCTGGCAAGGCTGTTGATGGGATTGCAGCAGCTGCATCCTCCCACTCCAAACCTCAGCTCCCAAAGTCACCTCAGCCTTGGAGACAGAGGACGCCTTATGTCTTCTCCCAGAAAAGATTCCCTAGGCGCCCTTTGAGTTTCTCTTGCCTGCTCCACCACCTTTCCTGAAGGAGTTGGGCTTGGATTTCTCTTCTTGGCATCTGCTCACTGTTCTTATTAATAACAGAGTCAGGACTAGAGAACACTTATATCTGGATAGCAGGAAGGAAAAGAACAAGGGAGAGCAAAGCCAGGGATGTGTATTGGAAAGAACACTGGCCGTGATGCAGGAGACCTGGCTTTGATTTTACTATTTACTCATTATGTGACTGTAAGCGAGTTGCTTTCTCTTCCTTTAATAAAGTGAAGAGATAAAATGAGAGCAGAACTTAACCCCTTTTTGTGTTCTGGATGCCTTTGGCAGATTGGTGATGACTCCTCAGAATAAGGTTTTTAAATGTATAAAATGAAACACAAATATTGCAAACACAATATTGCAAAAGGACACCGATTTTATTGAAATACAATGATAAAATTCTAATGGGTGGGAGAGAGGGAAAGGAGAGGGAGAAAATTCAGAATTGGAAATAAAACAAAAAATGAATTTAAAAAGAAAAGAAATACAGTTATCAAAATAATAAAAAAAATAGTCCCTCAGACCTCACATTAAGGATCCCTGACACTAGATGGTCTCTGAGAGCCTTTCCAGTTCTAGTAATCTATGACTTCAGCCCTTGCACATTTATATAGATCATGATGTACATAATCTTTGAGCCTTGGGGCTTCCAGGATATGTACATTTGTGTAGTGTGTCAACTGTACTTCCTTGGACGGCCTCTCAAAATATTGCTCTGCCTTATACCTTAATCCTGGGAGACCTTGAGAGTGTTATTACCAGGTTTACTTTACTCTCCCCACAAAAGTCCTTTAGCTCTTATGCAAGTAGTGAGGCTAATATGACTCTGGATGTTTTTGTTTGTTTTAACACTGTGTCTCCCTATCTCTCAAAGTGCATTGGCCGCTCATGAGCCCCACCCCAACTTAGATCAGCATGGAAGCTTTTATTTGCCCCATTTCTGATCTGGCCCAGTTCAGCCCTCCTTGGCAGCCTAGTGGCCTCCTGATGGGGCATGGCCCATCACATTGATGCCAGGCAACGCAGACGCCTGATTGTCTTTAGTCCTTCTGCAGCTCAAAATTCCCAAACTCAAGTGATCCACCATCATCAGCCTCCCTAGAAGCAGGGACTGCAGCCTGGTTAAGACTTGGAATACAGTTTATTCAACCTAACAAAAAGTCCAGAATGGACTCAGGTCTTCCTGAATCCCCAGACCCAGCACTCTATTAACTGCTCCATCTACCTGCCTCAAAAACAATGAACAAACTTAGAGCTGATTGGCAGTCCAAGTACCACCGTCAAATGCATTGATTCATAAGCAGACAAGAATAGAAAATGCAAGTAGAATGTTTCCTACCAAGATCCAAGAGATGAAGGATAGAGAGAAATACATTCCCTCTTAAGGGGTTGCACTCTGTACCTGCAGGCTGTCCTAGGATTTAAAGCTACCGAGGACCTGAGGCCGGCATCTCAAGGACCCTATCATCAGTGAGATTCTTTTCATCTGAGTTTCTGTGCACCTTTCAGGTGTGAAATGCTCAAGGAGATGGACTAAATGTTCTCATGGTCTTTTCCAGTTCTGATATTCCAAGGTCTTAATGTCCCCTCAGCTCTGAAATTCCCTATTCTAAGGCCCCTCTTAGCTTGGCATTCCCTATGATTGTATATGAGATCAATCACTCAGTAAACATTTATTAGGAGCCTACTGTGTGCCAGGCATTGTGATAAGTGCAAAAAGAAGCAAAAGACAGGCCTTGCTAACACTCTCTAGGATGTGAGACAACATGCAAGCAAATATATACAAAGCAAGGATAAATAGGAAATAATTAATAGAAGAAAAACCCTGGAATTAAGAGGGGACAAGGAAGGTTTCCTGTAGAAGGTAGCATTTAGTTGAGACTTAAAGGTCCATAGTCAGAGCAGGGGAGAGAGAACATTCTAGCTATGGGGGGATGGTCAGAAAGAACACCCAAAGCCAAGAAAGGAAATGTTTTCATAGAACATCCAGGAGCTCAGTGTCACTGGATCCAAGCTTATGTGTCCCGGAGGAGGTGTAAGAAGACTGGAAAGGTACGAGGGGGCTATGTCATGAAAGGGTTTGGATGCCAAGCTCCAGCATTTTGTATCTGCTCCTGAAGGTGATAGGGAACCAGTTGAGTTTATTGAGTAGTTGGGTGACATTGTTGGGTTTGTGTTTTAGGAAAATCACTTTAGTGGCTGAATGGAGAATGGATTGCTATGGAGAAAGACTTGAGGAAGGCAGTTCTACCAGGAGGCTATTGAATAAGAAAATGGGAAGTATTTTGGGAAGGGTTGGGGGTGGGTGAATAGGATGTGGGAGCACACCAGCAGCTGAGAAATCAGCAAGGGCCTGAAGGAGAAGGTGGCTTTTGAGCCATGCCTCAAAAGGGAGCATCAGTTTCTCCTCTTCCTCCTCCCATCGCCTTCCCACTGGGACCCACCTTGTCAAATGACTATAATGAAAGTAATTGTGCATCCCATTCACAAAGGGACAGGTAGGCCAGACAGGTTCTTCTGTTTGGGGTCAGCTCCCTCCATGCACATGATTTCTCAGAAATAATCCAGTGACAGATGGTGAAAAAATCAAGCAAAATTAAGTTATTAACCTTAGTGACCAGACATAGAGGCAGAGAGACACTTGGAGATTGGAACATTTCCTTCATCCCCTCCTGTATTTTGGTGTAAAATGAAAGAAGATTTGAACAGAACAAAAAGGATTTTGCTTGGACATTGACTCAGTTAAATTATAGGGACTTCCTCATGAAATGCTCAAGAGTATAGAAGGGGGTCTGGTTTGGGGGTGAGGACATTCAGGAACTGCCACTAACTAACTGTATGACCTTGGATAAGTTACTTCAGCTGATGATGTGGCATGAACTTAAGGCCTTTCACTGTTGTGCTTGGCTCTTTCTGAATATTCTGCAGCTCACCAGTGTCCTTCCTAAAATGAATGGTCCAGAGCTGAACTCCAGGATGCCACACATGGTCTGAGCAGGGCAGATGACAGCAGGACTGTATTGATCTTTAGTCCTAGCAGAATGTAAGCTCTTTGAATTCAGGAGGATTTTGGTTTTGTCAGTCAATAGGCATTTATTAAGCACCTACTGTGTACCAGGCATTGTGCTAACCCTTGGGGATACAAAAAAGCAAAAAAGATGTAACTCCTCAAGGAGTTTACACTCTAATAGTAGAGACAACATGCAAATAACTAGGTACATACAAGATCTATCCAGTGTAAATGGAGTAATCTTAGAGGGAAGGCTCCAGAACTGGGGAGGACTGGGAAAGATCTCTTGTAGAAGGTGGGATTTGGGCTCAATCATGGGGGTATAGTAGGTGAAGGTGAGAAATAAGTGCAATCCAGGCATGGGATGGTCAGTGCTAGGAGACAGAGTCTCATGTGAGAGTAACAGAAAGTATATAGAATGCATTGAGGGGAGTGAGATGTAACAGTACTAGAAAGGTCGCTGGGTACAGCTTATGAAGGGCCTTGAATGCCAAAGAGAGCATTCTACATTTGATTCTGGAGGTAATACAGAACCACTGGAGTTTGTTAAGTAGGAGGAAGACATGTCAATCTTTCTCAGATGTCAAACAGAGTGTCTGGCACATAGTAGGTGCTTAATAAATGTTTATTAAATACAGAAATAAATTAATGGCACTATGCTTCTCTTTTTTAACTTTTTAAAAAATATATTTTTAAATTTTTCTCCAATTTCATGCTAAAATGATTTTTAACATTTTAAAAAAGTTTTGAGTTTCAAATTCTATCCCTCCCCTCTCCATGAGATAGTAAGCAAACAGATATAGGTTATACATGTGCAATCATGTAAAACATTTCCAGACTAGTCATTTCATACAAGAAGACTCAAATTAAAAAAAAGAATGAAAGAAAAGTGAAAAATCACACTCTTCAGTCTGTGTTCAAAGAGTATCAGTTCTTTCTCTGGAAGCAGATAGTATGCTTCATCATTAGTCCTTTGGGACTGTCTTGGATCATTCACTATGATTCTCTTAACCTAGGCATTGATAGAGTGTTAGATCTGGAATCAGGAAGAGCTGAGTTCAAGTCCTGCCTCTGACACTTCCTAACTCTATAACCCTGGGCACATAACTTATTTTCTTTGTGCCTCTCTTATCTAATCTATAAAATGATGGGGTTAGACTTGACCTCTAAGGACCCTCCAAGTTCTAATCTACGATCCCATGAAAGCCAAAAGATCCAAGACCTTTCTCAATATTTTGAGAGCCTTGGATTCAAACCCAGGTGTACTAATTATGATCCCATGGAGCCCAGGATTGCATTCACCATTTTTATGGTCCTATCACACTATTAAATCCAACTGAACTTTCAGTCCACTGAATCCCCAGATCCCCATGCCTTCTCCAGCTTGAATGGAAACATCTTGTATTTGTGAAGTTGGTTTCTTGAACCCAAACATACCCCTATTTAATTGGATCTTATTATGAATCACTGATGTAAGTGATTGGTAAAGATGCTGAACAAGGAAACCCCTGTGTCACTCTACTAGAGACCAACTTCTAGGTCAGCATCAATCCATTAATCACCATTTGGAGATTCTGGTGTTTCTGAATTGACTTCTCTTTACTACAATCCAGCCTATGTTATTCCTTCTTTAGCAAAGTGAAATAATAAGAGATTCCACGAGATATCTTCCTGAAATTCCTGATGTTTTTTGCCTGTGTAATCTTGGGCAGCACATTTACTCTCTCTGGACCTCAGTTTCCTCATCTGTACAATGGAGAAGGATTGTACTACATGGCCTCTGAGGTCCTTTCCAGCTCTGGCGTTATAATCCAACCTATGACAGTCTGATAGCTCTTTCAAAGGAGGCTATAATGTTAGTTTGACATAATTAATTTCTGAGGAACTCAGACTGGCTTACTCACTTTAGATCTGATAGAACACTTTGCATCTATTACCTCACTTGGTTCTCACTATAGCCCTGCAAGACAGACAGGGAAAGAATATTGTCCCCATCTCACAGATGATTACATCGAGAAACACAATAATTAAGTGACTTGTCCAAGGTCATAAGACTAGTAAGGGAAGAACCATGATTCAAACCTAGTCTTCTGGCTCTGGTCTCAGTATTCTCTTAGAAAAGAACTAGGACCTTAGATCATGGAAGGTCAGAGCTGGGAGGGTCCTTAGAACAGGTAAAGTCGGAGCTGGGAGGGGTCTTAGAACAAAGGATGTCAGGGCTGAGGGGCCTTAGAACAGGGGATGTCGGAGCTGGGAGTGGCCTTAAAACAAAGAACACTTTACTGTGGTTCCTACAAATTTTAGAAGAATTTTGGTTGAGCTTTTAGTTTACCAGGAAATTAAATGGGCTTGAACCCCACACTCCATCAATATTCTAGGAAACAGAGATATGACTACACTAATTAATCCAATTCAACTCAATCCTATGCACATTTATTAAGTGCTAAGTGTCAGAGACAAAAAATGGTTCCCTCAAGGGATTATATTCTACTGTGGGAAATAACATGTGCTTAAGTAAGTAAATATATAGCAATTTCAGAGGTGGGAAGCACTAACAACCAGGTGGGGAATCAAGAAAATCCTGGAATAGAGATGGGGATTCCAGGAGACAGAGGTGAGGAAGGTGCTCCAGGCATGAGGAACTGCCTGTGCAAAAACATGGAGGTAGAAGATGGAATGTCATGTACGGGAAACAGCCCCAAGACTGGGGCATAGAATATATGAGGAGGAGTGATAGGAAGTCAATCTGGAAAAATAGATGGAGTAGTCATATTATGAAGGGCTTTAAATGGTCAAATAGAAAAGTTTGTATATTATAGAATCTATGTATTGTAGATGCAAGGGGGAGCCATTGAAGTTGCAAACTTGGTAGAAGCAGTAGGATGCATTACATCAAGCATCAGTATGGAATGTAAGTTCCTTGAGCAAAGGACTCTGATTTTTGTTACCATCTCCTTAATGCCTAGCATGCTGGCTGGCACGTAAGTTGGCCTTGGTTAACGTATGTTGGTTGACTGATTCCAGATTTCCTCAGCTTTCCCATCTTTGCATCAGGACCATGGAGAGTGCCCCCTTTTGACACCTCAATAGTAGTGATGGCCTCAAGATGTGTCAGGCTGGGATGGAAGGCTGAGGTAGGGCAGGGTAATGAGCAACAACAAGAATGAATGAGTCCAGAATTCATCACCAGTGACCCCAGCCACCTGGATTTATAACATAGCAGGACAGTCTTTTCAGAATTATTTCATCAACACTGGAGGCTGTAAATTCAGGTTCTGTTCAAAGGATATATTTCTCCTGTCTCAGGAGCTCCCTTGTCTCAGGGATGCCAGAAAAAGTTCAGTTTGAATTCATAAGTGATGTCCACCCCTTCCCCCAACTTGCCAATAAAAGTAGAAATAACAGGAGGAGGATTACAAGGAGAATACCAAGAGCTTTGAGGGTGTGTGTGTGTGTGTGAGAGAGAGAGACAGACAGACAGACAGACAGACAGACAGAGGTACAGAGACAAAGAGAAAGAGAGGAGAGTGAAAATGAGAAACTGAGAGTTCGAGGGAGAGAGAGAGAGAGAGAGAGAGAGAGAGAGAGAGAGAGAGAGAGAGAGAGAATGAGTACTTAGCCTTTGAATGAATCATCACAGCATCAGTATCTAAATTTAATATCACCTGCCTCAATGCAATTGTTGTGTCTTAAGGGGAAGCCCAGGAATTCCAGTCGTTTCCCTTGGTGATTCATCAGGCAAGGCATGAAACCATTTTCCCTTTGCAAGTCTGAGGTTTTTGACTCGGGGTTCTCCTTCATGCCATAAATAACATACTCCTCAAAAGAACTGCTTTTATTTTATGTATAAGCATATTTTCTTTTCCTTTTAAAAATTTCCTGATGTGCTTCATTAAAAACCCTCTCATCATTTCCCAATATCTGCCCCCCACCCCCATCAGATACCTCCCTTATAACAGAAAATGTCAAATCCAAACCAACTAGCAGAGAGACCACACTCCCATCATGCTTTGACGTTCCTCTAGTTCTTTGAAATTTGCCAAGCAATTCACATGTATTACCTCAGCTGATACTGGGAAGTTGTTACTATTACAATCACCATTTTACAGATGAAGAAACTGAAGCTCAGAACTGAGGTAGGATTTGAACCCAGATCTCTCTGACTTCATGTCTGGCACTGTCTCTCTTTGTCTCTCTGTCTGTCTCTCTTTCTCTGTCTCTGTGTCTGTCTCTCTTTGTCTCTGTCTCATTCTCTTTGTCTCTGTCTCTCTCTCCTTTATCATGATGAAAGAAGAGGTCCCATTGCAAGAGCCCACAATGTCATCCTGGGCAGGGCATGGAATGGGCCAGGGTGTGTGTGCAGAAGCCCTCCTGCCCCAGACGGGTAATTAGCCATCTCCCTTCAGTGCCTAATGAACCTGATGAATTTATGTGCTGCTGTCATGCCGAAGGATGATTGCCAGTCATCAACTTAATTGGGTGTATAAACGTATAGATAGATGACTTTGATGTGCCTAGCATTCAGACTGTCCAATTAATTGAGCTTGTCATATAAGTGCGATGGAGAGATTTGACAGACAGACCAAACACAATGCTGGAGGACCATGACCCCACTGCACAGCCCAGGCAAACTTGCATCTTGAAGTACCAGCCTGTTTTCAACGTACACATAATAATAGCTAACATCTGTATACCCCTTGCACTCTGCTAAGTGCTTTACAATTATTATTTCAAATGATCCTCACACCAGCCCTGAGGGGTAGGTGCTATGATGACTCTCATTTTACAGTTGAGGAAACTGAGGCAGGCAGAGGTGAAGTGATACCAGGGTCACACAGCTAGTATTCCTGAGGCTGGATTTGAACTCAGGTCTTCCTGACTTGAGGTCTAATTCCGCTCCACTGTACCACAAGCTGTCAGCTACATATCCGTTTGCTGACCAACCTTAGCCTGGGTAAACTGAAGATTTTCATCATGCAAACCTCATGCATAATGTAAGGACTCTTCTCATTTCTCCTGTCCCTGGTTCCTGCCTCAAACCCCAGGGCCAAGATTATTCTGATTTTCTGTATAAATCTGACTAATGTATAGAGCTAAAAGAATTATAAAGATCATTTATTCCAGCTCTTTCATTTTCTAGACGAAGGAACCACCTTCTGTAGCTTGAGTGACATATGGACATATGGAAGGGAACCTGGGGCTAGAACTCAGGAAATCTGGGTTCTAATCCCGCATTTCTTACTCTCTTGCTGTGTGACTGTTTAAGTGACTTCCTTCCTCTGGGCCTCCTATGTAAAATGAAAGCAATGGGTGAATGATCTCCATAGTTCCTTCTAGTTCTGACATTCTTGGGGCACACGTTCCTCTTCGCTATTACATTCTACATCCTGAAATCCCTCCCTGCTCTGACGCTCAGTGATTCTATAAACCCCATGCCCAGGTCGGGTATATTCTTCCTTTGCACTATCAGCTTCCTGATCATGAGACCCTCCCATCTCATAACTCAGACTCTAGAATCCAGGCCTGAAAAAGAGAAATGGAAGAAGATTAAATCAGGCTGTTCATGGATTGCCAGCTGCCTCGGATCCTTCACCAGGGAAAGTTTATTGCTTCAGAAATTATTATCAAGTTCATTTCATTTACAAGACAAATTGTATTGGCTAAGTGATATTGACCTGAAATGAGAAACACTCAGAGTGCTGGGGAATAGGGGGCTTTTCATTCATTCTACTGATAAGACAAGCTTTGAGTTGGCTTTGGACGCTCGAAATTTCCTTTTGAGTTCTTTTGGAAGAAAGCGGAATTTATTCAAGGAAAAAAACAGAGTAGAATCTTCTTATCATAGAGATGGAGTCAAGATTACAGCTTAAGTCAGGTCAACAAGCATTCATTAAGTGCTTACTATATGAAAAAAGACAAAAAGCGGTCTTTGCCCTCAAGGAGCTCAGACTCTATTAAGGGATGTGTGTATGAGGCGACATGGTGGAATGGAAAGAGTGCTAGGTTTTGGAGTCAGCAGTTTGTTGTTGTTCAGTCGTTTATCAGCTGTGTGCAACTCTTTGTGACCCCATTTGGGGTTTTCTTGGCAGAGATACTGGAGCGGTTTGACATTTCCTTCCACACCTCGTTTTACAGATGAGAAAACTGAGACAAACAGGGTGAAGTGACTTGCCCAGAATCACACAGCTAGTAAGTATCTGAAGCCGGATTTGAACTCAGGAAGAAGAGTCTTCCCAACTCTTGGCCTGGCACTCTGTGCACTATGGTGCCATCTAGTGGCCCTTGGAGTCAGAGGACCCAGGTTCAACTCCTAGCTCTCACTCCCTGTGTGATTTACAACCATTCACTTAACCTCTGTGAACTCCCAGTTCCTCAAATGTAAAAATGAGATAGATGGCCTCAAAGATTCCTTCTAACTCCTTCTTTGTAATGGGTTGATACCTGGTCATGCCTGCTATGAATCTTTCTGTTGCCTTCTTGGTGATCCTCAGTTTCTATTCTTTGGAGATTATAGGGCTGCCTGACTCACAGCCACATAGCAACATGGGAAAAATATTGAAGTTGAAAAGATGGGCCTTTACTTCACTACCTTCAGCCTCTGTTTCCTCTGCTGTCAGAAAATGGGGTTGGACCAAAGGGCCCCTGAGGTTACTTCCATATCTAGATCTCAGATCCCATATTCCTCTAGATTCTTCTGCACTGAATTAATAGATAGCAAGTGGCCCAGAGCAGGAATATTTAGTTAATGATCTTAAACCTAGGTTTTAAGTATCTACACTTACTGCCTGTGATGAAGCTAATGAGCTGTCCCTGGCACAATACATAGGTTAATTGTATCTTCTGGTTTTAGATTTTTTTTTAATAATGAAAGGAGCAGAATTCTAGGTTGGCTTATAGCTTACTTGGATTAGCAAGCAAGGAAAGAATCACAGGGTTGCTGGTGGGTACAAGAGTGGGTTGAAATCAAGGCATGTAAGATTCCCATTTCAAATCCTTCTTGACTTTTGGCCAGAGAGGGAATCTTCTGCACTCTTCATGAGGCAGGTGAGCATCTGTTGGCTGGAGGTTGTGGGGGTTCATGGGATCTGAGCATTAGGCAGAGTTAGAGAGGTCAAAGGTGAGACAGTATAAGCCCTGCCCACAGCAGACATCTCCTGGCAGCCACCCTGACATGTGTCCTCTGTTCACATCTCTCCATCCCTTCATCCCACAGCCCTGGCCAGACCTTCTCCTATATCCTTCCCCTTCCACTCCCAGAGAGTCATCCCTGATAATAAGGAATTTCTTTTAAAAGAGGAAGAAAGAAAAAAAAAAAGCTCCACAAAACTAATCAGCATGTCAAAAACATATTAAAGGCAGTATCCTAGGGGTTTTTTGTTTTCGAAATTCACTTTTACCGTATTTTTGGCTGCACATTTTCTCCCTTCCATTTCTCCCTCTCTCACCAATTGAGAAAGCAAGAAAAACAAAACCTATTGCAAGTGTGTATATATATATATATATATATATATATATATATATATATATATATATATATGTGTGTGTGTGTGTGTGTGTGTGTACATATATATGTATGCATGTATATAGTCATGCGAAATAAATTCCTGTATTTGCCTTGTCCAAGAAAGGAAAGAATGAAGGGAGGGAGGGAAAGAGGAAGGAAGGAAAAGGAAGGAAGGAAAAAAAGAAAGAAAAGAAGGAAGGAAGGGAAGGAGAGACAGAGAAAAGGGGAAGGGAGGGAGGAAGGAAGGAGGGAAGGGAAAGGAAAGAGGTAGAGAGGAGGGAAGAATGAAAGGGAGGAAGGAAGAATGAAAGAGAGGAAGGAAGAGAGAGAAAGAGGAAGAAAGGAAGAAAGGGAGAGAAGGAGAAAGGGGAGGAGTGAAGGAAAGAGGAAGGAAGGAAAGAAGGAAGAAAGAGAAAGGGAGGGAGGAAGGGAAAGAGGGAGAGAAGGAGGAAGAATGAAAGAGAGGAAGAAAGAGAGAAAGAAAGAAAGAAGGAGAAAAATGAGAAGGAAGGAAGGAAAGAAGGGAGGGAAAAAAGGAGGGAAAGAAGGAGGGAGGTAGGTAATCTTATCTTTTTATGTCACCTAGATTTCCCTCTTTATCCTTCCCTCTCCCCACTCCCAGAGAGCCATCCTTTATAAGAAAGTGCTTGTTAAATTGAACTGAGGAAGGGGCCTGTTTTGTTCAGGATCACTTCATCTCCCACCTCTGTGTCTTTGCTGTGGCTTTCCCCAGTGTGCAGAAAACAATCCTTCCCATCTCTGCCTCTTGGAATCCCTTGTTTCCTTCAGAAACTGGCTCAAGCTCCACCTTCTACATGAGACCTTTCCTGGTTCCTCCATCTGCCTTTCCCCTAATAAAGATTTCCATGCATGTTGTCACTTCCCTTAGTCTGTAAACTCTTTGGGGGGAAGGCTTATCTTGTTTTTCTCATTTGTGTTATCTTTGCATTGTGCCCAGCACTTCATGCTTATTGATTGATCCTTTCAGCCCCTAAGTTTCTAACTTTGGCTTTCTCCTCACCCCCATACCCAATCAGTTGTCAAGTACTGACATATAGACTTTCTCAACATCTCATGTATCCGTCACTTCTTTACTCACACAGCCCCTACTCCAGTTCAGATCCACTTCATCTATAGCCTCTAATGGGGCTCCTTACTTTGAGTTTCTTCCCTCTCTAACCCAATCTCTACTCAGCTTCCAAAATAATCTTCCTAAAGCCTATCCAGCTCAAAAATCTTCAATGCCTCCCTTGGAAAACACAGACTCCTCAGCTCAATCATCTGGCTCTAGTCCACCTTTCCAGATTTATTTCACATTACCACCCTTCACACACTCTAAGGTCCAAACAAAATGGTCAACTTCCACTGAAACTACAGCTTCCTAATATCCGGACACTGCATTTAGAGAATCTGGAAGGAATTTCAGAACGCAGAATGGCAGAGTCAAGAGGGTGCTTAGAGTACTGAATGTTAGACCTCAGAGAGAAATTAGAACACAGAATTGAGAACTGAAAGGATTCTTATAAGCCGTTCTGTTCAACCCTCTTGCCATTTTAAAGAGGAAGAAACTGAGACTCAGTGAGATTACCTCCCATTTACACTGAATATAGCTTTTATGTACCTAGTCATTTGTATTTTGTCTCTACTATTCAATTGTAAGCTCCTTGAGGGCATGGACCATAGTTTTTCCTCTCTTTGTATCACTAGTTTTGAGCTTACTCCCTGGCACATAGTAAGCACTTAATACATGTTTATTGCCTGACTCAGAAGTACATCATAAGCCCTTAATTAATGCCTCTTGACTAACTCAGAAAAGGAAATGACTTGTCTAAGTCATACAACTAGTAAGTGGCAGGAATAAGACTAGTTTCCAAGTATCCTCAATTTGAGCTCTTTCCCCTACTATTCAAGCTACAAAATGGTGACACAGGAGCTTCCCAAGGTAATCCTTTCCTTTATCTGAAAGCTCTGATTGTTTAAAAAAAATCTTTAAATTAAGCAAAAATCATCCTCCCTGTAACTTCTCTTCATGGGACTTACAGGATTATCAATCCATTAATCAACAAGCATTTATTAAGTGCCTGTGGTATGCAAGGCACAAAGGTGAAACAGACCCTGCCTTCAATGAGCTTATGTTCTACTGGGGGTGTCAATAGTTATATAAAAGTATATGAAGACTAGATACACCTTAAATACAAGGCAATTAGGGAAGGAAGGAGGACATTAGCAGCTGGGTGTGGGGAGGTGGTGGGGAAGGGGACCAGGAAGGCTTCATGGAGAAGGGTCACTAGCTGAGTGACCCTGGGCAAGTCACTTCACCCTGTTTGCCTCAGTTTCCTCATCTGTAAAATGATCTGAGTCTTAAAGAAAACCAGAGATCATAAGAAGCAAAGGTGAGGGAGGAAGAGCATTCCATGCATAGGGCACAGATAGTGCAAATTCATGGTGATGGGAGATGGAGTGTCTTGTGTGAGGAAAAGCAAATAGGCCAGTATGACTGAACCAGGGTGTGTAAAAGGGGGAATATGTACAAAGACTGGAAAGGTAGGAAGGGACCAGGTTGTGAAGAGCCTTAAATGACAGACAAGTTTATATTGGAACCTAGAGGTAATAGGGAGCCACTGCAATATATTGAGTAGGACGGATGACATGGTCATGCCTTGATTTTAGAAAGATCACTTTGGCAGTCATGTTGGAGATAGATTGGACCGAGAGCTAGAGCATAACAGATAAGAATGCTGGGCTCTGAGTCTGAAGGACCTGGGTTCCGGTCTTCACTCATCTGTCATAACTGTCTCAGTCTGGCCCAGATCAACAAAATGACAGCTTTCCCTGTGCTAATTCTGACAACTGTAGGTTCTTGGTTTGCTAAATTAGGTGGAATCATTCAGTTCCAAGTTTCGCTGGTGACAGGGCTTCTGAAGGAAAATCAGAGGCAGCTCTAACCAGCTCAGATCAAGCCAGATCCCAGTTGGGTGATCAGACACATGTTGTTAAGGAAAGACTATGTACTTCAGTCAGACAACTGCCAAGGGAGAGAAGCTGAGCTCTGCCAAGGCTTTCGAACAGGTGTTAGAAACCCAAGCAATGCTTCTGTGGGAATGCCAGGCAGCTAATGGAGACCTGAATTATAAGGAATGTTTCAAAGACAAAGGATGACCAAGGGTCTAGAGACATTGTGGAAAGAATACGGGTGTAGGGGAAGCCAGGAGCAGATCCAGGTTCATTAAATCTTACTGGGCAGGGAAATAGAGCATCTGAGGGTGGACATTCCATGCTTTTAATAATAAAAATGTGGTGATAAAACAAACACCAACAAAAACCAAATGCCTCCTCAGACAACTTACCTGGATCTGTTTCATTTATAGAACAATGGGGTTGGGCTGGAGACTCTCCAAGCTCCTGTTACACAGATCCCTAAGTTGCAGAGGCTGCTGATTATCTGATTGAAAATCCAGGATTCTTTCCACTGCACCTCTCTCTGGACCTGGCTCTGTCTCTGAGGCCAAGCAGAATGCTTCTGAATCTTCATTCATATGGCAAGGCTTCAGAGGATTCAGTTATTCAATGAGCATTTATTAAGCATCTACTATTCCCGGGCACTAAAAATACAAATAGGGCTGTTAGGTGGCACCATAGTGCACAGAGTGCTGGGCCTGGAGTGAAGAAGACTCATCTGAATGGTTCAAATCCAGCCTCAGAAACCTACTGGATGCGTGACCCTGGGCAAGTCACTTCATTCTGTTTGCCTCAGTTTCCTCATCTGTAAAATGAGCTGAAGAAGGAAATGGCAAACCACTTCAGTGTCTTTGCCAAGAACACCCCAAATGGGGTCATGGAGAGTCATACGGGACTGAAATGACTAAACAACAACAAAAAATACAAATACAAAGAATGAAACAATCCCTCTTCTTAAAGAGTTTAGATAATTGACTAAGCGATCACATCTCTTCTGGGTTCTAGACTAGCCAAAGTCCAAATCCCATCTGTATTGAGAAATTCACAAAATAGGCTGGATTTTAAACTGCCTTCACAAAGGTAATTGTTCCTTTCTCTAAACTGGGTTCCTTGGTTAGGGCACTTAGCAAACCCAAGTGTTGACTGAGTCCTGTTCCCTAGCGTGAAACCACGAAATTCAAATACACTTGTGCAAATGCCACCACTGTGACATTTACTCCTCCTGAGGCTTTCAAGAAAGCAAAGGGCTCAGTGGCTTCCTCACTGTGCTAATTGCTCTCCTCTGGCCCCTAGTAGCAAATATAATAATGGAGTTAAAGGTTCTTTAGTTTTGACTCTAGTTTTCAAGATAGTGAACTCTGAGCCCCCAGCACCAAAACTCTTAAAGCCCAGAATTTAGGGCGCAATCAGAAAAAGAGTAAGTGGCCCAGGCTACTTAATATAGTAAGGCTGTATACTTAGGATATACAATATATGCTGAGGGCATCCTATATTACAGCAAGGCAAGTCAACAAGCATTTATTATATTCCTACTGTGTGCCAGGCATAAAACAGCAAAGGACAATGATGTTGGTAAGGATGAATCTGAGTCATCTTCACAGATTATCTCCTGCTACTTACCCCCTGGAGAAGACATGTCTATAGTGCATTGATAGTAAGCTGGCTTTTGACTTGAATCCTACCGCTAACATGCAAGTGCTACCTCTTCTAGGAAGCTGTCTCCTAGGGTTGACCTTTCCCCTCAGACTTCATGTGATGCCTTGTTCTGTTTCTCTCTACCGCACTTATCATATACAAATTATTGTGTAATTTGTGTAAGATAGCTTTGTGCATTTGTCCTCCCTCCCAGCCTTTGTCCCCGATGCCTGGAACACTCTCACCTCTTGGAATCCCTAGGTCCATTTAGGGGCCATCTCCTTTAAAATGCTTTTTAAGATCTCAATTATTAGCACTCCCTGAAAAATTACTCTGTTTAATTTGAGTGCTTTTCATATTGATCTATCTGTGTACCTGTTTGTTTCACCCCCAAGAAGAATCAAAACTTCTTGAGGTCAGGGACTGTTTCATTTTGTCTTTGTATCCTCAGCCTAGCACATAGTAGGCACTTAACAATGGAGGCTCATTGAATTGACTTGAGTCCCATCCCCTATTCAATTTCAGGTTCCATGAGGGCAGCCATCCTGCCTTCCCTAAATTCTGTATCTCCTCTAGTAAACAGCGCAGGGTTCTGTATACAATAAGCACTCAATAAGTGTCTTGTGTATTATATCAACAGAGGTAAGTTATGTTCCATATCCAGGGTATAAGAAGACTGAGCAATGTGTAAAGTATATTAGAGAGGTGGTGTGGTGAGGGGTGACTTGGAATCAGGAAGGTTGCTAGCTTTGTGACCTTAGGCAAGTCACTTAACTACTCGGGGTTCAATTTCAAATATAAAATGAGGGGCTTGAAGTCAATGACCTCTAGGGTCCCTCCCATCTCTGAATCTAGGGACAGTTTTAGAAAGACTTCTATTTCATTTATTTTTTAAAGTTTTCTTGGCAGTGGGGGTGGGGGGGTGGCGCGGAGAGCACAGCAAACTTGAGTTTTCTGGACAATTCCCTGGTTCTATTGGGTCAGTGAAATGTATTATGCTTGTGTAGAGTTCATTGTGTCAGTCAACACCCACACAAAGTAGAGGCTTTTCATTAAGAGGGTGCCTTACCCCTACTACCCCACCCTACCCCCAGTACCTCTGGTCTAGTTCAAATGGAAAAAAGACTCCTCCTGGTTTCCACAACCTGATCTTTTGTTTGATATATGTGGAGGGGGTGGGGGTGGGGAGAGAGGCAGAGGAATCTCAGTGTTCTTAGTACTCAAAGCATTGGGGCAAGAGGAAAACGTGGTATTTGTGCCCTAGTTCTGAAAAGAAGCATTCTTGGGCAGCCGGAACTGTCCAGGTCATTTCAATCCCTGGCTCCTGATGCAAAGGAGGAAGGAGATCTCTCAAGCCTGAAACTGGCAGGACACTGGGGCAGGGGGTGGTCGGTGAGGCTGAGGGAAGGGTTGGAAGCCTGCTGTCAGCTCTCCACACTGCTCTCCAGAGCTCCCCGCCCTAAATGATTTTGTCAGATCTAGGTCACAGCCCATCATAGAGGCCCATGGGCTTGTGATTCAGAGATTGCCTCCAGCAGCCACATGTCTCTTCTGACAGGCAGGAGAAAGACAAAAACCCTGTGTTTGAATTTGTCCTATTTTCAACATTTGATGTTACACTGATTTCAGGGTGGGTGGTGGGCGCCAGGGAGGGCTGGGGGAAGGGCTGTGCATAGTGACAATGAGGGCAGCTCTCTTCCCTTAGTTTTTTTGTTTTCTATTGTTAAACATGGATTGCCATTACCTTCCCGTCCATTACTAATTCCTCAGTTGGACATACCCATCGGTAGATGTGCGTTTAGAGTCTGTATATAGTGTCTTGCTGGAGTGCCTCGGCAAACCCCCATCATCTCTTTGAGCCTCAATTTACTAATCTATAAAATGGGGCTAGTTTTGTGTTTGTATCCCCAGCTGCTAGGTCAGTGCTTGGTATATAGTAGGCACTTAAGAAATGCTTGCTGATTGACTGATTATATTTTCTCTGACCACCGAATATTCATGCATTCATTCAGCAAACACTTATTAAGTACCTATCACACATCAGGTGCTAGAGATACAAAGACAAAAATAAGTCATTTATGTTGAGGGGGATGGTGTGGGAGACAACATATGCCAGATGAGTAATTACCAAATGTATACAAAATTAATCCAAAGGAATTTGGGGCAGGGTGAGGTCAGGATAAATTACTGGAGGTGGGATCAGGATAAACTTTGTATAGGAAATGGCATGTGAGCTGATCCTTGAAGGAAGCTAGTGATCCTAAGAGGCAGAGGTGAGGCATGCTAGGCATGGACAGCCTCTGCAAAGGCATACAGGTGGGAGATACAATTTCATGTACAGGTAATTGTAAGTAGGCCAGTTTGGTTGTAATATAGAATGTGTGAAAGAGAATAATGAATGATAGAGTGGCCATGTTGTCAAGGCTGTAATGCCTGATAAAGGAGTTTACATTTTATCCTGGGAACAATAGGAAAGCAGCAGAGTTTTCAGGAACTGGGAAGAGGACATGGTCAGAACTGTGCTTTGGGATGTCACTGTGGCACTTTGGCACCGGGGTGGAGGATGGAGAGAGGAGATCATAGATCCAGGAATGCCAGTTAGGAGCCTACTACCACCGTCTAGGGAAGCAGTGATGAGGTTCTGAACCAGGTGATTATTGTGTGAGTCAAGAGACAGAGCACATATGAGAAATCCTGTGGAAGGAGAAGTGGCAAGAATTAACCACTGATCAAATAGGAAGGGGAGTGAAAGTGAAAAGTCAAAGAATGACTTTCAGGTTTCAAATCTGGGAGTCTGGGAGAATGATGGTACCCTCAGCCAAAAAAGGGACGTTAGGAGGAGATGAGACTTTAGAGGTGAAAGATGTTTTGGGCATGCTCAGTTTGGAATGCTTGCGGGACATCCAAGTGGAAATGTCCAACAAACATTTATTAAAGGTACCCTACTATGTGCCAGGCAATGTGCACAAAAGGTGACTACACTGTCCCTGTCCTCAAGGCATTCACATTTTAATAGGGGAAACAACTTGTAAATAAGTATGGACATTAAAAACTACACACACACACACACACACACACACACACACAGTATTCCAAAAAATTAAAACTGCACTCAGACTTTTGGGACACTGAACATACAGACTGGAAGGAAGGCAATCTCAAAGGAAAAGGCACTGAAAAGAGTAGGGGGAGTGAAGAATGGGAAAGTTTTCCTACAAAATCTAAATGGGGTTGAATGATAAGACTCAGTTGGATGATAAAGTTGGAAGCCAGACTATAGAGAGCCAAGAAGAGAATGAGAGAAAAGGTGGAATTTGAATTCATTCTTGAAGAAATCCAGGGAAGCTATGGGGCAGAGGAGAGGAGGGAGAGCATTCTAGGCATGGGGCACAGATGGCGCAAAGACATGGGCATGGAAGGTAGTGTATCAGGCTGAAGGAGCTGGAAGTTAGCCAGTGTTGCTAGATTATAGACTGATTGGAAAGGGGTAGAGTCTAAGAAAAATGGAAAAGGACTAAGTAATAAATGCTCAACAGAGGATTTTTGTATTTGATCTTGGAGGTAACAAGGAGCCACTGGGGTTTCTTGAGTAGAGGGGATGACATGGTCGGATCTGAACTTTAGGAAAGTCATGTTGGTGGTTGAATGGAGAGTAGATTGGAGTGGGGAGAGACTGGAAGCAGGCTGACCCACTAGCAGGCTATTGCAACAGTCCAGATTTGAGGTGATGAAGGTCTGCTACAGGGTGTGGGCACTGTCAGAGGAGAGAAGGGGGCATGCAGGAGAGATGTGGTGAAGGTAGAAGCAACAAGATTTGGCAATAAATTTGATCTGTGGAGTGAGTATGAGTCAAGAATAACACTGAAACTGAGAGCCTGGGTGACTGGGAGGATGCTCTGCCCTAGATAACAATTAAGAAGTTTGGAAGCATGGAGAGTTTGAAGATAAAGGCTAGTTCAGTTTGGGAAATGTTGACTTTAAGATTTCCATGAGACATACAATTCTAGATGTCCAAAAGGCAGTTGGTGATGAAGGACTGTAGCTCAGGAGAGGGGTTAGAGCTAGACAAATAGATGTGGGAATCATCTGAATAGAAGCCAGTTGAAACCATGGGGTTGATAAGATATATGAGAGAGGGAGAGGGAGAGGGAGACAGAGGGGGAGGGGGAGGGGGAGGGGCAGGCAGCTCAGTGGCAGAGTGGATAGAGTGCCGGGTCTGGAGTCAGGAGGATCTGAGTTCAAATCTGACCTCAGACACTAGCTATGTGATCCTAGGTAAGTCAACCCTGATTGCCCTACACACACACACACACACACACACACACACGAAGGGAGTATAGAAGGAGAAGAGAAGAGGTCCAAGGACAGAGCCCTGTGGGACTCCCATGGTTTTGGACATGCCATGGATGAAGAACCAGCAAAGGAAACTGAGTATCCAGGAAAAGAAGCTGCAAATGGGTCAGGAAGGGTGAGGTTTGAGAAAAGACCATTAGATTTGCTAAGTAAGCAATCATTGGTAACTTTGGAGAGAGCATTCCCAGTTGAATGACAAGGTTGGAAAGCAGATTTAAGAGGAAAGTGAGAGGAAAACATGAGAAGGCACTTACTTGTATGTGGCCTTCTCAAGGAGGTTATCCACAAAAAGAAGAAGAGATGTGGGATGAGAAACTAATGAGAATGGATGCATCAAGGGAGGGATTTTTGAGTATGGAGGAGGCATGGTCGTGTTTGTGGGCAGGAGAGAGGCAGCCAGTAGACAGGGAGAGACCAAAGCTAAGAGTAGGATTGACAGTGGGACAGTCTGCTTAACAGATAAGAGGTCATCCTTTTGGAGATACGGAACTGGAGCTCAGCAAAGTACAGTGCAAAAACCTGGGTTCAAATCCCAGCTCTTCACCTTTCCGCCTGTGTAACCAACCTTAGGCAAGTCGTCTGACCTCTCTGGGCCTCAATTTCCTCATCTGTAAAGTGAAGGATTTGGACAAGATGACCTCCAAGGTGCCTTAGAGTTCCATATCTATTACTGAATAATCTCATTTAGTAAGTATGTAGCCTTCCAGGTTGCCAGCATAGGCGTGACAGTTAAACAGAAAATGCATAATTTTATTTTAACTGCAATTTGCCAGTGGCTGAAATTACTACCTCAACTAAGATCCTACTCTGATACCTCATTGTAGCATAGAGGAGAGACTATGTGTCCTCAAAAGCTACTCTGATCTCAAAGAGCTTCAAATACAGCCCCACCAATGGACTTTATATTGTCCAGGAACCAGCCTCTCTAAGTTCAGGAAGGCTCACTACCGGGGTGACTCCGGGGTAATGAACTTTTAGCTGTGGCATCTTTTGAAGGCTGTCTGCTAGCTTTCTGGAGGATAGAGAAAACATTGATATTAATGAAAGCAAGCACACAAGTGTTGAAAAAACAAATCGGTAGAGTATTTGTGTGTGTGTGTGTGTGTGTGTGTGTGTGTGTGTGTTGGTGTCAGAGCTAAACTAAGAATTCTAGTGCCAGGGTAAATTAATTTTAGAACACTGAGGCTTACATAGGCCAATTTGCCCCACTTGAAGGGAGTTTTGTTAGGAGAATGGGAGCCTATTCCCTAGAAAATCCAGTCCAGAGTGGGAGCATTGGCCCCCTCCAGCTTCCTGGAAAGAGATGAAAACATAGACCATAGGGAAAGGACAGGAATGTAGGAATGCCAAGGGCAGTTATACACAGCCTAGAGCCAGTGGAAGACCACCAGATGCAGGGATAGCAGACTCAGTAGTGCTTCTTAAACTGTGGGGTTGCAACCCAGTTTAAAAAGCACTGAAGGGGTTGCAAGTGGGAAAAGTTCAAGAAGCCTTGAGCTGGAGAACCTCCATGGGGAGTAAGTGCCTGTACCTCCCACTCCCCTGCCAGGCTGTGGCTTTGAGGCAAAACTCTCATTGCCCAGCGTCACTTCGTGTGCACCCCTTTGGGTCCCTGTGAAACCTCAAGCGCAGTGTTCCTACTCTCTCCCATTTCAGGCGTCTGGTGGATCGCTTGGAGAATATGCGAAAGAGTGTGGTTGGAGATGGGGTAAACCGCTGCATCCTGTGTGGGGAACAGCTGGGAATTCTGGGCTCCTCCTGCGTGGTGTGTGAGGACTGCAAGAAGGTAACTCTTTTCTCCTCCCAGTCTCCTCCTCCTCCTCCTCTGCTGAGCCCCTGTGTCTGGCCGACCCAAGGAGAAGCAATGGGGCCCCCCCAGGGCAGAGTCTTGGGTGGGGTGATTTCACCTGGAAGCTGTCAGTCTGAGGTGGGCTCCACCTGACCATGAGACTAGTGCTGGATGGGACCACAGATGATATCTATTCCAACCCTGCATTTTATAGATAATGAAACAGAGGCCCAGAGAGGTTAGATCATTTGTCCCAGGTCGCTCATTTAATAAGTATGTAGTCTTCCAAGCCAGCATAGGGGTGATGTAATAAATAAGTAATAAATAGCAGAGCTGGGATTCAAACCCAGGTCCTCTGACTCGAGCGTAAGTGATCTTTCCACTAGTTCTTTGCATCTATCAGGACTTGAATGAGGGAGAGATGCCATAGGCATTCCTTTTCCCTTCTCCTCCTCCCCCCTCCGCCACCCCACCATTCGCACCAGCCCCAGACTCCAATCCCTGAGTCTTACAAACCTAATGCAGGTTCTGTCTGGTTTTGCCCCCAGAATGTCTGCACCAAGTGTGGAGTGGAGACCTCCAACAGCCGCCCACATTCCATCTGGCTTTGCAAGATTTGCAGCGAGCAAAGAGAGGTGAGTGATTTGCTCTGACTCCAGCCTTGCTGGCTCCAACCTTCCCTGATCCAGTTCCCTAATTCCTGAGTAAGGGAAAGGGGGGGAAGGAAAGTAAGATTTCACCACCACTGTCTAGGTTTCCATCAAAGCCCCGAATACCCCTGGGTCCCAGTGACTTGGGGCATTGGAATCAACAAGAAGATGGATGCACCAAGCTTGGATACCAGCCAGCCTCCCTATGTGAGGTTAGCTGCTTACATAGCCCTCTCACATCTGGAGGATTGTCTTTAATTCTGGGCACCACATTTTGTCTGTTGTCTTCTTCCTTAGAATGAATGAGCTCCTTCAGGGAAGGGACTGTTTTGCCTCTAAGCTATTGCTTAGCTCAGTGCCTGGCACATAGTAGGTGCTAAATAAATCCTTATTGTTGTTGGTTTGACATTTTAGGAAAGACATTGATTGACAAACTGAGAGTGTCCAGAGGAAGACAATCAGGAGAGTGAAGGACCCTGATTTTTTGCCACAGGAGGAGTAATTGAAGGAACTTAAGATATTTAGCATGGAGAAGAGAAAGACTCAGCCGGAGGTTGGGGGGTGGGGGCAAGATAGCTCTATTTGAGTATGTGAAAGGCTGTCATACAAGAGAGGGATTAGCCTTGATCTGCTTGGCCCCAGACAGCAGAACTAGGAATGATGAGGGGGCTGAATGACCAGATAGGTTGGAGCAGGGGAAATCTTGTTCAGGTATGGGTTGGACTACATGGCCATCTTTAAAATCCTGCAATTCTGTGAGACAGCCAAGAAGGAGTTGGGGAAATGCTTACTGAAAAAGCAGCTGATATAATTTTCCTTCTTTATCTTTTGACATTTCTTCCCTCCCTCCCTCCTTCCCTCCCTTTCTTCCTTCCCTCCCTCCCTCCCTTCCTTCCTACCTTCCTTCCTCCCTCCCTCCTTTTTTCTCCCCCTCCTATATTCACTTTGCTTTCTTGCTTTTGTCCTTTTTCCTTTCCTTTTTCTATCTCCTCTACCCTCTTCAGATGTTCTCTTCTCTCCAGCTATTGCTCCCTCCTTCCCCTTCTCTCCCTCCCTACTCTCTTCCTCTCCCCCTCCCTCCTCTCCCCCTTCTCCCTCCCTCCCTCTCTCCCACTCTCTCACAGGATCTCCTTCTCTTTCTCTCCTTGTCTGTTTCTCTCCCACTCTCTACTTCTCTCCTCTTTTCTCTTTCCCTTGGTCTGTCTCTCTCCCTCCTCTTCCTTTCTAAGCTCTGAAATATAGATTTTTATTTAGCTATTTCAAAACAATTCAGTCAATCAATTAACAACAATTTATCAAGTGCCCATATATGTCATACTGTTGGCAGGAGAGAGTAGGAAAAATGGAGGAAGAGGCAGACAATATAGTCCTTTTTTCTTCTCCTCACTGTGGCTGACCTTTCTGCTCCTCCCTGTCCCTGTGTGCTAGGACACTGACAAATGTGACTTAGTGGACACAAAAGGAATTCCCTCCATAATGAATTTGACTAGTGGTTTTCAGTCTCCACTTGAAGACCTCTTCTTTCTTGGAGATCTTCCAAGCATAGCTGACATATAGATTGTTGTATTTCGTTCTCGAAGAGGACCAAAATGACTTCACTATGTTGGGGTCAAGGTACAGTGTGTCCAACCATGGCTGATCAAACCAATGTGGGCTCAGAAGGCTCTACCACAGGTTGGACTCAAATAGTCCATAGAACCACAGGAGGATGACCACTCATCAGGTATGCTAAGGAGAAGAATCAGGGGTTGGAGTAGCTGGCTACTGAGGTCCCTTCTACCTCTCAAATTCTGTGATTCTCTGGCCTCCATCCCCTTCCGCTGCTGGGTGACTAAACCACAAATGATGCAGTCAGGAGAGGATCTGATTCCCTTATGCCTTGGGCCTCTTGGAGGACTTTAGTGGGGGAGATCAAGGGGCCCACAAGAGGAGAGAGGAGGCCACATCCTATGCAATGGCTCAGAGAAACTTGAAAAGATACTTGAAAAGAATCACAGAATCACCAATTTGAGAAGTGACCTCAGCAGTCATGTAGTCCAACCTAGATGTGAAAGGAGCCACCCACTATAAAATACCCGACAGGAAGTCATTGAATCTTTGTAGAAGTCCTCTGAGGAGGGAAAACCTACCGCCTCTCCAGGCAACCCATTTATTTGGGGACAGCTCTCACTGTTGAGAACTTTTCTCTGATATTGAGCATAAATGTGACTTCCACCTGCTGCTCCTGGTTCTGCTTTTTGGGGTCACAAAGAACGCAGCTGCTGACTGAACAGGGTGTTGGTTGCCGAAGGTTATGTTGAAGGTTGTGGCGATTTCTTAAAATAAGACAACAATAAAGTTTGTCCCATTGATCAACTCTTCTTTCACTTGAATGCTTAGCAACCAGGGTTGTAGGGTAATTAATTGGCCTCATTTCAATATTGTTGTGTCTCATTGAATTGGGAGGCCCAAGGAGAGGGAAAGATAGGAATAGCAGGTTGGTGGAGCAGTCAGGACACACATCGCATTTATAGATTAAGTTTGCTATATTATAGGGGCACGGCATGGTGCCCCAGAGCAATTACAATTGTAACACCAAAGATCTCACAGATCACCATTACAGATATAATACTAATGAAAAAGTTTAAAATATTGTGAGAATTACCACAACGTGACACAGAGACGCTACGTGAACAGATGCTGTTGGAACAATGGTGCAATAGAACACAGGGTTGCCCCAATTTGTAAAACACCAAAACAAACCAAAACAAACAAACAAACAAAATGCAATGTCTGTGAAACACAATAAAATGAGATATGCCTACAACAGCTAACATTTATATAGTGCTTACTATGTGCCAGTCACTGTACTAAGTGCTTTCCAATTATTATCTCATTTAATTCTCTGTGAGGTAGATGCTGTTATTATCCGCACCCCCTTTTTACAGGTGAGGAAACTGAGACAGGTAGAAGTTGTTTTTTTTTTAAGTTACTAGCCCAGAATCATCCAGCTAGCAAGTATCTGAGGCTAGATTTGAACTCAGATCTTCCTGACTCCAGGATAGGCACTCTACCCACTGGATCACCTAGATACCCCTAGCATAGTACATCTGGGCCAGGTGACTTAAATTCATCAAAGGCGGCTGGGAGTTCTCTTACTAGCTCTACTACTTATTTGGAATATAAATTCCTTTTCAGCCATCTTTGTTATGTCATTTCCAGAGCAAAGGTCATTCTTCTTGTTAGAGAACTAAGAAAATTCCATTTTTCTTGTCCTTACCTTCCCTCTCCAGCCTCAACTCAACCTGAGCTTGAGCATTCCTGATGCCATTTTTACACGATCATGCTACACTTATACTTGTCTTCCGGTACCTGGCCTCCCTTCTTTAGATTTCTCTTTAAAATTAAAGTTGGTTTGTCTCTTCAGATATTGGTCGCTTTAGATATTGCCTTCCACCTCCCCCACCATAGGAATGGTTTCCTTTTGTCTTCAGAATTCTATTCTTGAGCATTTCACGTTTCTCCTGGGCTGACTTGCCCTGTAGAAGTTTATCCCATAGGATCCTACCTTTCCTTTCTCTATATCCTTTGAAATCTGCTTTCCTGTAAACTAGGATGAATGTCAGGCTATGCCTGGATTTCTCTTCTTCTATGCAAACTCCGGGTGGGAGTGGTTGCTTTCCCCTTCTCTTGCCCCAGGGTTCCCATAGTTACCACCCCAACAATGAGCTCCTTCCAAATGGAGAAAACCAAGTGCAAGTCAAATCAAGTCAAGATATCCAGGATAAAGTTTTCTTCACTTTTTGAAGAATGAAATTATCAATAAGTCAAGTCTATAAATTATTAACTGTTCTGCTTTGGGGGAAGGAGGAGGAGAAGGGAAGGGAAAGGAAAGGAAAGGAAGGAGAGAGAGAAAAAGACAGAGACAGAGAGTGAGAGTGAGAGCAGGAGAGCACTCCAATTAATGTCTAAATAATTAAAGCCCATTACTTCAGCAAAGATGATGTAGTAGGAAGCAGTACAGACTAGCTCCCCCATTTTGTTGTGCTGTTCGGTTATGTCCAACTCTCTATGACTCTATTTGGGGCTTTCTTGGCAAAGATGCTGGAGTGTTTGGCCATTTCCTTCTCCAGCTCATTTTACAGATGAGGAAACTGAGGCAAACAGGTTTAAGTGACTTGCCCAGGGTCACACAGCTATAAGTGTCTGAGGCCAGATTTGAACTCAGTCTTCCTGACTCCAGGCCAGGCACTCTATCCACTATGACACCTAGCTGTTTAAGCTCCCCCATAGCCATTCCAATTAAGGATCTAAATGAGCACCAGACTGAGTAGCAATGTAGGAATCAAAGGAGAAATCAGTGAGTCATCTTCCTATTGCAAGATCATAAATTCAATCCAAAGGCAAATGATCAAGGCAGGAACTATGGAAGCGGGATAGGCTGAGAATTTGGGCTAAGCCCCTGGGCTCTGAACAGGGTCACCCACAGCATTGTTGCTTTGACCCCAGAGCACGATTGATGACTTAGTCCCGGGGTTGAAAACAGGGATAATCAGCCTTCCAGCTAGCTAACAGAGACTAGGACTGGTGACTATCTACTGAGACTCTATGTTGAGAGGTAAGTCTTCCTTTATGCTACTGAAACTCAAATAGGTGTCTACAGCCTGGGTTGTCCAGAAAAGCGGTGATCCAGTTCATGCCCTCAATCAATCCATATAAAATAAGGCCTCCTGAAAACGTGCAGTAGGCTGGCCCAAGATGCCCCTATAACTACCAAAGAGCATAGAACTCAGTGTCTAGAGAACATGGTGTTAGGATTCTAGGTGAGTCAGGCCAGGAGCACACAAGGTCATGGCAGTCTTCCCAGAAGTGTGCAGAGTCTACCAGGGGTGGGAAACCTGCAGCCTTGAGGCCACACATGGCCCTCTAGGTCCTCAAGTGCAGCCCTTTGACTGAATCCAAACTTCACTGAATTCTGTTCTAGCCTAACTGACAAAAAGTTCCAATACTCGAAGTAAGGCTGGAAAATGAATAAACAGAAGAAGATAAAGAACTGTTAGGGTGTCAGGGATCCCAAGAAGAGAACAATAGCAAAACACCTATAAGAAAAGCCTTAAAGAGAAACACAGCTTGGCCACAAATTTGCTTAAAATTTCTAGAAGCCAAGAAGACCTAAGTTCAAATCTGGCCTCAGATACTTATTAGCTCTGTGACCCCTGAGCAAGTAACTTCACCTCCATTTGCCTCAATTTCCTTATATGTAAAGTGGGGATAATAATAGCACCTGCCTTCCAGGGTTGTTGTGAGGATCAAATGAAACAATATTGTAAAGCGCCTAGCTCAGTGCCTGACATATAGTAAGCTCTATGTAAATGTTAGTATTATTATTATTATTATTAAGATGATATTATAGATAATTGAAGTCCCCCATCACAGCTGCATCATACCTTTGCTCCCGACTTGTGCTGTTTCCCAACCTACTCATCTATTCATTCTCAATTACAAAAACACGTTTCTCCCTCCATTGACTTGCACCCAAATATTCTCCACTATGCTTTTCTACTCTAGTTCCTGGATTTCCTCACTTGAGTATACCATATTGATATATAATACTGCATGACCTCCCTTTCCCTACTCCCATGGGGCTTGGGAAGTACCAGGGGAAGGATGGATAGATAGATAGATAGATAGATAGATAGATAGATAGATAGATAGATGGATGGATAGATAGATAGATAGATAGATAGGTAGATAGATGAGAGAGCTGGAGGGAGGGAGGGATTGAAAGATAGACAGATGAGAGAGTTGGAGATATAGAAGAGAAAGGTGATAGAAGATAAAGATAGATGAAGAGATTTGATAAAGGGATAGCTAGATTGATAAGAGAATTGAATGGATGGATGGGTAGATAGAAGTGAAAGATAAAATGATAGAAATTATATGGATGTATATATATTCATGAACAAAAAATTTTTAAATAAGGTATACTATACCTATCCAAAGCCATAGTCCAGTCATGAGTTTCATCCCACCAAACTGCACTGACAATAATGAAGTGAGATGTATCTCTTTGCATTAGGACCTCAAATTCCCATGGTGCATTTATGTATAAACATTTCAGGTCATGGATTTTACCACTGGCTCCTTTCTTGGATTTCATCTTTCTTCATTATAGCTACTCTCTATAGTATATAGCTTGGGGAATAAATATAGATAGTTTTCTACTTTTTTTAGGCCAAAGCTCTTCTGATTAGATTTGCAAGACACCCAGCAAATACATTCTTATCAGCATTTGTTAGATGTGCTTCATCTCTGGTCAGGAAACTGTTATCCCTGTGTTTCATACTTGTGGTCCAGAAGTCCAAATCCTATTCTCAGATACCACCTTCTTATCAAGCAGTTAATTTCTTATATATGTATATGTATGTGTATCTGTATATCCATACACAGGCATGTATGTATATATGTACACACATGTATATGTGTACTTAAACATATATGTGTATGTGTGTATATGCATATGTATTTCTGTTTTAAAGTAAACAGGGAAAGAAGGCTAGAGTTCTATTCCCAGCCTGAGCTAGGTCACCACCTCCCGTGCCATTTGCCTTTCTTCTTTCAGGTTTGGAAGCGCTCTGGAGCATGGTTCTTCAAGGGCTTCCCCAAACAAGTGCTCCCTCAGCCCATGCCAGTGAAGAAATCCAAGCCTCAGCAGCCACCCACTGAACCCAGCTCCTCAGAGCCACCCACCCTAGAGCCCAAGCACCATCCCCGAACACCTGGCCGAGGTAAGATGATGGGAGGGCAGATTTCCTCCTTGGGTCAAGTTGTTCCATCGTGGGACTAGAAACCCAGACCACACCCCAGAGTTCAAGTTCCTCTAGATATGAACAAATATACCAGTGCTTTGAGCACTGAACTGGGAGTCAGGATGTCTGGCTCTCAATCACAGCCTCATCTAGTCCCTTCTCTGTGGTTATCATTCCAAATGGCTGGGACCTGTTTCCAAAGTAGAACTTTTGGGGAACCAAAGGCTTTAATCAGTACACAAGAGGGTCTCAAAGTGCTAAAAGAGCAGAGGATAGAGAGGTCCTTTTGGAGAGTTGGAAGTCTAAGGCTAAGGGAGTCATCATGGAGGAGGTGAAGGATGGATGGGCCTTTAATGAGTGGAGATGGGAAGGGGTAGGGAGGACATTCCAGGTGCACAGAATTGTGTAAACAAAGGCATGGGACTGGGGAAGTTCCAAGGGAAGAATTTCACTGCCAGAATTGCTTATCTCCTTATATTTCTTAGGCCCAGGAGAGGCTGGCCTCCCTGGAGAACATGGTAAGGGAATGGGGACTGTCCCCATGCATGCAGTCCCACCTTCTTACTCCATGCTCTGCTCGCTAAGAGCTCCTGGCTTTGCTGTAACATCTTGAGAGTCCTTGGCTTTTAGATTCCTGGATACCCCAAAGCTTCTCCCTCAACTTCTTTCCATCCTTCCCTTCAGTCTTGAGTCTGCAGGGGATCCCCGCCTCTCCTTGCTTCCCTTCCTGAAGATGCATTGGGTTAATAACAAAAGCCTCCACACCCACCATATCCATCATATGTTGGGTGGCTGTGCCTCAGGCTTGTTTAGTCTGGTGCTCTCCTTTAGCAGATATAGCAAGCTTTAGATTGGCAAAGGCCTTGTTTGGAGAGGGAGCATGGAGTAGGGGCTAGAAAGCTGACCCTGGGGTCAAGAAATTAGTCCCCCATTGGACACATGCTGGCTGGCCATGCAACCTCAGGCAAGTCATTTGTTTGTTCTAGGCAAACGCTCTAAAGACTATAAGAGGTAGAGAAGGTGAGGCAGTGGATAGAATACCCAACCTGGAGTCAGGAAGATCCAAGTTCAAATCTCGCCTCTGACACTTACTAGCTGTATGACCTTGGTCAAGTCATTTAACCTTTGTTTGACTCAGTTTCCTCAAGTATAAAATAGGGATAATTATAGCACCTGGGCAGCGGATAGAGTGGTGGGCCAGGAGTCAGGAAGACTCATCTTCCTGAATTCAAATCTTGCCTTAGATACTTACTAACTGAGTGACCCTGGGCAAGTCACTTAACTCTGCCTCAGTTTCCTCATCTGTAAAATGAGCTGGAGAAGGAAATGGCAAACCCCTCCAGTATCTTTGCCAACAAAACCCCAAAAAATGTCACAAAAGCTGGACCAGACTGAAAAATTACTGAGACAATAATAGCACCTAACGGGGTCACAGAGAGTCAAAGATGATGGAAAGGACTTAACAACAACAACAAATAGGATGCCTACTATGTGCCAGGCACATAGTAGGGCTAAGTGCTTTTTTTTCACTATGATCTCATTTGATTCTCACAACAACGCTAGAAGGTGAGGTGTTATTATTATCCCCATTTTACAGATGAGGAAACTGAGGACAAGAGACTTGCCCAATGTCACATAGTAAGTATCTGAGGCAGGATTTGAACTCACGTGTCTTCCGGACTCCAGGCCCAGGGAAACAAGGAAAGTAGGGCAGGTGGCGGTTAAGTAGCTTACTAAGGGCCCTGGGCCCTTCTGAGGCCATCTTTGACCTCGTGTCGTCTGGACTCCAGGCCCAGGCCCTCGGTTTCCTTACCTGTAGATTCATAGATTGAGAGCTAGATGGCGCCTTAGAGACCCTATGGTCCAACACCTTCATTTTACAGGTAGGGTATATGAGTGACTTGGCCATAGACACACAGGTAGTGTCAGAGGCAGGATTTGAATCCAGATCCTCTTCATAAAACAAGGGCGCTGGCCTAGATGGCTCTGAGGTCCCTTTGAGCTTTAAATCTGTGAATCGTCCTATGATGACACCACCTGTGTGGTGACCAGGCCATGATCACCACCACCTATGATCTTGACCAAGAGAGGAAGTAAAGTGGAAAGGGCATTGGATTTGGGGTCAGGAGACTTGAGTTTAAATCTTGACTGTGCTGTGTAACAGCCGTGTGACCCTGAGTAAGTCACTTCCCTTCAAGAAGGGATCGGATCTGCCTTCAGCCATACATGCTAGTAAGTGCCAGAGTCAAGATTCGAACCTGGGTCTTCCTCACTCGGGGTCGAGCTCTTTTTTCCATGATGGCATGTTTCTCCTGCTATGGGAGAAATGGAATCCTTGTCATCTCCCCCATACCACGTGTCCATCCTGTACCACCAGAAAAATGACTCTGCCTTCTCCTTCCTTTCCCCCAGGAGATGCCAAGGACAAGAGGGGCGTGGGCCAGAAATCAGGTTTGTTTCCTGGAGGGAGATTGGCTCTGATTGGAATAGGAGGTGATTCAGAGTCCTGAGTCCTGGCTCTCCCAGGCTGGGCACATCCCCTTTTCTAGGACTGAGGGTCGGGCAGGGGAGGAAAAAAAAGCTCACAGCTTTTCCCGTCTTCTTATTCCTTATCTAGCTATGGCTCGGAGCTCCCTGTATCCCTGACATGCTCCCAAATAGCTGGTGATGTTTCCAGGGCTGGTGTTTGTTATCGCTGGTTTTTAATTGTCTTATTGCTTGGCCCTTTCACCTGGGATTTGTGTGGTTGTATGGACCCCATAAGTCACTGCCAAGTTAGTCAACCCCCAGTCTACATGGAGAAGGCAGCATCTCTCATTTTCTAGCAATCTGGCAGCATAGTATACCAGCTACTTACAGGAGACAAATTCTTTGGTCAGTTCCAAACATCTCCTTCCTCTAGTCTGTGCCTGTTGGCTCAGTGGTCAGTCATTGATCTGGAGCTGATTCTAAAAGGTCTTCCTTTGCATCTGGGAGGTGCCATACCCATCTCAGTGTGGTCCGATGGTCTCCAGTCAGGGTCATAGGTCCATTGTGGACTGTCAGAGCCAGCAGAGATCTCAGGTCTCTCTAGACCAAACCATTCATTTGACAGATGGGAAAACTGAGTCCCTGACAAGGGAAGTGAACAAGGTTCAAGGTCACATGGTGAGTTAGCAGCAGAGCAAAGACATGAACTCAGATCTCCTGACACCTTACCTGGAGTTCTTCCCACTGCCTGGAGGAAATTGAGGTCCAGAAAGGTATCACAGAATTAAAGCTGGAAAAGACCCTAGGGGCCATCCAATCCAGCCTCCTCATTTTATAAGTGAATACATTGAGGCCCAGAGAAGTTAATTGGCTTGCTCACAGTCACTCAGGTAAAAAGTGACAGAGTGGGGATTTGAACCCAGGTCACCTGTCCAGGTCGTTATAGGACCTTAAATGCCAGGCTAAAGAATTTATATTTTATCCTAGAGGCAGTAGGGAACCATTGAAGTTTCTTGAGTAGTAGGGTGACATGGTCAGACTTGCCCCTTTGGAAACACACTGTGGCAGCTCTATGAAGGATGGACTAGAAAGGAGCGAGACTGAAAACAGAGAGACCCTTTCCTTTACCTGTCCTCCTCCCCTTCTGCTTGCCCCTTTTCTTCCTCCCTGCCTCCCTGCCTCCCTCTCTCTCTCTCTTCCTTCCTTCCTTCCTCCTTCAGAATTGTATCCTTTTTTTAAACAAATGCTTTGCCTTTCAGGTCCTGAGCCTGCCCCTGCTCCTGGAAGGGGCAGCTATGGCCCCCCAATGCGCCGGGCCTCAGAGGCTCACATGAGCTCCAGTGGAACAGACTACACAGGCAGGGATTCTGAAGGCCGGGACTACGGCCCAGGTGGGGCCACTGGGGGTGATGCCAGTCGGAGTCCAGCAGGTGAGGGGGGGTCAGCCCAAACTGGCTTCTTGAAGGAGGCAAACTTGGCACAGGATACGAAAGAAAGGGAGAGCTATGGGCTAGTGGGGTGATGGTGGGAGCAGAAAGGAAGAAAGGAATCATTCACTCCAAGATCAAAACTGAAAGGGACCTCAGAGGCTGTTGAATTGAACCCCATTTGTCTTAAAGATGAGGAAACTGAGGCAGACAGGGATTAAGTGACTTGCCCAGGGTCACACAGCTAGTAAGTGACTGAGGCAGGATTTGAACTCAGGTCTTCCTGATTCTAGGCCCAGATTTGTATTGAAAGACTCGCCTAGTGCCATGACCTGCTAGCTGGGATTTATAGGATCATAAATCTAGAGCTGAAGAGAGCCTTGAGGACAACAGAGTCCAACCATTTTGGTGTGATATAGTGGATAGAGGGCCAGCCTCAGAGACTTGGGTTCAGTCCTGCTTCTGACACATACTGGCTGTGTGACCCTGGATAAGTCACTGAACCTTTCGTTGTCCTAGACAAGAGCATTAAGACTATACCTTGGAAGTTACCAATCTCATTTGGGAGGAGTTTCCTTGCCAGGGAGCTCCTGGTACCAAAGAAATTAGAGGTCCTGTCCCTATCTTTCCATTTTAGACATGAGGAAACTGAGTCTCAGAGAGGTGAAGTTGATTTGCTCCAAGGTACTTGGCTTCCATTTTTCTGATCTGGAAAATGAAGGGAGTGGCCCCAAAAGGTTCCTTTTAGCTCTCCATCTGTGATCTTGGGTGGAATTTGAATGCCACTGGTCCTCCAACTCCCAATCTGGGGCTCTGTGCCAGGACACCAGCTTGTGTCTTGTGGAAAAGATGTCACACTCATTCTCACACTTGTCATCCCAAAGGGTGGAATCAGGTACAGTGAGTGGGAATTGCAAGAGCAGATTTCAATGTGATGTTAGAAAAAAACAACTCCAAAGTTTTTTGGAGAGTTGTCCCAGCTGACCCTGGGGGCTATGGGCTCCCTTTTCTTGGAGGTCACCAACCAGAGGGGATGTCACAGAAAGGAGTCTTGTTTCAGGGCTGGACTGGGCCAGAAGGCCTTCAGGGTCCCTCCCAGCTTAGCTATTCTAGGATGAGGCGTGGGTGGCTGTCAGTGGCCAGGGTGGAGTGAGCAATGCCCCCCTAGAGAGGAATCAGGAATGAATGCTAACTCAGGCCCCACACTTTGAAAGATGCTGAGTTGGCGGCTTTATTCGGCTGCAGCTCTCCCCCACTGGCAAGCGTCCCAGATGTCTTCAATTCCTCAGCTATGCTTGGAATATTTAATGGGAGGCTGCCGGCAATACCAATCACGTAATCCTCTTGTCCCGGCCAGATGGCAGCTTAGCTTTCCTTTCTATGCGAGGTTGTGTTAACATCAAACCAAGAGGCTGAGTATTAAGGCTCGGTATCAGTCCCTGAGTCTCTAGTCTTTTACTCGGCACCTGAAATCATGCCTTGGCTGCTTACGGTATCAGCTCCTGTCCCTTCTTAGCCACGGATCTGGGCAGTGCGGCTTCTGTTTAATCTCACATCCCTCCCACCCCACTCCCCTTCTTTCTATAAGACTGGGCTTCAAGGATTATTTCTTTTAACAATAAAGAAGGGTCCCTCTCCCCCTAACAAACACTGGGGGAATTTTCTCTTTTACATTCACAAGAAAAGAATATTGATAAGGTCATCGCTCTGAAAGGAAGGCTGGATATGAGGTCAGAGGACCTTTGTTCTAGTCATGCCTCTGCTAATTAATGTGTGATCTTGGGTGAGTCACTTCCCAGACCAGATGACCTCCAAGGTCCTGTGCAGCTTTGAAACTAGGACCTTGTGAACCCTTGCAACTGTGTAACCCTGGGCAAGTCACTTCTCTCTCGGGCTAGATGAGCCCTGAAGTCTTTTTAGTTTTAAATCCTATGACACAAGAGCTGTAAAATGAGAGGTTGGACTAGATAGTCTCTCCCAGATTTAAAATCCTTTGAATCCATGATCCTCTGGTGCTTGATTTAGTGCTTGACTTAACTATGCTAGCCTATCATTTAAGGGGTAGCTAGAGGGAGTGCCTGGCCTGGAGTTGGAAGGCCCTGAATTCAAATTCAGCCTCAGACACTTACTAGCTGTGTGACCATGGGCAAGTCACTTTACCTCTGTTTGCCTCAGTTTCCTCCTCTCTAAAATTAACTGGAGCACCAATGGCAAACCACACCAGTAGCTCAGCCAAGAAAACTGTAAATGGGGTCACAGAGAGTTGGACATGACTGAAACAACTGAACAATGGCAAACAATACAGGAAAGATACAAAGCGCTCTAGAGAGATTACTAGACTTAGAGCTGGGAGTCCCCCTGGTCTTCATCTAATCCAAACCCTTCTTTTTCTAAGGCCAATAGGAGTTAAGTGACTTGCCTGGGGTCATTTCCCACCAAATTTAATGCTCTGGGCACTCTGCCCTATGGCCCCTCACAAGAGACAGAGCGTGCCAATACTTAGGGTCAGAAGACCTGGGTTACAATCCTGCTTCTGGCACCTCACTCCAACACTCACTCCATCACTTGCCCTTTCTCAATCCCAGGATCTCCCTCTGTAAAATCAAAGGGCTGGACCAGACCTCTTCATCAGATTGAAGGAATCAGGGAAGGCTTCTAGGAGGTAGTGATGCTTGGAATGAGTTTTGAAGGATAGGTTGAAATTCCACTAGGTTGGAATGAGCCTAGTAGGGTGACTATAGAGGAGAAGGCACTCCAGGAAGAAGAAAGCATGAGCAAGAGTGTGGAGGTGGATAAATGCAGGGCATGTTCTGGGAACAAGTAGCTCAGTTTCAATGGAATATAGAATAGACTTAATCATGCTAAAGGAGAATCAGTCAAAGGACCCAGGGGTGCTTAGCTTGAAGACGATTCAGATATGATTGCTGTCTTCAAGGACATAGGGTCAGAGTTTTAAATCTGAAAGGGGATTTAAATATCCTCAACTTTGATCCCCTTCCTTTATTTTACTGAGGAGGAAACTGGGGCCCAGACAGAGGTAAAGTAACTTGCCCAGGGTCAAAAAGCTAAGAAATGTCTGAAGCAGGATTCAAGCCCAAGTCTTCCTGACTCCAGGCTCAGTGCTCTTTAAACCAGACCACACTGCCTCTCACCCTTTCAGGAAGGGTTGTCATCTGGAATCAATTAGCCAATAAACAAGCATTGACTAAGCACCTACTAGGTGGCTGATACTATGCTGGGCCCTAGAAAGACAAAGACGAAAATATAATACAGTCCCTGCTTACTTTCTGTCAAAGCAAACAACATGTACATATGAAAAGGTAACTAGACAAATAGAGAGATAGACAGATGGATGGATGGATGGATGGATGGATGGATGGATGGATGGATGGATGGATGGATGGATAATTAGATGGATAATTAGATGGATAGACAGAAAGATAGGTAGATAGATGGATGGATGGTTAGATGGATGAATAATTAAGTAGATAATTAGATGGATAGATGGATAGATAGATAGATAGATAGATAGATAGATGGCATTTATTAAGCACTTACTATGTACCAAACACTATGCTAAGCACTGGGGACAAATGCAAGCAAACAGGACTAGCTAGGTGGTGCAAGCGGTATCAGTCCTGGAGTCAAGAGAACCTGAGTTCAAATCTGACCTCAGACACTTACTAGCTGTGTGACCCGGGGTAAATCACTTAACCTTGATTGCCTCAAAAAAAAATGCAAGCAAGATAATCTCCACTTTCAAGGCTTACATGCTAATAGGGAAGATAATACATGAAAAGGGGGGTAGAAATCGGGTTGAGGTGGTGGTAGGGAGATGGTTGTAGATGAAGAGGAAAACTCTAGAGAGTCAAGTCAGAAGGAAAGCATAGCTGAGGGGCCCTCCTGAAATAGTGGTCCAGGTAGTCGGTTACCGTATTTACCATATAGGTAAATATGTTACGTGATACTGGACTCATTCTGCTTGACCGGAGATGACAGAGTGAAGGGTAGAAATTTCACGAAGGCTGCATGGAGTAACGCCTTCACAATGAGAACTGTTCCAAAGTGGAATGGCCAGCCTCAAGAGGCAGTGGGTTCGCCATCAGCAGAGGTCAGAGCCTGGATGGCCACTTGAGAATGTTGTAGAAGGGATTTCTGGTCAGGCATACATTGAACTCCACAGCCTCTGGCATCCCTTATAGCTCTGACGTTCTGGGACTCTGGGATCCCAGCTACCTGGCAGAAAATCCACAAAATGATGTAATTACAACTCTTTCACTCCTGTCAGAAAGAGCTGACTCACTTTGTTATAAAAGGCTTAGTCACACCTGGTGGCCTGTGGATGCTAATGAATCAGGGTAATCCCCAGTCTAAATATATTTGAAGAGGCTGGGGATGAGTTATAATTTTGGAACAAACGGCAGAGCCCTCAACACTGGTGGTATCTGCTCAAGGAACTCAACACTAAAGAATTTTAGGCTTCTTCATGGACTTACATCTTGATATTTCAACATAGAGGAAACCAAATCACTCTTGGCCTTGCTTGGGTCTCTTGGAGTAAGGCCCATGGCTATGGAAGCCCCAATGTCTCTGGGATGCTCATTCCTGCTGTTAGCTGGTCCAGAGTGTCGCCTGGGTGGGAGAAGCCTGAGAAGTCGTGGACACAGGCCAGGACCGGGGAAACTAATGGAACGAGCCTAATGGGACCAGCTGAAGAATCCCCCTAGCAAGAGATCAACATATGTTTATTAAGAGGTCTGCAATCAATCAACATAGATTTATTAAGCACTTGCTGTGTGCCAAGAACTGTATTAAGCACTGGGGGATAAAGGGAGAACAATGTCTATTGGGGGAGATAATGCATATGCATAGACAACATATATGCAAAATGAGTACAAAGTGATTGGCAGGGGTGGGGTAGGGAGGAAAGAGCAGGATTAATAACTGGGGGGATGAGGAAAAGTTTCACATAGAAGCCTGCGTAGTAGAGAGAACCCTGGATTGGAGTCGGAGGGCATCGATTTGAATCCTGGCCTTGCTACTTATTAAATCAACAAATCATTTAACTTCAGCTTTAGAGCTGGATAAGACCTTCAAAGCTGTCAAGTCCAATACCCTCATTTTACAGATGGAGAAACTGAGACCCAGAGAGGTAAATAAACTGACTTGCCCAGAGCCACACATCTAGTAATTGATCCAGTTCTCAAACTCAGGTCTTCCTGATTCCAAGTCCAGTATTCTGTCCATTGTACAATCTACCAGTTCCATTTATTTATGTCATGTGCAAGGCAGTGTGGCATAGTGGATAGAGAGCTGGTCAGGATGACTGGGGTTTGAGCCCCACCTCTGAAATACACTGACTGTGTGACCCTTGGCAGTGCCTCCAGGAAATTGGCTAAGAGTTTCCTCACCTGGAATTCCCCTACACTGATGTATAGACAAACCACTTCTCCCTCTTTGGGCCTCAGTTCACTCATCTGTAGAATTAGGGGTGTGGGCAAGATGGCCTCTGAGGTCCCTATGATCTTTGTCATTCTTATGTGATAGTAATAGAAAGAAAAAAGAAAAAGATTCCTTGCCTTCAATGGGCTTATGTTCTGCTGAGGAATTATGAACATTTGTGTACATTAGATAGATAGAGAGATAGAGAGATAGACAGACAGATGTAGACAGATAGACAGATAGATAGACAGGATAGATAGATAGATGGATGGATGGAAAGGTAGATAGGTAGGCAGGTAGATAGATAGACAGATGCAGACAGACAGACAGATAGATAGACAGGATAGATAGATAGACAGGATAGCTAGCTAGCTAGATAGATGGATGGATGGAAAGTAGATAGGTAGGTAGGTAGGTAGATAGATAGATAGGTAGATAGATAGACAGACAATCAGGATAATTTGGAGTAGCACCTGAACTAAGCCTAGAAAGGACCTAAGTTAGATGAGACAGGAGAGCAGGGGATGCATCCCAGTCATGGGGAATAGGCTATGGAAAGGCAGGTAGATGAGAAATGGAACATTGAGGCTTGGGAACAAAATATCAGTTTAGCTGGAATATAGACTGCATGAAGAGCGATGATAGAATAATAAGTCTGAAAATTGATGCAGGAGCCAGATTTGGAGGGTTTTAGATAGCAGGATTTTGTTTTATCCCAGAGGTAATAGGGAGCCATTGAATATTCTCGAGCTGGGAAGCAGTATGGTCACATCTTTGTGTGCATTAGACAGATTTTTTTTTTGACAAGTGTGTCAGTGAATCAAAGGATTAGAAAGGAGAAAAATCAATACCAGGAATGAAGGATGTGATTGTCTCATTGAATTTCATGCTGGTCAGACCACTCCTGGAAAATTGCATCCATGTCTAAGAGAGCTGTTGGCAAGTTGTAATGTGTCCATTGAGGAAGACAAATATACAGGATAGGAAGGGGCCTCAGTTTCTCTCCTCCCCATATAAAAAGAAGATGAACTTTTATCTCTAAGATCTCTTCTAGTTTTGAAGTCTTACAATTCCCAGTAACTGACTCTTCCAGACAGAGAAAGCAGGAAAAATGACAGAGACAGACATTTTTAGTGGGATACAACATGGGCAGGAAAGATGGAAAGCCCCAATCTAGGACTATCCAGCCACTTGGGGGCTAGTGGTCTTATTGGCCTGTGCTTGAAATGTTAATGATGGTTTTTCCTTTGTCCCTTCCAGGTTTGAGAAGGGCCAACTCAGTTCAGGCCTCCAGACCCTCCCAAGCATCCAGCCAAAGTGCCGCAGCTCAGCCTGGTCCCCCAGGTAGGGCTCCATCCATCCTCTATCAGATCCACCTCACAATAGTTTAGAAAACTATTCTCCTTCTCCTTCACCCAAATGTTTTTGTGAGTCAAACTACAGACATTTGGGGTGCAAGTGAGGAGAAGGCACCAAAGAGCTTTGAAACCATTAGGTGGGGAGAGGGGTCTTATACACCGAGGGGTGGGTGCTAGACAGGGATGTACTGGTAAATGTTTAACCAGTATCTCTTCAAAAAAAATGTAGAACAACACATTTTAAAGTTTAATCTAAACGAATAATACAAGTCTAGACGGTCAACAAAATAATAAGCCCATGCCCTAATTTGTGATATTTGCCGATATCCAAGGTATAAATGCGTACACTGAAAATTTAGCTATCAGTTCTCTTGCGTGAGATAGCTCCCAGAACTCTCTTGGTCCTACATCTAGGAAGTGGCAGCCCTTTGCAAAGGAGTCATATATAGTCTAGCCTTATGCTTGTCACGGAGGAGGTTCCAGAGGAGTATGAGACATGGTCCTTGCCCTCAGCTACAGCCACACTTAGGAGAAATGGCATTTGACACTGGGAGGTTTGCACACTCTATAAATATGATTTCTTTTGAGCCTCACAGAAGGGCCCATGAAGCAGGTCCTATATCATCATCCCCATTTTAAAGATGAGGGAAACAAGGCTTGGAAAGAGAAAGTGATTTGCCCATGGTTACAGAGCTACCAAATGTGAGAAATAGAATTTGAACCCATGCCTCCCTGACTCTAGTCCAGATGTTTGAGTGATTTTTGGCAAATCTCTCTATGCTCAAGGTTAGAAGCAACCTTAGGAACCATCTAGCCTAGCCTGTACCTGAACAGGACTCTCTTCTCCAATAGCCTTCGTTTGAAGACCTCCAAAGACTAGGTGATCTATATCCAAGGTCCTTTCCAGTCCAGTTGCCTATGAAACCTATGTATGCAAATACAGAGAATTGAACAAGATGGTAGATATATGAAAAAGGCAGGACAAAGAATGATGACAGGTCTCAAAACTGGGACAGCTGTGTGGGCTGAGTGCCCGATGGGGCAGCAGAAGGGGGACTAGATTAGAATTAGAGGACCAAATTTGATTTGGTTTGGGTACTTACCTTCTATAGGACCTTGGACAAGTCACTCCTCTTTCCTGGGCCTCCATTTCCTCATCTGTAAAATGAGAAGGTTGAACTGGATGGCCTCTAAGATTCTACTGGCTCTAAATCTATGATCCTATAAGCTCCCTGGGGGTCAAGGAGTAAGGGGTGAGGAAGGTGAAGGAGGTCAACCAGAAATATCACAGTAGCTTGCATGAGTAGAGACTTATTTCTTAAGTTGCTTTTAATTTTTTTAGTTACCAAAAATCTATTTTTCTCTCTCCCAACATTCACCCATTGGAAAAATAGAAAGAAAAAACAAAACTCTTGCAACATATATGTATAGTCAAGTTAAATAAATTCCTGCCATGGCAGTGAGATGCCTTAAAGAGCTAAAACTGGGGAGTTTCTAATGTATATAAGTCTTTCTATAGAGCATAGAAATGTGTCTGATTGTTGTTATCATCATTTTCATTGTCATTCGCTGCTCCATCTCTCTTTCTCATTGACTGATTGGGCCCCCAGGGGCCAGCAGACCAGGACCAAGCACAGCTGGCAGATTTCCAAATCAAAGACCAGGTAACTCTCCATGGTCTTCATCTTCCCTATCCTTACAATTTGTTCATGTGCCTGCTGGGAGGCAGTAGATCCCTCTTCCTTCCTAGGGTTTTCAAGTAAGGGCTAGATGACCACCCGTTAATTGATCAGCAAGCATTTATTCAGCACCTCCCATGTATCAGACGTTGTGCCTAATGCTGGGAACGTAAAGACAAAAATGAAACCATTCCTGCCCTCAAGGAAAGTACAATTTACATAGATGAAGGGATACAAAATGGATTGTATCATTCGTGTCCATGGTACAATGAAAATGGCACTGGCATGGGAATCAGAGAAGGTGTTCAGATCCCACTTCTGACACCACTTTTGTGACCTTGGGCAAATTGTTTGACATGTCTAACATATTCTAGTTATTTGTATCTCTGTCTTTTAACCCCAGACTGAAATTCCTTATCCTGCCCACTAGTCCCCTGTATATGTTGTCTCACCCTGTTAAAATCCAATCTCCCTGAAGATAGGGAGAAATTTTTATTTATTTGTTTTGTTTATTTATTTATCTTTCTTTATTTTTCTTCATTTATTTTATTTATTTATTTTATTTATTTGTACTGCATACTACAGTGTTTGGCATATAGTAAACACTTAATGAATTATTTTAAAAAAACATCCATTCATCTTCCTACTAGACTATAATCAATCAATAAACAGTTATTAAGTGCTTACTAAGTTCTAGGCACTGTACAAAGCACTGGGGATACAAAAGGAGGCAAAGGACAGTCTCTGCCCTCAAGAAGCTTCCTATCTAATGAGGAAGACAACAAGCAAATGAGTATGTAGGAACAAGATATACACAGAGTAAATAGGAAATAACAAAGAGAAGGCACTAGAATTAAGAGGGGCTGGGGAGGCCTTCTAAAAGATGGATTTTAGTTGGCTCCATGAAGGTAGGGATTTTGTCTCATGTAAACTTTGTGTGCTTCCAGAGCTGCATACAGCATTCTGTTTAATAAATGTTGAATAAATGAATAAAACCCCATGTTTCTAAAGGCATTTACCACCCTTACTCTTTCTCTCTCCAGCTCAGGGGGATCTGGCCCAAGGGGAGCCTGCCTACCCCTCAGCAGCAGCCATTCCCCGGGATGACCGAGCAGGGGACACAGGGGGTTACCCCCTAACTGGAGCCAAGGATGATCGGGCAGTGCGACGATCAGGAGCCTACTCCCAGGCAGCTGCTGCACCCCAGCCTGCTGCTGCCTCAGCCCGGCAGCAGCAGCCACCCCCAGAAGAGGATGAAGAAGAGGCAAACAGCTATGATTCTGATGAAGCAAGTAGGTGACATTCAAGCTTGCCTGGGAAGAACTATTCTAGTTGGTCCCAGAAAGCAGCACTAGAAGCAGTGGTGGGAGTAATAGAGAGGAAGATTAAAGTTTGGTGAAAAGGAAAACTTTGTAATTTGGTTTTGTTTTGGGATGTTGTTGGTACAAGGAACTCCCTAGGGCAAATTGCCACATGTTCTGCAACTTATGGTCTTAGCTGACTAGGGCATTAAGAGGTTAAGCGCCTTGCCCAGAAACTTGCCCACAGAGGGAGAGGGGGCGGAGGTGTCAGAGCTCTCTATCTACTTCACCACACCACCTCCTATGGATTAGAGCTGTCCAAAAATAAAATGGGCTGTCTGGGAAGGGCCAAGTTCACCTTTACTGGACATCTTCAAGGCAAAGCTAGATAACTATTTGTCGAGAGTGAATTACAGAGGGCAATTCTTGTTCCAGTAAGGACTGGATTAACTGGCCTCTAAAGTCCATTCCAACTCTGAGATATGGTCATTCAGAGATTCTGGCTTTAGAAGACAGAAAGGCAAAGTAATAGCTATGCTAGATCTGGGATCAGAGGATCTGGATTCAAATCCCAGCTCTACCCCCTACGAGTAGCATGACTGTTGACTGGTTATTGAGTATAGCATAGTGACTGTATAGCATAGTCATTCAACTTGGAGATAGGAAGAACTGGATTCAAATCTCACCCTTAGATACCTACTAGCTATATGACCATTTAACCTCTCTCTGCCTCAGTTTCCTGATCTGTAAATTAAAGGGATTAGACTCAAAGGCCACCAAAAGCCCTTCCACCTCTGGTTCTATGATCCTGTAAGTTACTTCACTTTTCTCCATACCTTTCTATCCTAATATGTAAAATTAAAGTGTTGAACAAAGTGACTTCTAATGCCCCTTTCAGCTTTATTGCAGTCCTCAGAATCATCACAAATTGAGGAGTTTCCATATGCACCATTGGGGGTGGTCTCATTTTCTAGTAAGAAAGGTGATGCTTATGATGCTTGGAAGGAGGAAGAAAATGTTGTTGGTCTTTCAGACTGAGACTAGTCTAGAGAGCCTTCAGGTGTTTATCTCAGGGTCCACAGAGGTCCCCTGCCATGAGTACTTTTCTTATCAAGAATGATAGGGAAGCTGGAGCTCCCAGAAACTTTATTCAATGACCTTGAACCTTGGGGATTTGGCTAGTCTGTTGTCAAGCATGGTGTCATGATAAGAGTGTTGGGATTAGAGTCCAAAGATCTTGGAGGGGTAGAGGGGTATGGTAGGTAGAGAGCCAGCCTTAAAAGTCACTTACCTTTTGTGCCTTATGGTCCTCATCTATAAAACGAAAGGGATTGAATTGATTGTCTTTAAGATTTCTTCCAACTCCAGAGCTGTGGTCCAATGAATGAATGAATGAATGAATGAATGAATGAATGAGTAAGCATGTAGAAAGTCTCAATTATGTGACAAGAACTATGCACCTATAAAGTCCATGATGACACTGTACCAATGTGGACTGTCAATGAGGAAAGGACCATGGTGGGGAGAAGTCATTATGAAAGCCTTCCTGAAAGAGGTGCTGCCTCCTCTTCCACTCCATCTGATCCCCCAGAGTAATGCTCCAACGGAAAAAGGCCCATCGGTCTGTCCCCTCTTTTGAAGCACTAATGGGAAAGAGGGGGAGCCCCTCTGCCCTCTCTAGACCACCCCTGTGGCAGTGAATTTCACCTTCTAAGGATGCCTCCTTAATCTGCCCATCAGAGAAGTCAGGGGATCCTGGTTGCTTCTGGGCTGTGGAAAATCCCCTGAAGAAATTTAGTAACCTATGGGCAGAGTCAAGGTACTATAATAATCACAGTAGCCGCAGCAGTAGCAGTAACAATGGATACCGATACTTTATAGCACTTTAAAAGTTGTAAAGCAGTACACACAAAGAAGGTAATGGACATCAAGTGCTTTGCAAACTGTAAAGTGCTCTTTGGGGTTAGGGAATGAACCTCTGTTTTCATGGTACAAGGCACTCTCAAGTAAAGAGATGCTCTTTAACATTACAGGTTAGCAACTTCTCTGCAATTTATAGTTTCTGAATTGCTTGGAAAATGAGAAATTAACTGACTTGCCCAGGATCACATAGCTGGTGACAGAGACAAAACTCAAATGTAGGTCTTTCTTTCCCAACTCCAGGACCAATATTCTATCTACTGACAGCACTCTACCTCTCAATGTATGCCATGGAGATTCAACCATGCATTCTGGGAGGATAGTTTATGGTATGTGTGTTTGTGTATCTGTGTGTATACGGGTGTCTGAGCATGGGCATGTGTGCTGAGATTATGTGTAAGTGTGTGAGGACAATAGTATGATATAGCTTTATCTTGTAGGAGTTCTCTTTGAAGAAGCATGTCTTAGGGTGGGGTGGGGAGTGTGTAGGGGCATACAAATACTATGTGTTCTAGAAGTCCACAGTTATTTGTGAGAGAGCATGTTGGGTGTGAGTATAGTAACAGAAATGTGTGACCTTGGACAAGTCACTTCTCTCTGGACCAGTTTCTTTGTGAAATGGAGAGGGTGGGTTGGATTGGATGACCTGGGAGTTCCCTTCCAGCTGTGTCTCTTTGATTGCAGAGACCATCTAGTCCAACCTCCATCATTTGGCAGAGGAGGAAACAGAGACCCAGAAACAAGAAATGGTGTGCCCTGCATAGTACAGTATAGTTTATTCAGAAGTATAAGGGAATATGAATGAGTATGTGTGAAGATGTCTAGGCTTGGGTCTGTAGTTCTGAGAGTACAATACTATGACAAATAATTAACCCACAGCATAGGAATTTCAAACTCAATAAAAGCATAACTTTTTATTTATGGCTATCCAGAGAGAGAGAGAGAGAGAGAGAGAAGGAAGGAGGGAGAGAGAGAGAGAAGGAAGGAGGGAGAGAGAGAGAGAAGGAAGGAGGGAGAGAGAGAGAGAAGGAGGGAGGGAGAGAAGGAGTGAAGGGGAAAGAGGGAGAGGGAGAGAGAGGGAGAGGGAGAAGGAGAGAGGGAGAGAAGGAGGGAGGGAGGGAGAGAGAGAGAGAAGGAGGGAGGGAGAGAAGGAGTGAAGGGGAGAGAGAGAGGGAGAGGGAGAAGGAGAGAGGGAGAAAAGGAGGGAGGGAGGGAGGGAGAGGGAGAGAGAGAGAGAATTCAATTCGAAAAAGAATTCTGGGGGAGAGCTTTTAGCACAAGGCTAAAAAAAGTTTATACTTTTTGAAGGAAAAAAGGAATATGGATAAGATTAATGGAGGTATATTAATAATAATTATAACACTTTACGGTTTGCAAAAAAATGGTTTACAAACATTATCTCATTCTCACAAGAAGAGAGACAAACAGAGATAAAGACAGAAACAGAGGGACAAAGAGACAGAAAAAGATAAGGATGTAGAAATAGAGGAATGGAGAGGAAAAGAACATAGATGGAGATAATATAGGATGACTAGGTAGCGCCATAGCGCATAGAGCATTGGGCCTGGCATCAGGAAGACTCATCTTCCTGAGTTCAAATCCGGCCTCAGATGCTTACTAGCTGTGTGATCCTGGGCAAATCACTTCACCTTGTTTGCCTCAGTTTCCTCATCTGTAAAATGAGCTGGAGAAGGAAATGGCAAACCACTGCAGTATCTCTGCCAAGAAAATCCGAATGAGAACATGAAAAGTGGGACACAACTGAGCCGACTGAACAAAAACATAGATAATAGGTAGAGGTACTTTTGTGTATGTGTATTTTCCCCAGAGACAGAGAGAGTGCAGGGACCCACACGTTGTGTGCATGCGAGTGTACAAGGCTCTGAGGTTGTGGGCCTGGGTGGGCAGCCATGTCTGGGGTGGGGTGGGGGCTTAATAAAGGCCTCCCATGTTCTCCAGGGCAGAAAAGGGGGCCCCACCTCTTTGAAGGGACAGGAGCTTCCATCCAGCATCCAACAAGACTCCTTCCACATTCCCAGAACTAAGTGCTTCTAATGGCTGCTAAATAAGTAATGGAGCGGGACATGATGCCCAGGCAGTGACTCGGTGACTTCTCAACTGTGAATAATAGACTGGCAAAAAAAAGTCTGGCTTTGGAGATGATGAATTATTCAGCATCCCAGGGAGGAGGCTTCTCTGGGAAAACTTCTCACAGCCTTTAAAGGAAGCTAATTTCCATATTAGGGCCACAGAGCTTAGGGCCCAACCAGGAAGGAGCCTGTGGGGTGTATAAGGAGGAAGTTTGGAGATCAACTAGGAAGAATCAGAAAACTGAGTTCTGGCTTTGCTTCAGTGGGA